>NC_056730.1:1137223566-1137566066 GCF_019279795.1 Protopterus annectens
TCTCCTGCCCTCCCCACCCTTTACCCACTACATAATCTAAATAGAATGTCATTGTTTAAACAAAGAAAATAATAAAAGAAGAAGGAAAAAAAAGGTAAAGATAAAAATGTATCAAATTACTAACCTTACTTTTTTCAGAAAGAAAACAAATCGAGTCACAGCCTGCCATTAAATCCTCAGGCATTTTGACTGGTTATGAAACAAAACATTTCTTTGCACATAGAGAATAACTTTGATTAAATCTTTTCCAAAATATTTATGGCTTTCTGGAAATGCAGGAACTATATTCAAAAGGTTAATAATGAACTAAAATGATGAGAGAGAAAAAACATATAACAAATCATTTGTTTTTAGTCTCTTCTTCTTCTCTGAAGTCTTCCAGGAAGCTTCAGTTGCCAATCTCTTTAATGAAGAACTAGCCCATTCCATTTCTTCTATTTTATCCAAAATCCTTTTTCTTTGACAAACAGTAAAGCAGAGTCTAAATCATCGAAGACCTTAGGACCATCAGGAAGGAAGATTTTAAGCTTGGCAGGAAACAGAAGGTATGTTTTAAACTGTGCTTTTTAAGCTCCCTTATTAGTGGCAGAAAAACTTTTCTTTTAGCAATTACCATGGAAGAATAGTCATTGTCAAAACGCACAGTTGTCTCATTAAACTTAACAGGAGCTTTAGCCCAAGCAGATTTAAGAACCATCTCTTTATCAAAGATGATAGAAATCTAACTATAACTGATCTAGGATAGTTTTGTTAGAGTTAGTATTAGCTATAGATCTATGTGCTCTTTCGATACCAAAAGAGAATGCTTCTGGTAAATCTAAAGTTTTAGGGAGCCATGTTGTTAAAAAAGAAGTAATATTGTTACCTTCAATATTTTCTGGCAGTCCAAAAATCCTAATGTTATTGCGCCTAGATCTATTTTCCAGGTCATCCAGCTTTGTTTGTAAATGTGTATTTTGTTTCAGCAGAAACTCAATGTTGATTTCCTGTTCTTGTATTTTATTTTCCATGTCATTCACAGCTTCTTCTATGCCTGTCATCTGGATCTTCTGTTGTTGCAGGTCCATATGTAACAAGTCTATTTGTTTTGTAGTTTTTCTATGAAAGTGTCTATTTTAGTATCCATTTTATCCATCTTAGCAGTAAGTTGCTGGACTATAATTATCAGAGACTGAAGTTCTTTCTTGATGCTGGAGTCTTGAGAATTTGTCTTACTGGAACTCATTTCAGACTGATAAACTGACAGGAAAATTTCCAAAGTAATTTCTGACAGGAATATTATTAAGATTTCCTTTCTTTTTTAGATATAGTTCAAGAACTATATAAAACAAACATATTTAGAAAGAAAATTACTTCAAGAATTAATTTTTTAAGTAATTAATTCCTGTCAATGTAATGAAATTGGTGGAGCTGAAGAAATCTGCTGCTATCCTGTGTTCATCCTTGGCCACGCCCCCAGGATGCTGCTTATTTTGAATGAATGGTAATTCAATAAATTGTAAATGAATGAGTGGAACACTGTTTCATAAGTAAAATAAGCGAGTGGCGGTCTGGATGCTGGTTACTGTATTAGGATGAGCAAGGTCACGCTGTTCCGGCTAACATTACATGGAGGTTATGTGGTGATTAATATCAATCATACTGTGTAGGTTGTAATTAATAAATGTTGGTTAACAAAATTGTTTATGGAAATCTAATAAAAGTAGTCAAATGTCATTCGGTCTGATGTTTTTATTGAAGGGGACTGGGACAATGAACAATTACAAGTTCAGCCCAGGTTGCATCATAACAAATAATGTACAGTATAGAACTGACAGTGATTTACATTTATAAGTAAGCATAGAAAATCTGATAAACAGCATATACATAAAGTATCCAAGAAATCAACTATATATATATATATATATATACAGTTAAATAAGTGTAATAGAAAAGGGAGAATGGAGTTAAAGAAGGTGGTGCAGAAGTTGTATAGGTATAGGCAGTAGTAACTGGGTTAGGAAAGCTAATGCAGTAAGATGGAAGAGGGGACTAAATTATGGATAGTGGGTTTAGAAAGTGTGGTAAAGTGAATCACAGTTTATGATGAGGTGGGTCAGGTATGTGGGAGGGCAGCTGGAGATATTGGTTTAGATGACATGTCCTTTAAATGGACAGTTGCATTCAAACTTTTGTAGCAAGTATTGTTTGAACTCTGGCCTGAACAGTGAGAACATGCTGTACTGATAAATAGTTCTGTGTCAGTATCATCAAAAAATCTTGTGTGAAATGAGGTAGCTGTGTAATCGTGTGTCTAATTTTAAAAGAATGCTATCCAGATAGAGATATGTGGTATTACAGCAGCAGTGTGGAGTGGTTTCTTCAGTCTGAATCCTACCTTTTATTTCAGAAAAAAGTTACTAAGATTCAGGTGGAAGAAATTAAAAACGAGTTTAGACAACAAAAGTCAAACTGGAGAAATCAACGAGTTTAGACAACAAAAGTCAAACTGGAGCAATCACTACTTTGCCCAAGAAGCAAGATAAAAATAAACTAATGGACAAGGGGACTTCTTTAGTTATAAGGCAGAAGAGTTTCATTTAACCCAGAATATTTATTTATTTATTTATTTATTTGTTTATTTATTTATTTATTTATTTATTATTTTATTTTCAGTCATCAATAGCACACAGAAGTCTGTGTATATGTTGGTTAAACTTTTCCCTATTATACTGTTCCTGTAGTGACTAAAAATCTGTTTGGATGACAGCCGACATCTCTATTGCAGTATCTTTAGTGGAATAATCTTATATTTACATGCTATAATTAGTGTAATTAGCTCAGTGACCACTTTTTAGGTGATCATTAGCATTATTTTATATGTTTGAGTGCAACAACAGATATTTTAGCCATCCAGTCTCCAATATCTGCATTTAGAAGTGAGTTTAAAAGTTATTGTCCTTTGAAAGATTCAGTAGTGTACTGTCAGGTTATTTGTTTATTGTACAAAACTACTTTGTATAAAAGTTTGCATCTTCATTCACCATATTCAAACAAGAACTAGAAGCAAGCAGCATGGTGGAACCTGACAAGTTGAACTTTTAGCTAAACAATATCTCACCAGACCTGGACCAATATTTTACAGGCTATTCTTACATACATAATGAGGTTGAGCAGGCAGAAGGAGTATAGGGACAACCATGTTCAAATTCAAATCCTCCTATCTAGCTGAAATGCATAGCTAATCCAGTACAAAAATGAACCAAACTGGATAAATGTATCCAATATTTTTAGATAAAAAAGTCTTTACACCACAGGTTCATAGCTCACTCTTCCTCTGGAAAAAAAAAATAATCCAGTGCTCTACTAAAACAAGTAACATAACATCATCTGCAATACTTCAACTAATTCTTGATGACTTCTACATAAACCTCCTTGGCTCACACAAGAATGACATTAATAAATGTTAGCCAACCTTGGTCATTCACAACAAGTGCACAAGCCTTTCTACACAAATCTTAGATGAGGAAACACTCTCTATATGACTTACTCATCAGTAATAATCAAACTCCATCTTAATACAAGTATGTCGTTACATTCTTTAACATCATACTCCACCTTTAAAATGCAATAACAAACAAAAATCTCATTCCAGCCAAAATAGAATAGCTATTGTACAAAGCAAGCTAAACTCAACTGTCTGTTCTCTGCTGGTTAACAGTTCCTAGCACAAGCATTTAACCATTGGGTTACATCAGAACTGAATGATCTGTTTAAACTCAGGGATGAATCTTGGTCCCAGTGGAAGCAATCCATTCTGCTCTCTGAATAAGATTGATATACAACATTGTAACATTGCCAAAAAGCCTGCATGCTCTCACAAAATCATAATAATCATGTCACAATAAACTCCTAATCTCAAAAACCTAAAACAATTCTAGAATAAAGTAAATTTGCTATAGGGCATCATAAGAAAAACAGCTCTGTTACACCACCCCATATTCAAATAAACAACTACCTCTCCTAACATGACTTTTTTCCCAATCTACATATTTCTGACCCTATCTTCTCAGGAAAAATTCCTAATTTATTAGAACCACCTTCCCCCTTCTACCACTTGCCATTTTACTTTTATTATATAAAGAAAGATACACTGAACAACTCTTAAACCAAACCCATATGGCACCACTTCTGGAAATGACAGTTTACAGCAGTTGTTCTTCTCCATTTATAAAGACTACTTTATGCAAAGCTTTCATCACATTTTCTTATACCAGTACAAAATATTCTACCTTTATCTTGGAGATCTATAGTATTAGTATAGCCCCTGCCAAGAATATAACAACCTTTCACCTCCTTTGACTTCCACCCAAAATCTGTTTACCCTTTGGAAAATTTTAGAGAATCTAGCCTCTTTTCAACTTTACAATTATATCCATCAATACCATCGCCTAAGCAATAACCAGCATGGTATCTGGAATGAGAAAACTAGGAGCTACTACCTAGCTATTTCCAATGACGTCTTAATCAATATTAACCAAGGCGTTTGACCTGACTGATTGCACATAAGTGTTCTTAGGTACTGGCATGACTGACAGTAATACAGGCGGCTTCAAAATGTTTATGTCTGCTATAAACTTTCACATCAAGATAGAACCTTCCTTCTTAGATCAAGCCTCCTTAAATAAAGGAGCTCCTCAAGGGTTAGCCCTCTTCCTTACTACCTTTTTTTATAATCATGAATAGACTTCCAGCCATACTTCCACATTTTCATTAATCTCACATGCAGATAACATGGTTGTTAATAGATCAGACCTCCCAATAAATAAATAAATAAATAAATAAATAAAATAACTTCTAGAACAGGATTTTACCCATCTTGGCTCCTTTATTCTCAGCTACAAAAATTGTGCTAATTTGGGATCCAATAAAAGCAGTTTATAAGCTAAAAAACTGAAAAGGAAATAATTTTCACTGGTAGTGCTCAGACCAGTAGCACATCCATGCATCTAAAGATGTGTATGTTTTAACATCACCCAGAAATGACAATAACAAATTGCTCTCCTGGGTCTTCATTTTTTTTTATCCCAAAAAATAAAGCAGCATTTTGAATATCTGTCAACTGGCAATTTCAGCACAGTCTCCCTCTTTAAAAAAAAAAACAAAAAAATCCCCAAAAATAAACAGTTCTTTATTGCAGATAGCATCTAACAAAATATGCTGGTTCATAACTCTTGCTTGTGTCAAGAACATCACTGCCAGCAGTTAACAAAAATAAAATGACGTTTTATCCCTCAGATGGACGACTTGGCTATTTGGTTCCATTCTTTATAAAATTATCTACTTCCCTTTTTTTAAAGGCAGGTTTTCAATCTGAAACTCCCAATGCAGCCTTATGACACTCCTGCCAAATTATTTACCATTTCATATCTCTCATAACAAACTTGCTTGCTTGCAGTGGCCAGAGTTTTCTATTGCTAACCCCTTTCTTTGGGAATAAATGCCTGCCCACCTGAAAAGCAACAGGACATTTTGAATCAAACTGAAAAAAAAGGCATCTAGTGCGTATTGTCAAATATAGGGTACTCTTCCTTCATAACTCCCCTGTTTACTTTTAATTCTTTTGTTCCTAAACAGCTTAACAGTTGTAATCATACAGATGCAAACTTTACACTTTCTCATATCCAAGTCGCCTGACATAGGTATCTGTTGTCATTTTTTTAAATGGACACTGATAATAATGCAGAATACTTTACACATTAGGCTACTGGTGCACGTGCATTATGCTAAATATATTATTCATGCTGCAGGTTAAGCATTTTACTGTTCTGATATTTTTTTTCAAATATTTTATGTTATTTAAGACTATGCTGTGTGACTTATTTAGCATTATTATATGGTTATATGTCTATAGGTTCATAGGTGATTACTAAGCCAATGGCAAAAAAGCCTTTACAAACCTAGCCAATAATACCCAGGATATGACAATATTACATATTCATTCTCCAGATATGGGATGGGGTAGTATCAGTGTAGTGGGTCTTTGGATGTTGGAGCCCATAGGGGACATGGGCAGGACCCCAGAAGTGAATTTATGGTTCTCCATCAACTTTAACCAAATCCTTTCTGAAGAGATTGAGGAACAGGCTTTGTTTTACAAAGATGTGAAGTTTATTCCATAGATAAGGAAGCCTTTGGGATATAAATCTGTCTCTTCAACAACTTCTGCTAGAGTCACAAATAAGGTTCAAGTCCATGGAGCACATAACCTTCATATAATTTTTCCTGTGAATATGTAACATTTTCATCAAAGCTGAATCAGGGAATGCCTTGTAGGTCAGACATAAGTCGCCTCACAATAAATGATATGAGATGGAGTAAAGGGATATGGCCTTTAGTCAGTACCCATAAGATATGTGTCTTACACTTTTTATTTTTTAGTGAGAAACTCAGGGGCCACTCCAATCAGTTTAAGTTCCTCATTAGGTAAATGTCGAAGAGAGCATTTTACTCAATTATGGGTCTGATGAGGGCTGGGTACAATGGCACTATGAGTTCCTTTGACCATGATGCCATGCCTTTACGTATAAGTTTAGCCACACATAAGGATTTCCTCACTACTATAGTTACCTTGCGACTACAGTTGCCTCAACAGGGTCTATGATGCATAATGCTTGCAACTTAAATTGTGTTAATATGGTTTCATTTATATAAATATAAGACTGCCTATGTTATAACTAAATGTTTAATAAAGATTTTTTTTTATTTTAAACAAAAAGCTTAGGTTGCTATCTATCTGTGTTCCTAGGTCTCTCACCACTGGGTCTTCTTTTAAGGGTGTGCTATCAATATTACAGTTTACAGGAATGGCTGATTTACCAAAGGGTATAATGACACATTTTTAGCATTTAGTCTCAAAATATGGTTTTGGCACCAGTCATTTGTCATTTTTAAATCTGTTTATAGAATGTCAACATTGTCTGGGGATTTGATGATTGCCCCTGGCTTACAATCATTGGTAAACTTGGTGAGCCAGAGGCCCCCAACATTGGCCTTTACTTCAGCGAAGTATATACCAAATGGGAGGGGTCCCAACACTGAGCACTGGGACAGCGCTAGTAACATGTTTCTTATCGGAAGTGGATTTGTCTATCTGGACGTGTCTTGTCAGTGATCCAGTTTGCTATCCACCTGACAATGTAGGGGTTTATGCCTAATGCAGTAACTTTATCTATGATCCCTGAGTGGGGGATTGTGTTGAAAGTTGTTGCCAGGTCTAGATAAGTGAAAAGCCACAATAAGGCTACTCCCTCCATGTGGTAGCTAGCTCCAAGATGGTCCATTTGGCGGGTATTATATATCCCCTTTCTTGTAGTTGTTGGCATGCAAGAACTACATATGTATCCCAGGTCCTTCCTTAAAAACAATTTTTTAATTCTGTTCAGTTAAAAATGACAAATTGCCTACTTCAAAGTACTGTTCAAACACTAATAACACTTTCCTCGGAGCAAATTTCTTGTTATAGTAACTTGGCTCAATATGATAAGAAATTACTCATTCATTGGAAGCCACTTCCAGCTACCTTTCTTCCTTGAGTGCAAAACCTCCATTCACTGACAACTATATGCTCCGCTTCCTCAGTAGGTACTTGCAAAGTTTTAAGTCAATAAATTGCCTGTATGCAAAGCACTGGAGCAAGTTGCAAAAAGTTCCTTACTTGGAAGCCAACCTGTAACCTGCATACAGCCTGTGTGTGAAGTGTGTGTGTGTGTGTGTGTGTGGGGGGGGGGGGCAAGTCCCAAAGCTCTTCCTTCTTCTAAAGCCAATTGGTTCCAATAGGCATCCCGTGTTCAAGGTCACCGGAATGAATTTCCAAAGTCTAAGACCAACTTCAAATCGGCGTGCTGCCTGTGCACTTAAACAAGTTCCAGGTTAAATAATTCTTCCTTCCTCTGAAGCCAACTAGAATCAGGAAACTGCCTGTTTGCAAAGTCTCTAGAGCAGGTTCCAAAATATTCCTAGTTCTGAAGCCAACTTCAAATAACCATGCTGCTTGTGTTCAAAAACGGACTCAGGAACTGATAAGCGCTTTCGGTTGTAAACCTTCTTCAGATCCTATGTTTATCTGCTTTGCTCTTCCTTTTATACAGTGTGTATTCTAGGTATTAACCAATGAGGTATTATATTCAAATGAGACTCTCTGCCTTCATTATTCATTGGTTACACTTGCTACTTATATCCAATCTGTCTTTTGATATACACTGCCAAATCAGTTTTACTTCCTGGGTTTCTGCAGGTATGTCACTGGTTATTCTGTCCTCTTGGGAGGAGTCCATTCTCATATGTTCTTTAGTAGCTGGTTGTATAGCTTTACTGTCATGTTATTCAGTCCTATTTCTTAATGGTTTTATGACAGAAGTTTATTATTGCCCCCTAAGCCTCCTTTTTTTTTAGTACTGGTTTTAAGGGGACTACTGCATTAAGGCCAGCGAACATAGTACTAGCACAGTGGGAGTTACAATGGATGAATAGTAAAGATAACATATGGAAAGAGCAAGTACTGTTTTATGGTCGGTTTGTGGATGACATCCCTTAGAGGTGGAGATATTAACAACTTGTTGGAAATTAAAGAGTACGAATGGATCTTAAGGCTTGCAGCCAATCGCCCCCCTGGTTTGAATACTGCTGTTACAACGTACTAAACTGTATAGTTAAGTAAATATATTGAAATTTTGTTTTGTTTATATAATTGTTTGTCTTGTTTGTATTGTTATACTTAATGCTTTTAAGATTTTAAGTGAGTCACATTATCTTGGCTGAGGTCATGTGATTTGTTGGCTCCTATTTAAAGTGAATTGTTTTATTCATGATTGTATTAGTATTGAAGAAGGGTGTTTAGCCCGAAAGCTTTGCTATTTCATAAAGATTTTTTTCTTAACGGTTGGTGTGTTATCTTAGCAAAGTTCTTAACAGGTTTTGATGGACGTTCTAGATTAGTTTTAATACTAAAGGAGATCTTTTTTTGGTCAGAACTTACAATGGAGGAGTTCATGCACAGGAGAGAGCAGCATTCCCCCTTGTTCATGAGTACTAGGTTTAGGATATTTGTACCTCTAGATGGGGAGCTAACTAGTTGCTCCTGACTGTTTAAATTGATGAAGTCTAAAAAGTCTGAGCAAGTGAATTATGGGTCGTATACTTCTTGCAGTTTATGGAGAGGTAGTTGAAGTCACCCATAAGTATGGTGTTAGGCTGAATGTTAAAGAAACTCTAGCAGGCTTAGGTAAGAGGTGTGGTTTTCCAGATTTATGTTAGGGGGATTTGTAGTTATCAAGGATATGATGGGGAGGGGGTCACATCGTTGGTTAGTTGGGCATGAAGCAGCTGAAGTGATTCATGGTGTTGGACCAGTCTAGCTGTGCATTTGTCCTTTATGAACACTGAGATACCTCCTCCCTTTGCTTTATCCTGAGCTGATGGTATTGAAATGTATGTAAGGCATAGTAGCGTTTGATAGCTGGGGTGCTCTCCATGGTTCTGAACCATGTTTCGAAGACTGGACATATGTCTGCATTCTCCAGGGTGAGGAGTGCTTCTAGGGAATGCAGTTTTTTTTTATTTAAACTCATAGACTGCGGTGGTGGTGCTGCGGTAGCATTGTCGCCTCACAGTAAGACGTTGTCCTGTTCGATTCTCAGCTAAAGCGTCTTCTGTGTGGAGACATGCGTGAATGGGCGTACCTTCATTGAAGGTTGTGCATCAGAGCTGGCAACTCGGCACGTAAAATTCTACTGCGAATCATTAGCGGACCGGAGTTCCACTGTGGTGACCCCTAACCGGGAAAAGCCGAAAGACACAACAACAGTGTTGAGCAGCAGTACCTTTAGGTGGTCATGAATTATTTTTGTTATGTTGCCAAGTTTAACAACTTGGCACAGCCTAATAAAAGGCACTATAGGGATAGTTAAAGTTTTTTCCCAAAGATTTTTATTTTTCATTAAATAAGTAACATAAAATCAATTGTTGAAAAGTTGAATTTTAAATAATAAAATAATTTCTTAAGAAAAACAAACAGAATGAACTATGTACAATACTTACAAAGGCCTGAAATCAGAGTATTGAAAGTAATAATACTACAGTTTTCCACTTTTCATTAGCTAGATAAAAGTTTTTGCCAGTATCTTGAAGCCAAGTGGTGACAAGTGCAAACCATCTCTTGCAAAGCATTATGGTTTGTTGATCATGTCTACCCAGGCTGACAAATATTTGGTATCCTTGTTGTGACACTAGAAAATAAGCCAATTGTTGAACTCAGTCATGGTTTGCTGGTACTATCGCATCATCATCATTGGTGAAGGCAGGATGCTACTCAAGGTCAGATTCATACCTGCTTGGGACACATATTCAGAGAGCTCGGTCATGTCTCTTTTCATATAGTCCAATGAAGTATGTCTTAGTTTTTTTTATGCCCACATGGACTATGAATGTGTTGAGTTGTAAAAAAGAGTACTAACTGTCTCCCAGAGGCTGCCCCATCTCTGGAATAGACTTGCTATGCACATCCAACAGAACACCTCACTGACCCACTTCAAGCACAACCTTGATGAGTGGATGGGAAATCATACATTTGTCCCAGGGGTTTCACCTGTGTCCCTCATTGACAGGGGTGACAGTTGCTGAGAGAGGTTTCTTTTTGGGGATAAACTCTAGACTAGGCTTGTAAGGGCCCCAAGGCCTTAGTAACCTTTATGATCCAATGATACTGGTACTTGTGGTTTAAAGACCTAAGTGCTTGTGTGATCTGGTGAATGTTGTCTCCAGACAGACAGCTCACTGTGATCTTCTCCTTGTCTAGACTGAGAAGGGACCACTGTCTTACAATAGAATCCATAATAACTTGTTTGGTCATGTGGTCTGTTGCCTTATGTTTCTTGAGTTTCTCCTGCGCCAAGTCTAAAAAGGTCAAGAGGATCAGAGTTCTAATCCGATTAACTGACAAATAAACAAACAAAGAGCACAAGAGACTGGCGTTCTATTGAAAGAGGGTTACAGAAATGCAAAATAACATGTACAGTGACTATAGAAGAATAGACCCAACTCAGCAAAAATTAACACTTTGTTCTCTGTTTAATACTAGGAAATTCCTCTGAAATAAATCAACAAACATTGTTCAGAAATAAATCAAAATACAAACCAACAAACATAAAGTGCATATCACTGAATGCCTACCATTTCTAGACTAGCAAATGAGAGAAACAGCTGAGAAATGCTGACAGAAAAACAGTGTCAGATTTTATTTAATACAAAAATGAATGCTAATTGACAATAAGTGGGGCAGTTTATTATGAGACACATGATTATGTGAGTCTGAAGTGCAACATAAATAAACACAAACTTGCAGAAGCCTAATAAAGTGATGAAAGCACTAAATGTACTTTTTCTGGAATCCTTTAATGATATAATGGGTATTGTTTGACATTTAGTACCTGTGGGAGTCTTTGTATTCAGCTCACTAGTGTTTTCAGTCTGAAAACCGGTCACAATTAGTAAACTGTGTTAACATTTTCACATGCAGTCATTTTATTCTATTAATGATTAGAACTAGATAGGTACAAACAGTTGACATCATAGAATGTAGTAATAACTGTGACATACCAAACACAAAACTTATGAGGACGCTGTATGCATCACAGTCCATATCAAACTGTTAGCTGGATTAATCCATAACTGAGAAACTACAATTAAGCAAATAAGAAAAATATATTTTCCATTTCTGTTATATAAATACATGTAGTATGGCAGGGTGGTCTGGTAATTATCACTACTAGCTGAAAACTCTTGGACCCCAGTTTAGTTCTCAGTAGCATTGCCATCCAATTGCGACCTGTATAATGTCATCATGATTATGTACTGTCATTGGCAACACTAATCTGACCCTTTGTGATATGACTGTGTATTCTTAAGGACTGATGCACTATTCTATAGATGATATCTGCTTTGTGACCATTGTTTTCTAGCATAGGCTCTGACAGCCTTGACCCTGAAATGGAATGACAAGAGTTAAAATATGGGCAGATAAATAAACTGCAGTCTTTCACTGAACTATTAAATTACTTTGGATTCCAAACAGCTTTTGCACCCAAGTTATACACGTGCTAAAAGAAACAGCAAACAAAATATTGTCATAGTCTCTGAAATTGTCATGCATTTGTCCTTTATTAGTGCTGTTCTTTCACGAATATAGGAGACCGAAATCCCTGATGTTAAGATAATGAAACTTTTAGTAAAATAAATAAACTTTAAACAAAAAGTGGGAGACTGTGCGGCCGTTGATTTGGGAACATGATTAGACAGAATTGTTAACTAGACTTAAAAGCATTAATAACACAAAACAATTACAAGAAAAAAATACATTAGGGGTTAATAATCACCCTGGTAGCCATCATTCAGCTGTCTTTAAACTGCTGAGAAGAAAAATGTTATCATTTAACCTTACTAGAGTCATTTCATTTGTCTGAAATCCTTGGATTTTCAAAGGAATGCGCCTGTCAATGTTTCTGTCTTTCTCTGTGAAACTAGTTAAAATGTTCTGCATCAATAACCTAAGACTTAACACCTCCACTATTTCAACTATGTGATATTGTGTTCATTAAAGATTTTACAGTGGAACTGCTCCAAGTCACCCAGTGGCAATTTTAGAATGAAGTAGTCAAAACACAAAAAGTAGGAATATCAAAACGAACAGAAACAATAACTTAAATGTTAACTTTATTATTACCTTGTCCATATTTTTGGTTATTTCTTTCTAAGCCTTGGAATCAAGGTGTTTGTAATGCTAGATGCCTGAACTATAGAAACAAAGTGCTTTTTTTCAGTGTCACTGAAATAACAACAGTCCAAACCTCTGACAGGAAATTCATAGGAGTTGCCACTGCTTTGTGGTATGGCCTGTACTGAAGGTCTTTTGCATGGCATAACTTGCAGAAAGTATTTAATTGTCATGCAGAGTAGCACAATATGTTATATGAAATGTTTCTGAAGGTCAGAAGGAGCTTGTTTCATGATAGAGCAGGAAGGTAGCTATACAGATTCTGTCCAATAGATTTTCTAGGTTTGTGAATCTGTAAGAGACATTGATCAGGGCTTCTGAGGGATCAGGGGATTGTAGAGGGAGACAAGAGAGGCTAAATTAGTGCAGAAGGAGGGCCTGTTCAGGATAGAATGGACGATGAGAAGTTGCATAAATAATAGTTGCTTGGGAAACTCAATCCAGTTGAGAGTGTGACAGTGGTGTGATTTAAGGGCAGATTAGCTCCAAACCTTGCTACTTTGTTGTAGGTAGTTTTGATTTTGGAAAATACCTCAGGACCAAGCCAGGACTATGAGTGCTTCTGTGGGGTGGCACATTTCCCTGATATATTTGGTGCAATAGATTAAACCCATGTTGCAATTAGGGCCTCTTCTGTTCCATGGGGTGAGCAGTACCACCATAAGCATGGCCACCATTCCACCAATTGCCAGTTAGTGTGTGATGCATGGGGTGTATCACCAACTTCTCTGCCCAGCATCCTGTCAGTACACATGATTCTCACTCTACCATCTCTTCCTGCATGGTAGGATCCCCAGTGGTCATCTTGTTGTTAAGTGGAAAATATTGATCTATTTTTCTTTTTTCTATTGTATTTGACTAGCTATTCATGGTAAAATATATCGCTGAGTATGAAACTTCTTTCCTTTGTTTTTGTCTCCCCTTTCTTCTTTTTTTTTCCCTTCAGGTGATGTTGGATAGCCTCTGGAGCCATGAGTCATGGCTCGAGTGAGAAATCCAAGTAGAGCTGCAGAAGACACATCCCTTTCCCAGACCAGTACTGACAAAGACAGGTTCTTCAGCTTCTGAGGAGTCACTTTAGGTGACAGGATGAGTCTGGGGTTCAGTAGGACCCACCTGAGGATGTTTACTGCATGGTGCATTCAACATAACATGATCATGCACCACTCTGGTAGTGAAGTGACCCATGGTGTCATTGCAGCTCCCAGTTCCAGTCCCACTATGACTAATAATGACCAGCCAGCAGCAGTAGTAAGAGACACAATGTGGCAGGCTAGTGGACAGCATATAGTTTTACAGGTAAACAGGCAGCATCTAGTCTATAACTATGTACAGCAACATTCAGGTTAGTGCTTCCTTTCCTGTAAAAAAAATATATAGATTGTAACTGATGCATGCAGTGCTATCTGTGGGCTATACTGTGTGGTGCATGGTCTGCTCTCTGTTCATCTGACATTAATTTTCATTTTTAAATTATATATATATCTATATATATATATATATATATATATATATATATCTATATATATATAATTTCAGAACTGTTACTCATATTACTGTTTGCAAAAGTCATGCCTGAGTGCTTTCTGACTCAGACATCATATAAGTAATAATCACATTTTTAACTGTTTTGCACAATAAGTTCTAGTACGGTAGTTTGTGAGTGTCTCAAGTGGTATACTTAGCAAAGACTGTTAAACTGAATATTTAAAATGAGTTCATACCTTGCATTTGAATCAAAATGTATCATCTTTTTTATATTATGATATGTTTTCTCAGTTTGAAGCATGCCTGTTGAGGTAGCACAGTCAGATTACTTTATTTTGTCATACAAAATCATTTGTGACTTCAAGGACAAAAAAGTGTAATCATTTGTGCATTGGTGAGGGTGAAATGTTAGTAGTGTTTGTTTATATGGCAAAATATTCATTTTAACCTGTGATTGTCTCATTACTATGTTTACATGAAACCGTGTGTATTACTACTTTTAAGTTGTAGGTAGCTTGCCAGCTGTAAGAATGATAATACAGACAGCACTGGTGCTAATGACTGCAATCATATGTTATGCCCTACAGATTTCCCCCACAGGTCCACTAGGTTTTAAGCAATACCATTACAGGAATGAAATGCATACAGTTGTAAAGTGTCCTAAGCATTCTCCCCTTTTTTCTAAGTTATTCCCTTTTGAGTTAAACATTAACCCGTGTTTGTGAAGGTCAAATTGTAAATAACAAAAATATCACACTTAAGTCACACTAGGTCAAGGTCAAATGTATCGTGCTCATCTCCAAAAGATATGGTAGGTGATAGTGGAAATGGTTTTGAAAATGGGCTGTCATGAGAGCTGGGTTGTGAATTTGTCTGATATTGTGCCCTACTTGATGCAGGTAATCCTGCAGACACTGATCTGACAGTACTGCAGAAACATGATTGGGACCTCAGATGAGAGGTTCTGCTAGATGCAGATGAATGCTAACATGGCCTGCTTGGAATTTGTTGTGCTTCTTCCCCTGATTAGTTACAGTACTTTCTTGAGCAGGGGATGTAGAGTCATGTGACCTGCATCCATCTGTCTGGACAGTAACTCATCCACTTCCTCTTCCAAGACTGATTCCTGCTTGAGTCTGCTAATTTTTAACTAGTATATGAATGGAGGTAGCTAATGATGTTTGATCTGCCATCATACTAAACATAAGCCTAATCTGTGCCATTTCCAAGTACTGCAGGAAATCCTTCAGTTATAGCTTGGAAGATTCTGACTTTTTCCAGCTGTCTATTTGTGGCAGTGCTCTGAGCCCTTAAAATCTCACAGTACATTTGCTGTTGGACAGCCAATGTTTTATGTGTTTCCTTGGGTACCAGTAACAAATTCCTGCACCTAACTCCCCTTTGTTAAACATGTCACATGGACACTTGTTACCTCTGAATGTCTGCCATCATCCTGTAAGTGTTAGTCTGGGTTTTGAGACACAGGTATTGAAGTGACTTTGTGATGCACGGCTACTTCTTGTAGAGTAGTGGAACTGTTTGTTTCTGCTGCTGATCCTGTAAAAATGATTTGAAAACATTACTAAGAAATAAATAGCATATACTACTGTATGCTTATTAAGGAGGCATGGGATACACTTACCATGCACCCTACCTTCTTTGACATTTTGTGCAGATGTGGAAGGTTCAACTATTAATAGTAACCACCATGTGCTCAATGTAATTATTCCTTGCCAGCATTCAGCTCTCTATATAAATATATAATACTGTTTTTAAACCAATCCTTCTGAGCAGACAGTTGCTTCCGCAGATGTTGCTATTAGGCAGTGTCCAAACCACCTCTGATTATTCCAGTGCCATCATATTCTGTGTCATAGTCATCTCCATGGACAGAGAGGAGGTATTCATCATCTGGCTTTAATGGGATAATTATTAGAGAACCCCCCCCCCGTACTAGTATGAACAATTGCATTGGCCTTTGCCTTTCTTCTAGCATCTCCTACCATATCAATTCTCCTTTTCTTGCACTGTGTTAATGTGCAGTTTGTGTAAGTAATACAAAAATACACAATGACTGCATACTGTTTCTATATCATAGGCTCATAGGTTCATAGGTGTGTACTAGGTTAATGGCCTTGTAGCCTTTATAAGCCTAGCCCATAGAATTGCCCTGGCATTGTGTCACCCAACGTTAGTTCCCAGTGTCTCTATTAACTAGACCCACTGCAATGATCCCTGGGGTGAACTTTCTATTTCCCATTCACTCATCAAGCTTTCAATTGAAGTGGACCAGTGAGGTACTCTGGTTGACATGTATGGGAAGTCTATTCCGGAGCATGGACAGTTTCTGGGTTATGAACCTGTCCCTCCAGCATGTTCTGTTGATTGTGGTAATGAGGTTGAGGTCTCTGGAGCATGTGGTACAGAAGGACTTGGATTTCTTTAGATGTAGTATTTCTAACAGAGTTGGGTCAGACATGGGTTTGTAAGTCAAGCAGAGATCACCTCTTAGTAGATGATATGAGGCAGAGAACAGATGGAGTTTTTTGAGTCTGTCTATGTAGGATATGTGTCTAAGGTCTAGGAGGCTCTTCATGAGGTACTTTTGTGGCCTTTCCAGCTGTTTCATATGTCTAGTGAGGTACATGCCAAATGGGGCATTATACTTGATGATTGGGCCTAATGAGGGAAGAATAGAGAGAGATGATGACCTCTTCCTTCCTGGATCCAAAACCCATGGTAATGAGATATGCCATGTAGAAGGACCTTCTGACCACAGTGCCAATGTGGTGGTTGGTATGCCCAGATCTCTTATAACACCTTCAGTGTTCAGTGGACTCCCATCGATGTGGTAATTAGTGGCAACTGAGTTTTTCCCAAAGGGGATGATGACACATTTTTTGGCATTAAGCTTAAGGCCACAGTTTTGACACCAGTCATTGGTCTCAGGGAGGCCATTCTCTAGGATGTCTACATCACTTCAGAGTTAATAATGGCTTCCAGCTTGCAGTTGTCTGTGAACTTGGTCAGCCAGAGTCCCCCCGTGTTGTCCTGGACTTCTGAGAAGTAGATACCAAACAGGAGAGGCTCTAGGACTGATCCCTGTGGGACTCCACTCATGACTAGTCAGCAGTCTGACTTGGAGTCTACTATTTTCACACTGTGGGTTCTCTCTGTGAGCCACTTTGCAACCCACCTAGTGATATAGGGTTTGATGCCTAGTTTGGTGAGTTTATCAATAATTCCTGAGTGGGGAATGGTATCAAAGGCCTTGGCCAGATCCAGGGGTGGCTGGTGCTATTGGACTTCAGGACTACAGCTCCCCCCAGCTGTAAAATGAAAAGAACAGAATTTGTAAAACTAGCTGCGAGTCCCAGAACTGCGCATGCATGCTCAGCGAGTTCTTATCCAGACTGCCATCTAAACAGTCTGGATTACAAAGTGAAGGCAGTGTACAGATGGCCAGACTGGAAGGAGAACAGACTGAAATGTCTGCAGTCCAGATAGAAACTGATTGTTTCAGAGCCTGCAATGTCTGCAGTCTAGATAGTAACTGATTGGCTCCTGGCTCAGGAAGCTGCAAGGGAACTGTAGTAATTTTCTCACTGCCCAGATCAGGAATTCATATTTGGTGCTCTCTGGACTGATGATTTTTTTCCTCACTACTGCTGATGAGCTGCAAGGGAATATATACAGGTAATGCTGTGTTGTGCTGCAAGGGAATATATACAGATTGTGTGTGTGCATGTGTAAAAAGCCCCTATTGAATATTCCTGGTGGCTAGAGTTATTCAGGCTCAAACCCTGTATCTTGGGTACAGGTAGCAAGAGCCTGAATTCCCCACCCACCACCAATGCAGATTTTTGCCTCATATTTTTGTTCTGAATCTGTTCTGTTCCTCATAAAATCTGTGTTTTTTCAGGATTTTTGCAATAAATAATGACAGGCATTTGAATTTCAGACTTCATATTCTTCAAAAATACATGGTAACACTACACAAAACCTTTTATTCTTGCAATTTTCTAAGTTTATACGATTAATATTTGAAAATTGTCCCTATTTTGGGGACTGTATCCCCCATTATTAGCTTTGTCCAGGTTTTTTTGTGCTAAGAGGTTGAGAGCTATGGTGAGAACTCAATTCACTGAATATGTTTGGGGGCTGTATTCTCCCATTATTGGCTTTGTCCAGGTGTTTTGTGCTAAGAGGTTGAGAGCTATGGTGAGAACTGAATTCACTAAATGATAGCCATTTAAATTTCAGTCTTTGTGCCTTTCACGAAACAGCTGCTATGGCATAGTGGTATGTTGCTCTTGCTCTGACTGTAGTGCACAAGGTCCTGGGTTCAAGACTTGGCAGTAAAATGCATGGTGGTAACATAACATTTTATTCTAGCAAGTTTCCAAGATTATACAATCAATGTTTAAAATGTGTCTCTGTTTTTTGGACTTTTGTTCCCCCCAATAAATTTTGGCTTTTTCCAGATTGCTTGTGCTGCAAAGTTGAGAGATACAGTTGGGTGTCAAATGGATTTTACAAGAAGCTGAGAGCTTCAGAGGAAGAGAAGTTTAGTGCTGGTTATGCTGAGTCTGCTTGCATTTGTTAATAGCATAACAGTTTGAATACTTGCTTTTGATGCAGAAGGCTGTGGGTTCTCCTCACACAGTATTTAGATGCATTGCTGATACTGTCCTGTGTTGTACTTTTAAAGGGGTGGATACTGCAGTCCTGAGAATGTCCTCTTTGGCAGAGATACCTAGTAACTATGAACCTGTTATCAGTTTGCTATCCATTCCCTATTGCAATATTTCTAGCTTATCATTTTTTAATGTAACATAGGCAATTTATTCTTCAAGGGAAACAGGCATTTTATTTGTAGATAAAACAATAAAATATAAATGTGTTTGCTAGCAGCAACCTCTTCATTAGTTACAGATGTCTTTAATGTGGAATTATTTAGATGACTTTTACTTCTGCAGAGACTGTGCATATTTACTGATATTGGTGGATTGTAGAAGTTTGAGTAGACTTTTATGATGGAAATTTTCTGAATTGGGCAGTTTTGTCATTATTGGTGCATGCATTTTGTCTCATTGATTACTGGTAAAATGTTCAACACAATACATTTAAAATGCTGTTTAACAACTATACTGTATTATACAATGAATATAATTTAATACAAATCAGGAAGGTGTTTATTGATTATCTGATCAGCTCAGGTATGCCCCCTCCCAGTTCTTGGTTGGATGTGTTCAATTAGGAACCAGTTAAATCAACTGTCTACAAGCACAAACTTTTTTTGCTACTGAATATTTTCACTGAGTCTGAATGCTACTGAAAGTGATGAAGTCAGATTGAAGCAATCACTTCTCTTATATCTTCATTTTTTGGGGGGCTACTTATTGTCCACACCTAGGGTAGCTAAGTCCGTCATGTAGGATTTCTGCTGCACAATTCTCCTGGCTGAACTATACCTCTCAACTGTCCAGATTTTCACAGAATGAATAGATTTTTGCTTCTTATTTTTGGTTTGTTCCTCATAAAATGTGTGGTGTTCTGGTAAATCATTTAGGAATGAAGTCACATAATAATGGCAGACATTGAGTTTCAGACTTCATACCCTTTAGAAAAATGCATGCTAAAGCAACTGTCTAAGTTTATACAAGAGCAATTTTTAGTACTGTTTGTTTGTTCCCTCCAATATATTTGGCCTTGTCCAGATTTCCTGCATTAAGAGGTTGAGAGGTATGCAGAAATAAATCGCTTTATAGAATTAGGTATATTCAAACCTCTCAGCTGCCCCCGATTTTGGCTCAAAATGTTGCTCTCCCCCGAATAATCCCTCCGCAAAATGGCAATTTTGGAAGAAACATGGAAGGTTTACAATTAATAAATAATTATAATGATCAGAGTTACAGATTTCTTTTATTTTAGAAATGCATGTAGATTCTCTTATTTTGTCAGCTGCTCAAATTAACAGTACTAATATTAAAAAAGTGTCCCTTCTTTGACAGGTTCCCAGCTGTATTGTGTGGGTATTTTATATTTTTGCATCACATTTTTGGTCCGTTTTTCATAAAATTGTGGTTTTCTGGCAAATTAGTAGCAAATCATTAAAGATTAAAGTTAGAAAATAATGAAAGACATTTGAGTTTCAGATTTCATACTATTCAGAAAATTCATACTAATGCAAGACCTACTATTCTATTATCTTTTTAGGTTTATAAGAGCAATATTTAAAAATGTTCCTTATTTGTGGGCCTTTGTCCCACTTCTCTTTATGGCTTTTTCTAGATTTCTTGCTCTGAGGTTGATAACAAATATGCCAGGGCCATCACCATCAGCCAGCGACATTTCAAATTGTGACATAATTGTTGCACCCCACTCCCACATGTAGTGACTGGATGTGTCCAAGCAAGGCAAGGAGCAGTTAGCAGTGTAAGTGTGCAAAGTATCTCCCCATCCAAGGTAGACACAAGTACTACAGTGGCTTTTCCTCTGTCCTTGATTTTGCAAAATGTTCTAGTTTTCTGTCATATTTTCATACTGTTGATTTATGCTTCTTATTATTCAGAAAATGCATCTCGTTGCAGTGCACATTCCTATGTGTTTAAGTAGCAATGCTTTAATGACCATCAAGTAAGCTTGTCTGAGATTGTAAAATGCAAGTAAGCTTTAATAAGCATACTCTTAAAGAATTATCCACATTGAAAGCCTTTTTGTTGTTGCTATGCAGAGAATATTTACATAACTAAATAACATATAAGCCTTAGGTATTGAAATGTATATGACAGTATTTGTAATAAAGGACAGGATTACAGTATTTTCAGAAGTGCGTTACATTTGTTGGAGACTTGCAGTCATCTTTGCAGGCTTTATCCGTAAACTAAACATTATACCAATCTATCATGTGTGGTCCATAACCTGTGCAGTAATCCTTTAAGCAATTTATCTTGAGCTTGTTTCTTGTTTGCTGTTCATTTTTTACTTTGATCACATTTTCCCCGTGAAACAAGTAGATAGTTGTTGTCAGGCAGCAGGTAATTTTTGGATAAGAAACATTTTTACAAGTGGGGGTAATTAGTATCACAAAGATTGCTGCTTTCAACATGTTACTTGGTACTTTTATAAAGCTGAATATAAATTATAATTAGAACTGCAGTGCAAGGAGAAGTGGTTTGAGTTGAGTGCTGCTTGTTTTTTTATACTTTATTTCAACTGGCATTGT
Organism: Protopterus annectens; assembly: GCF_019279795.1. Taxonomy (NCBI): domain Eukaryota; kingdom Metazoa; phylum Chordata; order Ceratodontiformes; family Protopteridae; genus Protopterus; species Protopterus annectens. The sequence continues at coordinate 1,137,245,091 of NC_056730.1, forward strand.
AGTAAATTTATTTTTTCGTGCCTCACAACATTTTTGTTTCCATCTAGATATTAAGTAAGTTGTCATGTAGCCAATGAATTTAAATTTTTTTTCTTCTCCACTTCATTTTGTCTTGATTGGACTCTCATAATGACAGTTTGACACCCAGGGCAGCGTATTTAATTAAAGTCCCAGTTTTTGTGGTTTTAAGCATAGCTCTGCCCCTTTCTCATTGGCCACACCCCTTCCCATTGGCCCCACCCATTCAGCTGTCTCCTGCAGCCCTCCTTTGATTTGAAGTCACCAGCCACCACTGGCCAGATCGAGGTAGGCTGTATGAATTGCTTTACCTTCATCCACCACTCTGGTGACTGACTCAAAGAAGTCAACCAGGTTGAGCAGGCATGCTCTACCTTTCACAAAACCAAATTGCATAGGATCTACAGTTTGGAGCTTCCCTATATGTGTTAATTAGGTCCATGATGATGCGCTCCATAGCCTTACATATCAGATCTGTCAGGCTAATGGGGCAATGATTCCCAGGGTCTGTAGTCACTCCCCCTTTATGGAGAGGAATGACTGTAGCAGTGTGCCATTCAGTAGGGACAAAGCCTGAGGTGAGTCTGTGATTGAACAGGGCACACAAATGTGGTGCCAGTTCACTTTGTAGATCATGTAGAACACATCCAGGGATATTGTTTGGTCCCATGGAAGCTGTATTCCTGGCCTTGGACAATGCAGCTTTATCCTGTGCTACAGTAATGCTGGGTGCCTGGCATTCCTCCAGTATTGTGATTGGTGTTTGGGGGGGTGAGAGGGGTAAAGTTGGCACTGAATCTGTCCACTAGTATGTTGGCTATATCTGTTGGGTCAGTATAGGAGGTACAATTGTGCAGTAACTCAGAGCAAACCTGGATATTGCCGTGGAGATTCTTGATATAACTATAGAAGGCTTTGTGGTTGTTTTTAGTGTCTGCCACAATTCTGCCTTCATAGCTGGCTTTAGAGGTTTTAATGAGGGATCTCAACTTTTTGCTGAGGCTAATAAGGGTGTTTTTCTAGTCTTGGGATGTCACCTTTTTCTGCAACAGTTTCTTCCTTTGGCTGTACAGTTTATTAATGGCAGGTGACCACCAGATTGGCTTCCTCTTTTTGCAGGAGAGTGTCTTGGTTCTGCTGGGTATGGCTAGTTCCATGCATTTATGTACATGTTCGTACAGTGCATTGGTGTATGATTTGGCAGTCATGCAGCTATTTTCCATTGACAAGGGTGCCATGAAGTTAGTCACCTCTGTTTATAAGAGCCCAAAGTCAGCTTTGGAGAAGTTTTTCATGGTGGTTACTTTTGCGAGGGGGGGGGTGAGATGTGTATTTCCATGGTGATTAGTTTGTGGTTGGATCTACCCTTGGTGTAGAACAATGGTTGTCCATGTTAATAATAACCAGGTCAAGGATGTTGCTTCCTCTAGTGGGGATAAGAATGTGCTGGTCCAGGGCATTGGAACTGATGAATTCTAGGAAGTGTTTGGCCAGTGTATTGGTGCTAGAGGGGTAGTTGAAGTCACCTAGTATGAGAGTGTTGTGTTGGACCCTAATAGTTTCCAGGGTGCTTAGGAACATGGAGTGAGATTCTTGGGACATGGTTGGGGAGCAATAGCAGGCTATGACCTGAATTGCTGTCTTAACCAATTTTAGTTTTACCTGTAGTATCTCAGATGTGTTATGCTGGGCTACTACTTTGGAGGTGTGCATATCCTTTATGAATGTGGAGACACCACCACCTTTGGAGCTTCAATCCATGTTCTGCAGCCAAAAGGTGTGGAATGAGTTATAGCCTGGTAGCGCAGGGGTAATTTCTGCTGCTTTAAACCAGGTCTCCATTACAGCACAATGTCGATATTCTCCATTTTGAGGAGTGCTTTGAACAAGTGAATCTTGAGATTTGGACTTCTAGCATTGAGCAGCATGACCATCAGATTGCATTTATTTACAGCTGTTATGGTGGTAATTTGGTATTTGGAACATCACCTAAAAAAGCGCTATTGGGTGGCAAGAGCCTTAACCAGTATCCAGAAACCCAGGGGTGACAGATGCAGGCCACCTCTAGCAAGGCATCTGTCAATCATGTCATCCCAAGCAGACAAATACTGGATCCCCTTAGAATGACACCAGAAACTTAGCCAATTGTTGAAGTTAATCATTTTCTGCTTGTACTGCGGTATTATTCTGGGTGACGGTAGGATGCTGCTCAGGGCTAGGGTCATGGTTAAACCAAACTTGCCAATAATAATAGTCCCTGGTTTAATGGCCCTGCTGGTTAACTGGGTTTGATTAAGTTAATGTCACACCCTGGAGGTTAGTTGTGAACCACAGACCTGCTCATACTTTCTTCATTCTGAATCTGGCACTTCAAAGCCTGTAAAGGCTTGAGGCCATACTCTAAGCTGGTCAAACAAGAAGACCCTGATAATGACCATACTTTTAAGGAGTGATATCTGGATAGGATACAGCTGTGCAGATGTGGTTCAGACTGGAAAAAGATCAATAGCTGGTAGGAGTGTGGTGAGCACCTGTCATCAGTGACAGTGATCACCTGCTCTGGCCAACAATGCTACAACAGGAATAATGACCTACAGAAGTGCAGGCCTGACCAGCTGTTGAGTGGGTTAACAAGGCAGCAGCAAGAAGACCAGAGTTATACAGTAGGAATTGGTATGATGATTATTATTATTATTATTATTATTATTATTATTATTATTAATATTTGTTTTGGTCATGTTAAATATAGATCTATAATATAAGAATGTTGAATAATTGAAGGTATTTGCTAGAAGAAATATGTGTAACTGCGATATTATTACAATAATGCAAAAAAGCATGAACATATCTGTAAATAGAACTGCATCTGTATAATAATGTTTAGAATGTTTATGCTGTAACACAATTGTCTGTATAAGTAGAAATGTAACATACATATAAGTAAAATGTTAATCTATACACACACACACACACACACACACACACACACACACACACACACACACACAAACACACACACATATACATAGATCTGCTTTGATTTACTGAATTACCATTTCTTCAAATTGCAAAACACCGAGGCGATGTTGCCAAAAAGGTAATTTAACAAACTTCCAGAACATCGTTATTTTACCTCCAGGAAACTAACTACTTGGCCACCAACACTTAAAATACAAATGAAAGCAAATGTCTGTAAATCACAGATATACATATGCATGAGTGCACTTACAACTACTTGTTCATGCAAATATACACAAAACACACTAAAAAAGGTTAGCATTTCTACATCTTTCATTTAGTACTGCATTACATTAGGTAGTAGTTAATTTACATGCAGACAGTTTGTGTAGGCCAAGAAATTAATTAAACAATAATCCAAAGACTGTATGTTGGGAAATCCTAATATACCCACACACAGGAGTGGATTATTGCTATTATACATTGATATTATTTAAGAAAGAATTTGCTTGCCTTTCACAAATAATGTATTTGTATAAGGGCACTTCATTCTTCTTCCACATTGTCTTCTGTAGGCTTATGTACCTGCACACATCAGTGCAGGACAAGCAACAAGAGAAAAGAGATCTCCATCGCTGTGTTTTTTATATTTAAAAAAAAAACAGTCAAGATTTTTTGAGGGTCAGTGTAGAAATACATAGAAAATCAGTTATGTTTTGGTAAATACATAGAAAATCAGTTATGTTTTGGTAAATACACAGAAAATCAGTTATGTTTTGGTAAATACACAGAAAATCAGTTATGTTTTGGTAAATACACAGAAAATCAGTTATGTTTTGGTAAATACACAGAAAATCAGTTATGTTTTGGTAAATACACAGAAAATCAGTTATGTTTTGGTAAATACATAGAAAATCAGTTATGTTTTGGTAAATACATAGAAAATCAGTTATGTTTTGGTAAATACACAGAAAATCAGTTATGTTTTGGTAAATACATAGAAAATCAGTTATGTTTTGGTAAATACATAGAAAATCAGTTATGTTTTGGTAAATACACAGAAAATCAGTTATGTTTTGGTAAATACACAGAAAATCAGTTATGTTTTGGTAAATACATAGAAAATCAGTTATGTTTTGGTTTCTTTAGTTTTGCAGTATGTACCTGATTTGTCTCTTATTTTGCTCTGCACCTCAACATATGCCAATAGAAAGTCTGGCTGCTCAATGGTACTTCAGCAGGTGGACATTTTCTACTGGTATATACTCAATTTACAACAGGCGCACTGGTTGGGCTCTCCAGACATTGTGTTCATTTTTGAATAGCAATGAGACATTATTATATAATATTAATATAATAATTGTGAAAGATAGTAATTTGGTCTGCAATATTAATTGTATGTACAAGATGGCTGAGCTCAGTCAGACATCACACCCTAGTCAGAGCGGGTCTATATTATAAAGTCAAATGCTTACCCTATTGAATACCTAAACTTTGTCCCGTTGTCATCGAACTGCATAAACACCAAATGCCCTAAGCCACGAAAATCAAAAAGTCGAACTGTCATACTTGTCCCACCACCCGTTACATACTACCTACACAAACTAAATAAACCACATACATACACTAACTAAAACCCTACTTCTAACCCTAAACTAAACCCAATTTCTAACCCTACACTAAATCTTACATATACCACCATGTATGCACTTAACTTAACCCGCACCCTAACCCTAAGGTCCGTAACTATCACACACTTACCTTAAAAAGCTAAACCCAAACAAACTAAATAATCCACACACATACACTTAACAAAACCCTACACTAAATCTAACATACATTACCATCTATGCACTTACCTTAACCCGCACCCTAACCCTAACTATCTAACTACCTAACTATCACACACTTACCTTACGGAGCTATACCGCAGAAGGCCAACCATGACAATTCGATGTTTCCGCTTTCGCTCTTCTGGACATTCGATGTTTTCATGGTTCGATGATGACGGGTCGACGTTTAGGTATTCAATAAGGTAAGCGTTCGACTTTACAATATAGACCCGTCAGAGCAGAAGTTAGGAAGGGGTGGAGGGATTGCAGTATCAACTATCAAGTGATGGTCCAGCACATACTTTAGAGAGATTTGGCCAGTTGTATTACTTCTGTATACAATGTTAAATCATTCTGTTATATAATTACCATTACAAAAAACTCTCAAAGCACGCTGTTTTGTACAGGAAATAAAATCTTCCATGAATTATTACATTTTTCTGTGTGTGTGTGTGTGTGTGTGTGTGTGTGTGTGTGTGTGTGTGTGTGTGCGTGCGTGCAGCTACTGGCTGAATACAGTTCACACACTGTAAACAGTAACACATAATATTTAAAACACATTTCTACAAAATATGTATCAATTTGTTTATAACTTAGAAAAAAGGGAAGACTGGCAAAGTCTGAGAATTCAAATAGTAACACATATTTAACACATGCATACAAAACAAGCATTGCAATGAATGGAATGCCTTGCAAATAAGTACTAAAAAGTCATGTAAGTGATATTAAGGATAAAAGGTGAAATACAGGTAAACACCAAATGTCTTATGTCTTCTCTTTTTTAGATGGGGACTATATTGCCTACAATATGACACAGAAGGAAAGAAGAACAGTCAGACTGGTTGGTTTGCGTGAATAAAGTGCAGTATTCTGTCTTTAACCGATTGTATTAATACATATAGGGAACTGAAGCAGGAGTGCATTCACTATATTACTGCAACCAAATGATAAAGATATGTTAGTATACAAAGTGCAGTATTCTGTCTTTAACTGATTGTATTAATACATATAGGGAACTGAAGCAGGAGTGCATTCACTATATTACTGCAACCAAATGATAAAGATATGTTAGTATACAAATTGCAATATTCTGTGTTTAACTGATTTTATAAGATGTATGTGTTATAAAGGGTGTTTTCAGTTCAGTATTGCAAACAAATGCATATCAGCTGCAACTATGATCATTATGTTTGTGTAATAGACTGCGAACATGTAAACCCCAGCAGTACTTGATATGAGTATACTATCCTACCAAGCACGCATGAGCACTTCCCATAAAATTTTATCTAAAGCATGCATAAGCACTGCCCAAAAAATGTTATCTAAAGTATGCATAAGCACTTCAAATAGCATTTTCCCATGTGCACATATGCACCTCCCAAATCAGTACTCCTGTGTTTGTATAATCACTCTCCATATACTCTGTTTACTTCAGTAAAGATTTATAAAATACAAATGTTTTAAAGTAAGAAATTGAATGATGTGTGAATTTTTTTTGAAGCTTCAAAACACCAAAGCCCCAGGAAGCGGATGTAAAAAACACACAAAATTTAATGTTCAAATATAGTTAAAAACGATCGCTCAAGGTCCAGTTAATAAGGTGCTTCAACACCCAAAACGAAATCACAAACAAGTGGAAGTTTAAGTGTTCATTTTGGGTGTTGAAGCACCTTATTAAATCGACCTTGAGCAATCATTTTTAACTATATTTGAACATTAAATTTTGTGTGTTTTTTACATCCATTTCCTGGGGCTTTGGTGTTTTGAAGCTTCTGTGGTTTGTGGACGTTTATTGGTGTTTGCTGGTTGAATTTTTTTTGAGTATTTTCTCCTTTTTGTTTTTTTAATTATGCACCCCGTTCTCCTTTATTATTTTCTTTCTCTCCCATTTATGTTAATTGTTTCACAGGTCCAAAATCCTCTGGAGAAGCTGAGGCACATACCTTCCAGGTTAGGGAGCACTCCCCCTCTTACCATCCAGACACATCCTTGCAGGGCTGAGGTAGTGGCATTGGTCCTCCATGTACGGCAGCATGTGGCAGCCTGGTAAGCCTCACTGAATGGGGTCCTCAGGACTTGGTTGAAGATGTGCTGTAGGTGGTAGTGGATAAATGCATTCAGCAGTTTGAAGGTTCTCTTCAACATATTGAAAGACATGCTGTCCCAGTTGATGCCAACCACTGCACAAACACAGGGCCCTACCCTCACAACATTGGGGTTCTGCATTGCACCACCACAATCTCACAGTGAAAATGTTTGAATGTCTGTGGACTGGGACTGCTGCTGACACCTTCTTTACCCTCTCTTCCCTTATGCTCTCCACTATACCCTCTAACCTATTTCCCACCCACACTACTCTCTTATATAAAAAATTAAAAAATAGTGAGCTTCTACAGCTCACCAAAAAATGTTACCCATCCTCTTCTACCTCCTCCAGCACAACCCTCTTGATGTTTTCCTTCTGTGATTCCTTCTTTGTTGCATCTCCTCTTTTTCAATATTTCCTAGTTCAGCCTTTCTGTTCTTTAATGTATCCAACAGGTTGTTCACATAATGATACCCCCATATAAAACACTTCAAACCCTTCTATTTTTAAAATAACAGTTCTGCAGTCCACTGCTTGCCTTTAGTCTTTCAGCCAAGACTTCCCATAGCCACATCCATAATATCCGAGTGCACAGGAAATGATGAGAAGCCTATGGCTTTGACATAGGGCTTCGTGTATACATAATGTTTATCTTTCGATACTTTATGCTTTTGCTGTACGTAGGCATCTTTTCAAAATGCCTTCTCCTTTTCTTATTCAGCCTTAATAACATGCTCTTAGCTTATTTGCATACACATGTAGCAGCACTCCTCACAGATAACTGCAAGGGAGCTCTAAAGTCCCAAACTATGAATAACACCTTTTGTTGTTAGAAAACTATAATCATGTGGCGTGAAAAGAAGGAATGGCATTAATACTTTGGCAATAAATAAGGAATAACTTATTTTATATTTCAAGTGATAGATATGAGGAAAGGGAATGAATGTGTAGATATGAAAATGCAAGTTTTTCATTATAATCTTGCTGGCCGATACAGTTAAAATATTTCTTTACATGCAGTCTCATTGACATAATCTGTAAAATCTGCTTTACAGCATGGGTAATATAATATGTGAGATGCTATTAAATGCAGCTTTTACTAGAGTGCTTGCAACTCAATGTTTTCATTCCTAATTACTGCAAAATGGCATACAACAGTCTGGCTATGTAATTAATTCATAAATGTCAATACAGGCCTGTATGAACTCAAAATGTTCTATAAGCATTATATGGAATAAACTGTGTTCCAGCATTACCAGATCTTTGTTTTACCTTTATCTGTTGTGTGTGACATCATCAGCTCTGCACAAATGATATCACACCAGACTTACACAGCATCACCTCTGTACAATGTCCTGTGCACTGCATACATTCACAATGATATTTCTAGACAAGCTGTGAAAGGAGACATGCATGAGCACAGTGACAGTACAGCTGTATACAGCAGAAATACCATGTGGCTGTATGTCTACAGCAGCTGTCGGACAAGAGATAATCACCTGTCTTTGACACTGTGCTTTAATATGATAATCACGGCACCAGAAATCTGGACTGGAGGGTATTCTTTAGCTTATGAATTGCACAAGTTTGGCACTGACATGCATATACTGAATTGGTGCACAGTTTGCCTTGTGTGGTGGTGTAGATAGTGGTTAGCCTTGTATAAGTCAGGCATGAAGCCAACCAATTGCATTCGTTATATATTTACAGGAGATGTTGATGTGAAGTTTTTGAGAAACAGACATCACTTAAAACCAATCAGAGACAATATTAGTAAGCATAACAGAAGGCATAAAATATGAAGTTTTTAATTCTTCTTTATTGGGAGTTCTTAAGATGAAATGCATATTCAGTCAAAAATCACTGCACTGAAAAAAATAAATATTTTTCAGTGTCCAGGCCAACCCTGGCATTTGTTATATAATTTAGTATATGGACACAGTCCACTGGAGCACTTCAATACAACTTCAGTGATTTTTAAATATATTCATTTTTTTGAAGAACAGAATTTTCTATTACAAGTACCACAGCTATTGATAACAACACCCTCTAGCTCTACCAGTGTGTTGAAATAATTCTGAAAACTGATTTTTATAAGGACATAGACAAACCAGGTACACTTTTTCAGAATCTAAAAAAAATGGTTCAAGTTCTGCATCATAAATCATGCAAAGGGATGCTAAAACAGCTCTCTCTCTCTCTCTTTCTATATATATATATATATATATATATATATATATATAGTACTGAAAAAAAGATGAGATGGAGAGGAGAGGACATGATAGATATTTTAAGTATCTCTAAGGATTTCTAGGAGTCCAGATCATTACAGACTTTCAAAAAAAAATGCGTCCAGTGCATTTTCAAGGACTGTTAAACTTCTGTGCATTTTCTAAGAATGTTGAGCTTCTGTGCATTTTCAAAAAATGTTGGTTTCCAGTGCATTTTAGTATCTTTGCATTTTCAAAGACTGCTGAATTTCACTGCAATTTCAAGGAATGCTGAACTTCAAGGGAAGATACATTTACTGCTGCTCATGCTAAGTCTGTTTTCAAGGTGTAAATGTTGTATTCATCAAATGGCCATCATCAGTGGCTGTGCTATAAAATTTGAAAGCAGTGTTAGTATTACAACAGGTAGCATACTTGCATTTGGTGAAGAAGGCTTTGGGTTCTACTCCCACTCCATGTACATGTAATGCTAATATTGCCGTGCCCTTTAAAAGAGGATGGGGGTGCTGCACTCCTGAGTGTGTCCTCCTTTGGATGAGATACCTAGTAACTATGAACCTGTTACCATTTCCCTATTGCAATATTAAGAGCTTAATATACATATTTTTAATTGTAACACGGGCAATTTATTCTCCAAGGGCAGCAGGCTCTGAATTTGTGCATGAAGCACTGAAATGTGAGATCAGTCTGTGGGTGACTTTTCCTTAGTATTTACTTGTCTAATGTCAAGGCCAATATCAAGGGCCAGTGGCTGACTATGTTTATGGACAACTACAGACTCGGGTTGTCATAAACTCTACAGATGACTTGTACATTCTCCAAGAGGCTCTAATATGGGCATACAAGTGATGCTTGGACATTGCCTTAAGGTAAATGCCAAGAAAGCAAGTACTATGTCCTTAGGCAAAGATGGACACTCATGCCATCTACCACACACATGATACCCTTTTGAAAAATGACAGCCATATTGTTAACAATGAACTATGCTTTGATCACCATGCATTCACTGTTGTTAGGAAGTACCTTTTCTAGCCAGACCGATTACCAGGGCTATATCTTCTGGGACAAGCAAAGCTATCTTTCTGTATTACTCTATCATCATGCCCATAATGGAATACAATTGCCCTTTTGGTAAGTACTTTTCTAAACATAGTACTCAAATGAAAACACAATGGGATTTCCAACTGAAATAATCAAGGTCAGGATTTATTTTTGATACACAAGCTACCTTAATGTACTTTCTCCCTTCACCCTCATTGAAAAGGAATGCAATTAGGTAGCAGTGTTAATGTCATATGGTACTAAAGAAATGGAATATTCAGGCTATGTTACAAATAATCTACCTGATCAACATCCTAGTTTGAACCTACAAATAATTAATCACTGTTTGGAAATGCTGTGTTGCCCATAGTACAGATAATATGATGTCATGCTGATGTTTATTCATTTTTAAATACATTTTGCAAACTTATGCAATATGAGAGTAAAACATGTCTGATCCCAAAGAGGCACACAACTTATAATCAGATTCAAAGTGTTCACACTAAAATGCACAGACCCAAATCCCAATACAGCACATACCCATATCAACCTATGTAAAATCTAAAGCAGTGCAGCAGAGGGAAACCATATGTTCATTTCAAACTTAGGTAGCACATTGTAATTTGTTATAAATTTCCCTCTTCTATCAGCTATTGCTCAGTCCTTTGACCTTCACCCAATGTGATTAGGTGTTGCTATCACAATTCTCAAACATCTGGAACACATCATGATAGAAACATTAAATCTAATATTGCCTTACATCTGCAAAGTGGTTAGGCATAGCTCTGTAATGCCTTTGTCTCAAGTTTGAGTTATAATTCACAAGTATACCTCAATCCAAGGAATGCTTCTCATTTTGAGTCATAATGTTACACACTGTTCTACAATGAAACAGTGTGTCATATATTCATTGTTAATATTTTTAATCAGTATTCATTGTAAATAATTCTGTTTCATAATTCTTGAAAGTAACTTTTCATAAGTATGGGCTAAAATATTTTAACCATGTGAATGCTTTGACATTTATGTTGTTATTAAGTGTTCCACAGTTTGCCCACTTGGGCCACATTAAGTGATATAGTGTTCCACATTTTGCCCACTTGGACCACGTTAAGTGAGGTAGTGTTCCACATTTTACCCACTTAAACCACATTAAGTGAGGTACTGTTCCACATTTTGGAGATGGAAAGTTGAAAGGTATGGTTTGAATAATGATCTTGAATCATATTTTGGGTGGCAGATAAGGGAACACAGAAAGCAATGAACAGATTTCACAATGCCACACTGTAGTCTTTGTCATGTTTTGCTCATAGTGTATATACCAATATATCTTAAATTCTAAACTCAAGAATTAGAGAAAATGCCAAAAAGTGGGGTACAAATTCACGAACATATTTTAAATGCAGCTCTTATATACTCAGAGAATTGTTAAAATTAAGAGTTTTGTAGCAACATGCATTTTCTACAAGATATAAATTCAAACTCAAATATTTAGCATTGTTTAGTGACTGCATTTTTACCTATTTGTTGACTGGGTAAGCCTACTGGATGCAACTGTCTCTTTTCAAGGGTAACCTGGTTAGATGACTTATTCAGAGTAGCACAGTAGGCAAATAGATGTAGCATAAGTCTCACTTTAAGCCTTGGTGAGGAACCATCTCAATAATTTGCCAAAAAGCCATGAATTTTACTTTTTTTCTTTTTTACAGCTGGCCTTGACAGGCAGCCACTCAAAACATCCTTGTTATTATCTGTCATTGATTCCTGTGAACTCTGTGACTCTGTTTTAACACATATTCACTTTATTTCTTATTTTTCTTTTTTGTCCCACATTTGTATCTGTCACATTTACTCAAATAATTTTTGGTCTGATGAAGTGGTGGTGGACACTGCAAAAGCACTTTTAATAAAACCTGTGGATTTTACAACTGCTGAGCCTTGCCTTTCTGCCTGTTACTAGCTGTGGTTTTGCTTGGAATTTTAATTTGTTTAATTGTGTACTTGTCATTTCATACACAATGCACATCTGCACAGCTTTTTATAAAGCCAGACATGCTTCTCTTAATAGATTTCCCTTGCTTGCTCATGTCTTGCCCCATGAACTATTCTGTCTCTTCTTAACACATCATGTATGTCACAGAATTTATTGTCTTTGGATTTTTTTCCAAAACTTAGTAACAAAGTTCAGCTCTCTGTATGAAATCATGCCATTGTGAAGATCAAACATTGAAGTAATAGCAATTTTTGATTTGGATTCCCATTCATTCTAGAATCTAGTTATAACTGCTGCAGTGTGGCATTTTTGTTTTCTAGAAAAGTATTAGTGTTAAGTATCTCCAGGACTTTTTCCTTATTAACATGCAGAAATGAGGTTCACTGTACATCTTCGGCCTTTTTGGGAGTCCACTTATAGTGAAGAACAAATTAAATTTCACAATCTAACGCAGATGACTATCTGGCAAAACTACCTCCCTGTTTCAGTCCCGTGAATTAGCATCCCATCTCCTCAGCTGTTGAAGAAAATACTTAAAAAAAAAGACTTCTGTACACTGCAAGAACCCTATTAACTTCCTAAATTGCTATATCTAATACAGCCCCCCAGCTCTTCAAGTGAAGAGGAAAAAAATCTTCAGACCATCACACTGAGATAATAAGCCAGTTGGCTTCCTACTGTAATGCAGCCAATCACACCCTATCAAATCCATACCTCCCCAGCTCTACATCTAAAAACAAAAAAAAAATGGCTTTGGACCTTCACATTCCTGTAACCCACCGAATGGATGCCACCAATCCTGAACACAAAACTTAAAAACTGAAAAACAAAAAGTCTTCAGATTACTGCAGGAAGCTGATTGGCTTTCTGCAGTAATAGAGCCAATCACAGCCCAGTAAATCCACATCCCCACAGCTTTTGACATGAATTGCTAAAAAAAAAAAAAAAAAAAAAAAAGTTACTATACGAAGCTCATTGGCTTCCAATAGTAATATAAGCAATCACAACCCACCAAATCCATGCCCCCCCCCCAGTTCTTCAAGTGAAAACAAATACCACTTTTACAGATTTATTGGTTTTCTTACAGTAATTCAGCTAATCCACAACTCCCCCAAGCTCTCCTTTGGTACAGAAAAAAATGTTAACTGCAAGACTGACTCTCGTTCATGCCCTCTAGCACTTTGCACTAGGGGCAATTGTCCACTTCCCCCACCCTTGCTATAGAACTGAGCCAAAGTTATCAATTAATTGCATTGCTTCCTTATGACTGCAATTGCACAAGTGTTTCCATCTGAAAATTATATTTCTGTATGTCTAAATGCATAACTCTTGAAAAAAAATATTTCTTCATTTCTAAAAGCATGAAACACTTGTATTTTTCTCAGAATGCTCAATACATGTAGACCACAAATTATGAGATGGAGTTAATAACCTGCAAGAATTGTTTTTTTCAGACAGTTTCCTAAAAAGGGCCTACTTGACATGCAACTTTTTATAGGTAGGCATAGGCATATGCAAAGTTGCATACCCTCCACCTTCTAGATACAGTTCATAAACCCCTGTTCTGATTGCATACTCTGCAGCCTGTGAGCATGGCTGCACTCAGGAGTGTAGGCAAGAATTTTGCAGTGTAGTATGGTGTGGGTATACTGAGTCACATGACTATAGGATATAGTAGGTTCACACATAAGAAGATATATTTATTTTAGTAATCCCAGTCTCTACATTTATGGATACTGTCTCCCAGAGGGTGCCTGCTGTTTGTTACTGTACACTTTACACATTTGTCATTTTATATCCCTGTTCAGGCAGCACTCAGTGTTCCTTAGGGTTTGAGATTACCAGTTTACAGATTAGCCTAGTAGCACTGTTAATGGACTATCTGCCTTCCAATGCTTTCCAATGATGAAATTTACCTCCATAATTTATGTCATGCTGTTTTGCCACTTTACATATAATACCACCATTAAGATATGGTCACTAAAGCATTACAGCTGTTCCCTTTTTCCTTCTTGCACCTCCTATTTTCCAGTTATCTTTCTATAAGTTTGTTCTTAAATATATATTAGGCCTTTTAACGCTGTCTATGCTGCAGTTCTGTCACGGGGGGGGGGGGGTATCACTGCTACTAGGTGATCTACTTAGAGAAGATGGGAACTATACAGTCAGTCAAGCCAATCAAATGATACTTTATTTGAATGAGGTTGCTGCTGTGGTGGAAATATTCTTCTTATGGGTAGTGGCCTTATTGTTGATTACAGTACATATGAGGTCTAGGAAAAAAGGAGCAGTCTCCAGCATGGAGGCTAAGAATGGGAGTATCTGCCTCCCATAATTAAAGAGGTTTTCGGATTTTCTGTAAAAGGTGAATATTGTTTCATTTAGACTGGTTAACTAAAGTGACAACTGGACACAAAAAAATTGGAAATTATGACCTAGAGCCTGTCAATGGACTGCCGCTAGCATAAAAGTTTATTTCTGTTCTGTTTATCTCCACTGGCATTTCTCATTATGAAGCTACATTATATATTTGAATTTATAGTGTGTAATACCATTTGTCTCTCACTGAAAATTGCTTTAACACGTTTTTATATTATTTCTTATTTTGCAGTTTTGGTTCATATTTGAAATTGACACATTTCCTCAAGTAATTTCTGCCCCCCAACTCTTTTTTATTACCAACACTTTGTGCAAAAAAATCTTCAAGGCAACAGGACAAACAGGTTGTTCTCTGTAGATTATGTATCCTTCAGATGTAATGTTAAACTGAGTTGGTGGTAGCTCAGGTGGATGTAAAAGAACCCATGGCATATATCAATATGAGTTGGAGCTATTTTATTTACATATTTCCTTTTTTATATTTCTATACGTTACTTACACTTGTATTCTAAAGAAATATATAGCCATGTTTTTCCATTTTAACATATAATCTACACAAAAACATTTATTTCCATTGTTCCATCATTTAAAAAAACACATTTTGTAAGTCAAGATCATCAACTATTATTTAATTTTTATCGATCCTGCTGCCCTTTCTTACACAACTATAATTTTATTCATCTAGGACATATTCATCATGTCTATTTTTGTTATTCAATAATCTTCCAACTATGAACAATATTCTGTCATATTTTTCAATTCCACATATTTTATTTCACGTTTCCATTTAATAACACATCCATCATTATATTTTTAAACATTTCCAATTTATGTTCTTTCATAAAACTTCTTCAAAACTGTTCCTTTTTTTAATTTAGAACTGTGTTTTGATGTTTCTTGCTCATTATGTTCATCATATTTTCTTTCTTCTCATTCCTTATATTTCAAATTACACCTGCTTCATAAAAATCAATCATTTTCCCTCTATCCTTTATAATTTTTTTATATATTTTAATTGCTTCCAAGGATATCTGATATGATGTTTTCTATATTATTATAATACCATAATGTTCTGTTTTTATCTCATTAGTTTCCATCTTCTATAATGTTATTCCTTCCATGATTTCCTTGTTTATTATTTCCCCTACTTCATATTTCCATATGTCTTCCTACCTTACATCTAACATTTTCACCATCATATGCAACGTTCTCTTTTATCTTCTTTATTACCCCAAAAAAGGAACAAATGCAAAGTGCATTATAGGTGTTTTTAAATTCAAGCCTCCTTCTTCTTTTTATTGTATAACACCCCTCTTTTCACTGGATTCACTCCTGAACTACAAACAAAATTAAACAAAAAAAATCCTAACATCCCTTCCTCAAGTTTAACTAACATATGCACCCCTGAATATGCTAGTTTTCCTAATATGTATATGTATTTAACACATATATTTCCATCTCTCCACCATGAAAACATTCTTTTTATTTCGCCCAACATTGTTTCCTACTGTTTTGTTATATGTTCATACTGCACAAATTTCAAGCCTAATAGACTTACGTTCTTCTTAGTGTAATATATTCCACTTATTTTGTTAGTTTCATCAATGCCTTTGCTTTTTGCCCTATTTAAATGTAACATAGATTTCTTTAATAATTCCACCACTTTTACTACATCTTCACTTATCCATATTGTATTTTTTGCCACAATCACTAAACCATCTACATATGACAGATGGTACTATAACTCCCTTTCCCATCTCCCACTTTGCTTCTTTCATTTCATACATACCTTTATAAATTCTTCATTACCAACTCAAATAGAATTTGTTATCTTTCCTCATATCCATCCATTTATCACAGCTTTCACCCATGAAATTGCATTGCATATTTTTATAACATTCATTTTTTTCCTATCACATATGTCTGAAGAATCTTCCACATTATTCCATAACTAATCTTGTCAAGTCTTATCACATCACTACCCTTACTTTCTTATCTTTTAAAATCATTTCTGTAATGTCTTTAACTATTATTAGCATTTCCTTTATCCCTTCCCTTGATTCCAAAACCCCATTGTCCTAGAACCTCATCCAAAATATTCTGCATCCTTTTTGTATTATTTCCATAATGGTTTTACAATCTGTATTTCCCAGTGCTATAAGCTTCCAATTTATATGTCTCTTCTTTCATTTTTTCCATTTACAATTAATTACTCTGCCATAAATTACTTCATTTTGTATTCTTTTCTCTGTCCAGTTATCTAATATTTTATAGACTATTAATTTCTTACTTGCATTCACCTTTTAGTAATCCATCTATTCTTTATGGAGATTCCTCCTGTCTTTTTTTTATTGCTTCTTCCATTTTACTCATAGTAATCTCTTTTTGTGGAGAATTCCTAACATTTTCAGATATTTTGTGATCTCTACTTCTACATGTACTACTTCTTTTTCATGCATTCTACCCAAAAAACTTTTCTACAATTTCCATTATTTCATTTTCCTTATATCTAATATTTCCTTCTTAATCAAACATTGCATCCATCCATCCTTCTCTTATTTTACCTATTTCAACAGAAATAGTGAAACATCCTCTTTTTTGCTTTTAAAAAGAATCTTTGAATAAACAACGTATTTTAATTTTTTCTCATTTTTATAGATCTCTCTGTTTTTCTTATTCTGTCACCAAATTGCTTTATTGCTTTTTCATGTATATTTATGATTTCACTATATAATCTTGTTTTCCTTTGATTTGTTCTTTTTTAGACAATCAAAATATTTTCTTGGATTTTTCTTCACAAACTCACCCTAATATTTATAGTGTACACTCATTGTCATATGACATTCCCATAAAATCTGATTTCGCAACATTTATAGTAATTTGTTTTAATCCTTTCCCTTCTTTAATGGCTTCTCGTTCATATCCTGTTTTAGTTCATGCCACTCTACAATCTAAAAAAAAATTTTGACCCCAACTGTTATTTCTTTCATAACTTTTGAATATACAACAAAATCTATTTCAGTTCTAAACATCCTCCCTGTATATGCCCATTCTCTATTTTTTTATTTTCATCTCTCTGTGTTTTATAACTTCTTTTAGTACTTTAATATCATGCATTATTTTCCCATTCTGCTTTCAAAAATTACAGTTAAAGTCTTCCACTATAATAACTGAAATAATTAATGGGTTAAAGTGTTTACATTTCTGCAGAATCTTTGTCTTCTCTATCAAATTAGTGTATGTACAATCTAAAATTACCATTAAACATCATTTTGTTTTCCCAATATCACACAACACTAATCTTCCAAGTACTACTACAGTCATAATCAATATCTTTTTCACCATTTAGTTAGTATTGATCAACTAATATCATTCTGAATGCTATTTACATTTAATACAAATATTCCTAAGTTATCATTTCTTTTTTTTTTTTTTGCATCTTTCTTATTTTTAGTTTTTTATTTTATTTTCCTTCCCTGTATCCTCCATCCTGTTGATTTACCATTATTTTCATATTGTTCTTTCCCTGTTTCAAATACTCTCTGTTTCTCTTCTTCACTTCCTAGAGCAACATATCAGTTTTTAGTTTGTACATTGTAATACTTTCTCTTTGCAAAATATTTTATACTTTATCCCCAAAATCTTTCTTAATATTAGTTACATTTTCTTCTTATTTTACCTACCCATAATACTTTATCCTTCTATATCTTCAGCTCTATTATCATCATATATTTTTTCTTTTGAAACATGTTTTTCTTCTAACATTTTCCCTTTCTAGTATAGGCAAGACATACCAAAAATGTCCATATTTAATGCATCTTCTCTACTTAGATCTACATTTTTAGTGATATATCCTATTTCCCTCATTGATCACATCTTCCTTTATTACAGTCTTGCACCAAATTCTTGTCATCACCACAACAAAACAAAAAAAAAAAAAACGACAAAAAAAAAAAAAACATGTTTTAGGTTGACTCTTCCCCATTTCTCTTTCACAATCATAGTATATTTTTTCCCTCATGCACATCCAATAACACCCATACCTCCCACGCCCATGACTAAGCATTTCTTTTATCATGTACTTTTTTAAACTGATGCACCTTATTGCAGGCAATCGAAAAAAGTCTTTTATTCAGCTTCCTAAATGTTGTGAGCTGTACATTTAGTTTTTCTTTAACTACAGTCCCCAAGTTCTGAAAAAAATACAATCATTCCATGGTGGCAATGAGCTCTTTTTCTCTCCTTCATTCATATATTTTTCAATTAATGTAAATGTTTTAAAAGTAAGCTCACCGTTTCTATTCCTAACTGTATTAAAGCTCTTATATCCTGTACATAAAAGCCAGAAGGTAAAATAATACTGTCCATAACTAGACATCTGCTATTAGTGTCTCCTTCCTTTGTTGTAATTCTTACCACCAGTCTTCACCTCTTGTTTTGTCATCCTTGTATAAGTCATTGTCTTCATTCAGTTTCAAACACAGCCATCTTACTTGCCTTTGTTTACCATTTCTGCAAATGTAAAAGTGTTTGTGCTGCTCACAACCCCATGCTTTAAATCCAGCTACTCTGCTGACCAAGCAAATCCCGAAAGTGCTGGCAGAACCTTCTGGTACTTCAGCCCCTTTTCATGATTCATCTGGCAGCACTTTCTCTGCTACCTCAACCAGCATGCAATCCACATTGTACTCCAAATTACTGCCTCATCAGCATTTCCCTCAGATTGATCCATCATCTCCATTAACACAGTAGTTTCCACACTTCCTTCCTCTATCTGTGTAACTACAATATCCTCTCTTACAGAATATAAACAATAAATCAATATTCGGAATTACAGCATTCTCAGCCTGCTTTTCCCTTTCTTTCCTCATCTTGGAATTCTCCAAGCACTAATGATGGTCCTCTGATACCACCTAGCTTTTGAAATAGTAGGGTAAGTTCCCCAGTTCTCTTTTCAAATTTCTTCTGGTCAGTATGAATACCACCTCCAGTCCCTTGAAAACAGGCCATTGGCCTACTAGGTCTAACCCAGTAAACAGAATGCAAATAAAACAAAGATAAATAAATTGTACTTGGACCCATCTTCTAGGTTCCCTCATTCACCTGCACCTACTATATTTGTGTTGCAGCTCCTATCCTGAGCTTAAATATTATCTGATAACAATGACTAGTGCACACATAAAATACAGGTCAGTCTATGATTGCTAAACTGTATTGATGCTACAGTACACTTATTACACACATAAAGTGTTAAACTATAACTATTCTGATAGTCTTTATGCTGTTTTATATACAATTGCCATTTTCTTTATGTACTATAGTAAATATGATGTGTTTTGACTAAATACTGATGGCACGTATAATAGCATATATGTAGGCTCTTATTGGTACCAATGAAGCATACATGCAAAGTAATTACTGAACAAACAGACCTTTTTCTTGTTGTTCCTGCCTGAAATTGCAAGATTAAATTTAAAAATAGCAAATAAAATATTAGTTTTATACATTTAAAACTTTCAATAGTGTTGCCACCTCACAGCAAGAGGTTCCCCCATTCAGTTCTTGGCTGAGGTGCCTTCTGTGTGGAGTATACATGAGCCTCCTGTGTTTGCTCCAGTTTCCTCCCACATTTTAAAGACATGCAGTATGTGGATTGGCCACTCTAAACTGACCATATGTGTGAGTGTACATGCAAGCATGTGGTGTTGAAGTGACACCTCGACCTCGTGCAAAAATGAGAAAAGGGCTGTAGATGGATGGATGGATTTCTAATCTAAACAATAACTCCCATGCATGTGTCTATTGTATTTCTAAACATGAAAACAATTTATTGTGTATGAATAGAATATTAATAATTCATATCTTCAGTAAAAAAAATAATATAAGAGAATTTCCTATATAAAAATAGTTTATTACATAATGCCTAACTTGGTGTCAGGAAGTCCATTATGATTTCATACTCCTCCTTATCTTGGCACATGGTTAAGGTTTTTACTTCAGAGACACAAAATACAGGGTTTGATTCTAACCTGAGGTCATTAGCCTAAAATGGTCCTTCAGAGTGGTTAGCCTAGTATTCATCTATGAAAAATGAGTTAAAGATTTGTCTTTTTTCTAAAAAACAAATATTGCCAAGGGTAGTCATAGGCAACGTATCAAGTAATATACACACATAGTGTAATCCATTGTTTGTACATAGTCCAGTCATTAGTAGGAGAATCACCTTAATGTCAGAAGATACACAGGTGCCCTTGTGGATCTTGCAGAGTCCGTACAGCTCTACTTTTTCATGACTATACCTAGCACTGAGAAGTAGCATATCTTTTGTAAAATACTTAGACTTTGTAAAATACTTATACTTTGTAAAATACTTACACTTTGTAAAATACTTACACTTTTTCAGCGACAACATATTGCAAACAAGGAGAGAAAGGCTTATGCCTATTACAGTTAAATGAGGGTTTACAGACTACAGTTAGGAATCACAGTGTTTTTGAATACATCATTAAACAGTAGCTTGTCTAAGCATTCACACTTTCAAAATATACTATTCCTTAGAGTAGATGTCCCAACCCATGCGCCCACGGCGCCATGCTCTGCCAGCTCTGCCCTCTAACTCTAACTCCTAACCATCATCCATCGATGCGAAAAAAAATTTTTTTTTTGTTGTTTTTCGCGTTCGTGACCTGTAACTCTAGTTTTTGATATTTTTGCAAAGAAGGGTCTGTGTTTTCGTTTTATTATTTTATTAAGCAAGAATCAATGTGTGTGCTCTTGAATGGTGCATGAAAGCAGAATGAAATGAAAGCAGAATGTGTGTGTGTGTGTGTGTGTGTGTGTGTGTGTGTGTGTGGGACTGTGTGTGTGTGTGCGCGTGTGTGCGCGTGTGGCATGTGTGTGTGTGTGTGCAGTATGTATAAGGAGAAAGATTTAATATGTATACTGAATATTTTTTGCTCTACTTAGACAAGTACACTTGAGTAACCAGTATTAGATCTTAGCCATCCAACTGGGAAAGTTTGGTATGTGGATGAAATTTATAGGCCAGTGAGAGAGACAGAGGAAAGCAAGAAGCTTTTAGTCTGTTTGGATAACTAAGTGAACTCAAGTTTTGAGCTTTTTTTGTCACCTCACGACTGATTCGCGTTGCCAACATTGTTATTAATGTGATAATTAATTGTTTTATGTCAGTAAATGTGAATTTTTATTTTATTGCAAATTTGTTGGGAAAATCTGTTTAAAAAAAAAAAAAAAAAATCTATATATTAACTAAGATGTGTATTAATTGTCATGCACCTATGCACACAGCAGGGAGCCAGGAGGTGACTTTGGTGGGCGCGTGGCAAAAAGCTATATGATATATATATTATATATGCAAGACAAGACAATTTTGTTCAAAATCCGCGGCCCCGGCAAGCCAAAAGGTTGGACACCCCTGCCTTAGAGTCTATTTCTATATCCTGAAAAGCCACAATATCGAAGAT
This sequence comes from Protopterus annectens, assembly GCF_019279795.1. Classification (NCBI taxonomy): domain Eukaryota; kingdom Metazoa; phylum Chordata; order Ceratodontiformes; family Protopteridae; genus Protopterus; species Protopterus annectens. Next base: position 1,137,267,113 of record NC_056730.1, read on the forward strand.
CAGAAGATCGAGATGAGAAGGATGAAACTCATGATCACAAACCACATAAATATTCCCGGGGCAAGTAAACACTTGCCACAGTGGGAAATTATGCCATTTTTCTACTGTAGTGCAATCCCAAAGTTGGTATATATATATATATATATACATATATATATATATATATATATATATATATATATATTTATATAGTTAGGGGTGTGTGTGGGGTGCAGCCCCCCACATGGGAGGCTGTGGGGGGGTTTAGCTGGTGAGCTGTGATTTACTGTTGTCTTGGGCAAGTATTTACTTGCCCTGGGAATACCTACATGATTCATGATTGCAAGTTTCGTCCTACTTGTCTCAGTCTTCCAGTCTTCAGTATCATGGCTTTTCAGGATATAGAAGAAGACCTATATATATATATATATATATATATATATATATATATATATATATATATATATATATATATATATATATATATACATATATAGATATGGGTCTACCTGACACCTTTGAAATCCTACTTCTTTGAAATTATAAATGATGAGATGACTTCACGGAAAACTTAGTTTAATGAACAGTCAGATACCAGCAATTTAATGCTGGGATATGAGGCAGTTGGCCAGTATGGGGAACTTTACCCTATTCTCACTATAGTGTGATCTCTGAGTTTATTTATTTCTTTTGGGAGTGTGGGTGTGCAGCCCCTCCATTTGACTGAGTTTGATTTTTAGTTTTGGAGAACTACTTTGTTTCCTGGAGTTAAATTGCAGTGATTTAACTATTCATTAAAGTATGTTTTCTGTGAAGTTATCTTGTCGTTTTACATTTCGGAGAAGTGGGATTTTGATCATGTAAAGCAGGTATCCATCTTCGGTATCTCGATATTATGGGTTATTATGCTGTGGGGATCTGCCTTCATCTACTACACAGCACAGGACTGTATAACAGAATACATTTGTTCTGACCTGGGCTGTTATATCTGAGTCAGCATTTTATCTTGGGATTGTCCTATTTTTTATTATTATTTTTTTAATACTGCTACAGCATTCATTACATCAGAGTACTACAGTGTCATACTGTAAGGACAAAGGGACTGATTGCTATACTACCTCTCATGTGCAAGACCAGTGTCACATCAGTGTGTGCTGCCCTGACACAGAGTATGGTTGTAGCAATGTGTTTGTGCATGTGGCAGCCTATCCAACTGCAGTTCCACTGTAGAAGCATTAAATACTGTTTTCTGCTATATTACACCAGTGTCTGCTCATCTTGTTGATTAGCAATGTTCTGCTGAACACAACATTATTATTGCACGGAAGGAGGACTTTTGACTTCATATTTTGTTACATAAGGCCACAGTTACAGACATATAAGCATAAGCCTGCCCTACACTGTACTCTGATTCATGTGCTTGTGCATCAGCAGACTTAAACAGGGTCCTCATTTGTATATTGGTTGTGTACCTGGTCACTTCCTGATACACAAAGTGAGTGCACGTGCTCCATGGTAGAATTGGGACCACATTCTAGCCATATGCAATTATCTGTCATGCTAGTGAATACTGCTTATAGTCTGCTAAAGCTGGAACTATAAAATATTTTATGCTAGCTTTTGGTATAGTGCACCAAAACTGAGTATTAGCATCATAAAGTGTGAAGCTGAAACGCAAAATACTTGATTCAGAAATGCCGTCAGAGTACAAATAATAGTCCAAACATTCTGTTTTAGTTTTGTGGATTCTGTTAGCATGCTCTTGATATCCCAGTATTGCTTAATCATTTTTTTGTTTGTTAAAATATTTTGAAAGTAACCTGCCATTTATAACATCTTTTGTAGAACTTCTTAAATCCACATCAGTCAAAGTAAGGCTGAAACATCTTTGACTGCAGTTTCATGTTATGATATTTCAAGCTTATTTACTCACAAATGAGGGGAAAAACAGGTTTAATAAGAAGAAAAAGAAAATGCTGATCTGCAAGTTTGCAGTAATGACACATTTTGCGCTTAATCTATCACATTCCAAGAAGTTTCTTTAGCTAAATGTGTTTGGAAAAAAATAAAGCATTTCAGATATTTTCCAGTTATCATAACTTATTCTCAGGTGGTCTTCAAAGATAGCAAGAAAAACAGGCTTGCTTAAATGTATTAAAAAAGAAATAAAATTCTTATTTCTCTTGGGCATCCATAGTCCTTTCTATTTCCTTTAGTATGATAATTTCTGGATGCAAAATAATCAGTGTCATGATGTGCCCAAATATTTATAAGGCATTTATCACTGATGAAACCAGGAATGAGCGGGGGTTATTTAGGAGCAGTCAACACTTATGATGAATTATACATTATATTAATAACGTGCCTACAAACTAGATATGAATTCCTATAAAGAAAATAGTGCAGATGTAATTTATATGAAATAGGAGAAATAATGAGGTTTTCATACTTTGATACACACTGCAAACCACAGTTATAATAGAATAAACTGCGTTTTCCTTTTTCCACAAATAATACTATTCACCATATTGGAAGAGAACAAATTGCAGGGGATGTTTGCATTTGCATGAAGTGTGCTTAAGAATCAGTTATGTTATCTTATGAGTTAAGAATGAGACTTGTTAATGTCACATCATATGAATAATTGATACTCCCTGTCTGATTATTATCTGCATGTACTGTATAACTTTTAAGATATTAAATCTGTAGCTGGGAAACCAGCTAGCAATGATGTTGTATCCCAAGATCTAGGTAGAGGTATGGTGGATTAAGGGTGCTAAAAGGATTAAAAGTGTTGGATTACCATAGTGTGTCTGTGAATTTGTTTCTATTAAGGAAAACTTTCTACCTGCATCAGAAAATAAAGGTTGTGATACTAAGTGATATTATGGGATATACAATATTAACTGTTTGCCGTTCCCGGAGAGAAAGATTCTATCAAACATCTAACCAACATCCAATTCAGAAAAATAGATATGTATACACCATTTTCTAACTGTATGAATCAGTAAAAATCTGTAATAGTTAACAACATATTCTGTTAATGCAGTGCACTGTGCTACATATAAACTCTATTTTTGCTGAATGAACAAGAAGTGAAATTTTTCATATTTTTTAGCAACACAGACAAAGATTAATTTGCATTATTCTGAGCTGTTTTCTCAATATCTGAACAAAATCTAGGTAAGAATTAGCCCAGAAGCCAAACACCAGAGTTATTGTGATGCTGGAATTAAGCCTTATAACCACACATTATTTAGTTGGATATCATTAACTGCTTAACCTCAAAACCTTAAAGTCAGCAAACTATGAAACCTGTCAATGTGGGATACCTCTTAATAGGATTTACGGGAATCACAGGAAAATTGAAGGCAACAAATCTTGTGACCATCACGCCTTTCTGACTCTCAGCCTTAGACAGTATCCATTCTCTTGAGGAGCACTAATCTAGTCAAACCCAGGGTCATTTATCCATCAATAACCCCCTTTTCCCATTTCTTCACATTAGGTTGGGGTGTCACATCAACAGTGACACTCATTTAAGCCCAATGCTCACACCGTTGGGTGAATTTGTGAATACTCATCCAGTCATCCTGGTCCTGTGTGAAGGAAGATAATGCATCATGCTCCTTATCTGCTGGGGGAATCTATTCCTGAGGTGGGGAAGGTATTGTGTAACACACCTGTCTCTCCATTGTGTTTTATTAATCTGCTGATGGTTTATTTTCCTGGTTCTGGTATTTGTGAGACTGTTTGACTTGTGTAAATACAAATGATCCAGAGCCGCTGGGTTCCTCATGACAGGGAATGCAAGGCATAGATCCCCCTTTAAGGGGTTTATATGATATTGGATAAAGGGATAGTTTCTAGTCTTTTCTGGCAGCTTAGAGGTTTTAAGCCAGTTAGTTAGTAAACTCATAGAGCTTTCTGCTCATTTAATATACCTAATGATATACATCCCAAACAGACAATTCAATAATTGTCCAATTGAATGCTGAATATAAGGGGGGAATAACTTGTATAGATTGGGATAACATTCTTTTGACCATTAACTTCGCTAAGTAGGTCTTCTGTTACTATTTTCATTCTGTAATGCTCAAAGGAGAGAAGATTATTAATCCAATTTCCAAGAACCCTGACAACAATCTCATTTTAAGCGGAGCGTTGTATATGCTGTATGCTGGGAGAGGGGTTGTTTAAGTACATGTTCTTTAGTGATCTAGTGAAAAGACTAGAAGTGTCTGTGTTCATCAAGCGCAGCATCGAGCAGCACTGCTTAATCAGGTTTAAACTATTCCCGGCTCCACAAAGTCTGCTCTTCACTTTTTCCCTTAGAACTGTTCCAAATCTCAAAGTAAGCAGTCTATTTTCCTTCTAAAACCCAGCAGTAGCTAGGATAAGTGTCTTATAAGTAAACACTAATAAACTAAAGCACTACACCCTTTTATACTCCCTTTAAGTACTTGGCTCCCTATTGGTCCTTTTTGATCAAGTCAAAAAGTAATTCCTTATACTATTCTGGCATGTCCAAAAGTCAGTTTCAGGTTTACTCTCTAGTCCAGCTGGTAAATATGGGAATCTTGAGGCAATGTTACAACTGCCTTATGTACACAGACCACCCTCTCCTCTTCCCAACAAGCTCAAATATATGTGAGAGATGCAACTATATAGCCAAACTTGAGGCTGAGCTCTCTCAACATAGTACTGGCATGGTCAGTCTGGAGGAGAAGGTAATCACACACACCACAAATCCAGTCTCACATAGACCTATCGCAACAGCAAACCAAACACATAAACACACAAAAACATACTCGGGGTCTCTAAATAAAAATCTGCCCAAGCAACAGAGACCTCCAAAGCAGACATCCAAGCAACTGCTACCCCACAACAATACCCATGTATCACATAGTTCACAAAGTCAGTGTGCCACATGGTCACAGCCCTTAAGGCCAAACAACACACCTAATACACTGGTAATAGGTGACTCTATTGTCAGACACACTGACGTCCCTCTCACCAAGCTGAACAAGGAGAAGGTCACTGTAAGCTGCCTGTCGGGTGCCAGGATCCGCCATATAACACAAGCACTCAGGTCACTCAAAAGCAAGTACAAATATGACTCCGTCATTGTCCATGCTGGTGTGAATGACCTGAGACGTACCTCCCTGGATTACATGAAAAGAGACATAGAGGAGCTCTCTGATCATGTGGCCCAGGCTGGTATGACCCTGACCTTGAGTAGCATCTTACCCTCACCAAGAATGATACCACAGTATAAAGACAAAATGATCAATTTCAACAATTGGCTAAAGTACTGGTGTCACTCAAAGGGGATCCAGTGTCTGTCAGCCTGGGTTAATATGCTTGACAAGCCACTTTGCTTCGCTAGGGACAGCTTGCACCTGTCACCCCTGGGTTTTTGAATACTGGCCAAGGCTCTTGCCACCTCCATAGTGCCTTTTTTAGGCAAGGCTCAAAAGACAAACCCACCTCCTTAGACAACACAAGGAAAAAGAAACTAAGGGTAATGCTGCTCAATACCAGAAGTCTAAACCATAAGATGCATGCACTCGAGGCTCTCCTCAGTATGGAGAATATCGATACCTGTGCAGTAACAGAAACCTGGTTCAAGGCTCCCGAGAGCACCCCAGCACTACCAGGCTATACCTCATACCATGCTTTTCGGCCCCAAAACTCGGACCGAGCCACAAGAGGAGGGGGAGTATCCATATTCATCAAAGATACCCATACCTCCAGGCTAGTGGCACTGCACGAAGCATCTGAGACCATCCATATGCAACTAACAGTGGGCAAAACTGCCTTCCAGTTTGTAGCCTGCTACAGACCACCCTCCCAAACTGAGGAACCCCACTTGGCTTTCCTGAAGACACTGGAGAATATGAAGGTCTCTCCAAACACCATTATATTGGGTGACTTTAACTACCCAAACATAGACTGGAAGCACTACTCAAGCTCCAACACCCTAGCCCAACGGTTCCTAGAATTTATAAACTCAAATGCTATGGAACAACTGGTTACCACTCCCACAAGAGGGGAAAGCATATTGGACCTGATCATCACCAACATGGGGACTCTATGTTCCATACCAGAGGTATACCCCTTATTGGTAAGATCTGACCATAAATGAATCACTATGGACATCCATATCCCATCCCCACCCCCAGCAAAGGAAACCACGGTCAAAAACTTCTCAAAAGCAAACTTCCCACTTCTCAAAACTGAGGTGGAATACTTCAAAGCCCCAGGGCCAGTGGAAAATATGGCCCAAACCGCCGAATCCTTTACAAACGCATTCTATGGATACCTACAGGAATGCATGGATCGTGCTATCCCAAATAAAACCAAGACACACTCCTCCAAAGGCAAGAGACCTGTCTGGTGGACCCCAGCCATAAATAAGCTGTACAACAGAAGGAGGAAGCTACTACATGATAGAGCAAAATCCCTGAAAGGTAAGGCAACTCTGATCAGTACTAGCAAAAAACTATGATCCCTCATAAAATCATCTAAGGCTAGCTTCAAAAGAAAAATTACACAAGACGCTAAAGATAATCACAAGGCTTTCTTTAGTTATGTCAGAAACCTGGGTGGAAACTCCCAGATGTGCTCTGAGTTAGTGCAAAATGACAAAAAATACACTGAACCCACAGACATTGCCAACATCCTGGCAGACAGGTTCAGTGCAAACTCCCAAATGAGCAAATGACTATCCCAACAGAGTGTAGCCTCCCTGACATCACAGATGCACAGGTGAGAGCTCCCCTCTCCAAAGCAAAAAACACAGCATCAATGGGACCAGACGGTGTCCCGGGCTGCTTCTACATGAGCTCCAAGAAGAACTGAACCCTTACTTAAAATCACTGTTCAGTCTCAGCCTTACAACAGGATATGTACCCAAAGAATGGCATACAGCAACAGTGGTCCCACTCCATAAGGGTGGTGCCACAACGGACCGCGGAAACTATCACCCTATAAGCCTGACTAGCCTGGTCTGCAAAGCTATGGAGTGTATCATCATGGAACTCATAAACAAAGACATTGGGAACCTCCAAACACTGGATCCTACCCAATTCAGCTTTGTTAAGGGCAGATCTTGCCTCTTAAACCTGGTCAATTTCTTTGAAACAGTCACCAAGGCCATAGATGAAGGGAAGGTAGTCCACACAGCCTACCTTGACCTTGCAAAAGCCTTCGACACAATACCCCACTCAGGCATCATAAATAAGCTCACCAGTTTAAATATCAACCCCTATGTCACAAGATGGGTTGCAAACTGGCTTAGGGATAGAACCCACATGGTCAGAATTGCAGGTGCCATGTCAGACTCTAGACCAGTTACAAGTGGCGTCCCACAAGGCTCAGTCCTGGGACCTCTCTTGTTCGGTATGTATTTCTCTGAGGTACAGGCTAACACAGGAGGACTATGGCGGACAAAGTTTGCAGATGACTGCAAACTGGGGGCAATAATCGACTCGCTGGCTGACACAAGCATCCTCCAAAAAGGTCTCACAGAGATGGATAACTGGTGCAAGAGCCATGGCCTAAAGCTAAATGCCAAAAAGTGCATAGTCATCCCCTTTGGGAAAAACAAAGTGCCCACAAATTACCACATAGGTGGTAATCCATTAAGTACGGAAGAAGTAATTAGGGATTTGGGGACCCAAGTAGATTGCAACCTCTCCTTTGACAATCACATTGCCAAAGTGGTTAGAAAGACATTCTATATAGCCCACCTTATCACGAAGGTGTTCACATCTAGATCAAGAGAGGTCATTGTGCCCCTCTACTCATCACTCATCAGGCCCATAAATGAATACAATGCCCCATTTGGGATGTACCTTACCCGACACCTGCTATAACTAGAAAGACCCCAAAAGTACCTCACCAAGAGGATCAAGGGACTCAAACAGATGCCCTACGCAGTTACGCTAAAGAAACTCCAGCTCTACTCAGTTGCTTACCTCCTACTCAGAGGTGATCTGTGCCTGACGTATAAAGCCATGTCCAACCCAGAATTAATGGATATGCTCCACCTCAAGAAATCCAAATCCATCAGAACTACATGCTCCAGTGACTTAAACCTCAGCACAGAAATAAATAGAACATGCTGGAGAGACAGATTCATATCCCAGAGGATCCCCTCACTCTGGAACAAAATCCCAATCCATGTCAGACAGAGCTCCACAATGACCCTCTTCAAGAAGAATCTTGACGTTTGGATGGGAGATTGTAAATTTACCCCTGGGATCTCTTCTGTGTCACTGCTAGACAGAGGCATGGTAAACTAACCTTAAATGGGCTATCTTCTGTGACCTACTATACAGAGACACAGTCAACTAATCTAAGAAGGGTGGCGAAATCCAAACACACTCTGGCTAGGCTTATAAATGCCCTAGGGCAGATAGCCTAGTATCAACCTATGAACCTATGAACCTATGATGATGAAGGGTTGAGAGACACAGGGATAGGAGGGCTAAAGATTGCTTTTCTTCAACTGATTGAGGTGAAATTCTTCAAACTTCATCTGCCCACATGAAATAAAAAACTTTTTCCCATAGGAAATCATTGCAAGTATGATTAGTGTACCAGCAATGATTTGCTTCTTTAGGGAGACTTCTCCCTTGTTCGAGTAGTTGTGGGTATGGATTTGGTATATATAAGTTTGGAGGACAGTGGGAGGCTTGCTTCCAACATTAGGGGTTACAGAGGGGCTTGTCACCTGCAAAAAAATGCTTAAAGTTAATTTTTTCACTCTGATTTTTTTTGTGCATTATTTTTTTGGTATTTTATAAGACTGGCTTTGAGCCTTTTGATATTTCATAGTTGGACCTCTTATTCACAATGTCTAAAGGGTCAAAGTGGGTGGTGCCATTCTTTATGAGTTTGGTGCAATTTCGATTGCTGTTTCTTCATTTCTTAATGCAGATGAAAAATAATTTGTAGTGTTTCTTGACTTCAGACACTAATCTAAGTTTATAGCTGTTTTAGTGGAATTCAGAGTATTTTTTTTATTTTTTGTAAATTTCCAATATTTTCATGACCTGGGGTTGGGTCAGTCTGCGTTTTACTTTAATGTGCTTTTTCCTTTTTCTATAGACTGTATCTATGCAGTGGATCACCAGGGAGGTATGTTTTTAAATGTCTTATTATATTTTAAATCTGAATGAAACTGCTAGTTCTATACAGTTTACTAATATCAAACACCTTTGAAAAGCTATTTGCTGTGGCAGTATCCAGGGTAATGCTGCCCTAAGTGAAGTTTTAGACTTCATCATAGAATTTGATTACATTTGTATTTGAAATTACTGAATTCTGATCAGGGACAACACTTGTTTTTTTTTAATAAAATGCCAGCAAATTCCAAATGCAGACTGAGAACTGAAATTTCTGATAACAGATAGATTGATTGCTGACACTGTAGGTCAGCATAAAGGTTGGGGGGGGTGCATTCCTGACTCTGTAGTCCTTTGGATAAGATGTTAAACCAAGGCTCCATCTACTTGAGTTGTTGGTAGCTTAGGTGGATGCAAAAGATCTCATGGCATCTATCAAAAAGAGAAGGGGAAAGTCCCAGATGTCTTAGTAATAGTATCACCTTGGGTCTCCTCTGAGAACAGTCTACTAGCCTAATGGGACTAACACAGTCAACAAAGGATAAATAAATAAAAAATAGGATTGTCAGAGAATTTGGCATGTTAGCCAGAGATCTAATTCACCAAAAGATGATGATTCTGCTCATATTTATTATTTATAATAACATTAGCTTATTTTGATTGTTTTGTGTCTAGAATCTGTTTTAATTTTCAGTATATGTTGACATAGAAGAAAACTATAATAAAATATACATAACAACCAGACATTATGTTTCAAAATAATGTGCATAAGTCCTGTCTTTCATCTTATGAAAATGTATTTTTTTGAAAACTGAACGTCAGTGTTTGAGTCTAATATATTGGTTTCAATGGGTTTAGAGATTCTGAAAGAGAAGGTTACTGCTTATGCTATTACTTAACTGGTAAAGGTGATGCCAATGTATTTGTGCATGATTATGTTATATTCTTAAATACATTAAGAATATGATGTCCTCTAGTGGGGTTCTTAACAATCTGACTGATTGAATGTTCATATATTAAATCCAAAATTGTTTGTTCATATCCTAGATTTGTGGCACATGCATTCCAGTTTATCGAGGAGTAGTTAAAGTCTCCTAGAATCATGGAGTTCTTAACTATAGGGAATTCATCAAGTGTGTTTAGGAGACTTATATAAACATAAGAGTACACTGAAGATGGCCTTTAACAAACAATAAACTAATAGTTGGCCTGTTTAGTTGGAATTTGAGTTCAGCAAGGGCAGTTTGTGTTTTTTTTTTAGGAATTGGTCTAGCAGTGATATGGTCCCTTACAAATATGGACATACAACCATCATTGGCATGATGTCGTAAGACATGGCAAGCACAAAACACATGTACAGTGGGAGCGCTCTCTAGATATTTAAACCAAGTTTCAGTGATAATACAGTGATTATACAAACACAGATACATTTCAAATGCAAAATAGCTTCATGGTCAGGTGATTGTTTGTTGAGACTTCTGGCATTGAGCAGAATCACCTTAATGTGATATATCCTTCCTGTCCTATTCACAAATTTGGACACAAGCACATTTGTAAAGCTACTCAAAATATTTTAACACAGTTAATCTTTAAAATGTTATTAACTTGAAGGTGTTCATACTCACTTCACCTTCTAAGTCTGTGCTCCTTTCTCTCACAGGAACAGGGAAAATGGACCGACTCCTGCCCCAGTCTCTAATAATTTAAATTGCCTTTGTTTTTCCATCCTAGTTAGTTGTCCTAAGAATATTCTTGGATATCAAATAAGAATTTTGGACCCTGCCAGTACAGTTGTGCAGATCTCAAAATATTACAGCGAAAAATTAGTTTCACAGTCATTGCCACGGTGGTACAATGGTAGCATTGTTACCTCACAGCAAGAGGTTCTCCTGTTCGATTCTTGGCTTGGCTTGGGAGTGCCTTCTGTGTGGAGTCTGCATGTCCTCCCCACGGTTGGGTAGCGTTCAAAAGACATGTGTGCATAAATGGGTGTGCCTTTGTTGAAGGTTGGGAGTTGAGCTGGCACCTTGGCATTTCTTAAAAATCTACTGCCAATCATTAGCGGACCGTAGTTCCGCTGTGGTGACCCCTTACCATGAAAACGCTGAAAGACAAACAACAACCATCTGTTAGGGGGAACACCATATTGCATTAACCTTCCCCATCTGCCTTTAAAAAAAGTAGTTTTGGAGTAGTTAAGGTGGTGGCCATCCCCCTTTGAAATGGAGCTAAATGGATGATCTGTTACTTTCCTATTTAAAAAAATAACCACTTTCTCATGTTAACAAAATATGATCATACTCACTTCTTTTTCTAGAGAGATCCCAGGATTCATTATACTTCCTATGGTATAGGAAGCAGCAATAATGGAAAACACCAGACTATCCATAATGATGTTTCTTGCTATTCTGGACCAGCAATTATGCAAGATCTGGTGTTGTGAATAATTGATGACTTGATGCTAAGGCTGTGAATTTCTGGCCTCAACAACATACACCTATTACACATATGTAAATATTTTAATGCTCCTATTCCAGGGTGTATGTATAAAATGCACCAGAGTTTATACTTAACACTGGGAATTTTTTTCTCTGAGAATAAGCTACCAACACTGATATGTAATTAGCTTATTTATTTTTTAAAAGCCAAAGTTTAAAACAGTGGCGCATTTTTGTTTAAACATTATTAAAGCAAGGGAATACTTAGTGGTGGCATGAGGTGAGGCTGGATCTATAGGCTAGAGGAATAAAGGAATGACCAAAGTATATCTATGTTTCTCATGTTACTGGAATGTGATGAGTGGGACAGATGAAACTTTATGTGGCGGCAAGACAGAGAGCAATTCAAAAAATGTAGTTGACTGACGTTATTTATTTAGTGGTAATCTGTTAGTGAGTAATTAGATATATCATAGTAAATGATTCTCAGAAAAGGAGAAAACTGTTTTGTTTAACAAATATTGCAAAATAATACTTTTGGGGACCTCAGAGAAGCAATATGTTAAACAGGATATATATATATATATATATATATATATATATATATATATATATATATATATATATGTGTATATGGATCTACCTGACTACATCGACAGCTCACAACAGCGACAACTACTTCACCGACACCACATAATCGACAGTTCACAAACACGACACCTCATACACTCGACACATCATAACAACAAACAAAACAAATCCCCTGTCCAAAACCCACACACACAACACAAGCACACCAAAATCCTCACAAACCAACACTAACCCTTACATACACAACTATCTACAACCCTAACCGAAACCCTAACCCTAAGGTCCATCACTATCGCACACTCACCTAACCTGCGCCCTAACCCTAACTCACTTAACCCACCCCTAACCCAAAAAATATCACTACTGCACCCTTACCTAACCCGCGCCATAACCCTAACTCACTTATCCCACCCCCATCCCTACAGACCGTCAACATCGCACACTTACCTTACTCGCACTTACCTAACCGCACCTAACCCTAACTCACTTATCCCACCCTATCCCTACAGACCGTCAACATCGCACACTTACCTTATTCACCCTTACCTAACCCGCCACCTAACCCTAACTCACTTATCCCACCCCTATCCCTACAGACCATCAACATACCTAACCCCCTAACCCTAACTCACTTATCCCACCCCTATCCCTACAGACCACCCGTCAACATTGCACACTTTACTTACGACCCCCTAACGGGCCACTCCGGTGATACTTACACATCCTTTCCCCATCTCAGTGTTCTCAGCGTCGGTGTTTTCCTCCGTCGGTCTTCTGACTTGTCGATCTTCTGACAGGTAGATCTATATATATATATATATATATATATATATATATATATATATATATATATATATGGGTCTACTTCACTTCACCAAAATCCCATTTCACTGACATTCATTTCACTGAGACCAAATCACCTAAAGTTCACAACACTGACAACCCATTTCACTGAATCGCATTTCACTGAATTGTAAGCAATAGACTTGATGAGGCAGTGTGTACAGTACTGTGAGGCAAGTAAAAGGTATATGCCCTTTTCCCCACTGTAGTGCCACCTGGAGTTAGTATATATAGTAGGAGGTGGGGTGGGGACACACAGTACCCCACATTGGGGGTGGGGGGGGGTAGCCCGCCACTTAGTTTGGTTTTATCTTGTCTGTTTTTTGTTAAGATATATAAGTAGATTTTAAGTTGTGGAAAGAGGTAGACAGTTTTGTGAGTTTGTTTGTGTATGGTTTCCCATTTAGTCTTGTGAAATTTAGCATGTTAAGCTGTCGGTGAAAGGAGATTCAGTGAAATGAGTTGTCAGTATTTTGAACTTTAGGTGATTTGGTCTTAGTCAGTGAAGTGGGATTTTGGTGAAGTGAAGTAAACCGATATATAAGACTGGGAGACGTTTGGTAGGTTGACAAAGGTAAGGTGGTGGGACTGGGAGTTGGTATACAAGTGGGTTGGTTTTAGGGTTGGGGTAAAGGATAGGTAAGGGGTGTATATATATATATATATATATATATATATATATATATATATATATATATATATATAGATATATATATATATAGATATATGCTGTTGTCTTTTGGCTTTTCCCGGTTAGGGGTCACCACAGCAGAACTCCGGTCCGCTAATGATTGGCAGTAGATGTTCATGAATGCCGAGGTGCCAGCTCGACGTCCAATCTTCAGCGAAGGAATGCCCATTTATGCATGTCTTTCGAACGCCCACCCAACCATGGGGAGGACATGCAGACTCCACACAGAAGGCACTCCCCGCACTCCAGTCGAGAATCGAACGGGAGAACCTCTTGCTGTGAGTCAACAATGTTAACTCTGCACCACAGCGGGATTTTATATATATATATATATATATATATATATATATATATATACATATATATATAGGTTCATAGGTAGGTACTAGGCTATCTGCCTGAGGGCATTTATAAGCCTAGCCAGAGTGTGTCAGCTTTCACCGCCCCATTGATTAATTAACTGATCTTCTGTCAAGCAGAGCCAATGAAGTGATCCCAGGGGTGTATTTCCTTTTACGCATCTACTTGTCAAGGTTCCTCTTGAAGAGTGTTAGTGAGGGGCTCTGCCAGTTGTACTTTGGAATTTTGTTCCATAGCATGGGGAATCTCTGTGACAGGAATCTATCCCTCCAGCATGTTCTATTTATTTTTATGGTGAGGATTAGCTCACTAGAGTGTGTGGCTCGCAGTGACTTGGATTTCTTTAGGTGGAGCATGTCCATCAATTCTGAGTTGGACATGACTTTATAAGTCAGGCAGAGATCACTTCTGAGTAAGCGATATGCCACTGAGTACACGCGGAGTTTTTTCAGTCGGGTTGCATAGGACATATGTTTGAGACCAGTAATCCTCTTGTTGAGGTACTTTTGTGGTCTTGCCAGCTGTTGGAAGTGTCTTGTGAGGTACATCCCAAATGGGGCATTGTACTCTATGATGGGTCTAATGAGTAATGCATAGAGGGGCACTATAACCTCTTTATTTCTGGATGCAAACCCTTTAGTAATTAGATGGGCCACATAGAAGGATTTCCTAACTACTTTGGCAATATGATTGTCAAAGGAGAGATTATTATCTACCTGGGTCCCCAGATCTCTTATTACCTCTTCTGTATTAAGGGGGCTGCCACCTATGTGGTAATTCGTGGGTGTTTTGTTTTTCCAAAATAGGACGACTATGCATTTTTTGGCATTTAGCTTGAGGCCATGACTTTGACACCAGGTGTCCATCTCAGTAAGGCCCTTTTGGAGGATGTCTGTGTCAGCCGAAGAGTCAATTATGGCTCCCAGTTTGCAGTCATCAGTGAACTTGGTTAGCCATAGTCCACCTGTGTTTGCCTGTACTTCTTAGAAGTATATGCCGAACAGTAGGGATCCCAGAACCGAGCATTGTGGGCCACCACTTGTGACTGGTTCAGAGTCGGACCAGGAGCCCGCTGTTCTTACTGTGTGAGTTCTGTCTGTAAGCCAGTTGGCAACTCATCTCGTGACGTAGGGGTTTATGTTCAGGCTGGTGAGTTTTTCTGTAATCCCTGAGTGAGGAATGGTGTCAAAAGCCTTGGTGAGGTCAAGGTAAGCTGTGTAAACCACCTTTCCCTCGTCTATGGCCTTGGTGACTGTCTCGAAGAAGTCAGCTAGGTTTAGTAGGCATGATCTGCCCTTAACAAAGCCAAACTTGGTCGGGTCAAGTGTTTGGAGGTTCCCAATGTCATTATTAATTAGTTCCATGATGATGTGCTCCATAGCCTTGCAGACCAGACTAGTCAGGCTTATGGGGCAATAGTTACCAGGTTCAGTTGTGGCCCCTCCTTTGTGGAGAGGAATAACTGTTGCGGTGCGCCATTCTCTGGGCACATAATCTGTGGAGAGGCTGAGGTTGAACAGCATGTTTAGGTTGGGGTCTAGTTCATTCTGTAGTTCATGCTAGATGCTGGGACACCATCTGGTCCCATTGGCACTGTGTTTTTGGCTTTTGAAAGGACTGTTTTCACCTGTGCGTCTGTGATTTTTGGGACACTACACTTTTCTGGTACTGTTGTAGGCCCTTTTGGAGGTGAGAGGGGGTGAAGTTTGCACTGAATCTATCTGCCAGGATGTTGGCAATATCAGTAGGTTCTGTATATTTTGTGCTATTTTGCACTAGTTCAGTACATACCTGCGAGTTGCCACTTAGATTCTTAACATAGCTAAAGAAGGCTTTGTAGTTATCTTTTGAATCCTTGGCTATTTTTTTTTCGAAGTTAGCCTTGGATGATTTCATGAGGGGGCCTTAGTTTCTTACTGATACTGATCAGGGATGTCTTTTCTTCTTGGGATTTGCTTTTTTTCTAAACTAGTTTCCTCCTTCTATTTTATAGCCTGTTTATTGCAGGGGTCCACCAATTTGGGTTCCTTCTCTTAGAGGAGTGATTCTTGGTTTTGCTAGGAATGGCATGATCCATGCATCCTTGTAGGTGCTCATAGAGTGCATTTGTAAAGGTTTCTGCATCTTGGGCAGTGTTATCCTTTAGCATGTGGGCTGTGAAATTTACCACCTCTGTCTTAAGTAAGGTGAAGTTTGCTTTAGAAAAGTTTTTTACTGTGGTTGCCTTAGTTGGGGGTAGTGGTGGGGTGTGGACATCCAGAGTGATTAGTTTATGGTCTGATCTAACCAGTGATGGGTTGACCTCCGGTGTGAAACACCTGTCGCCCATGTTGGTGATGACCAGGTCCAATATGTTTTCATCTCTGGTAGGGGAGTTTACCAGCTGATTCAGGGCATTTGAGTTGATGAATTCCAGGAAGCACTGGGCCTGGGAATTTGTACTCGAGTACTTTTCCCAGTGAATGGTAGGGTAATTGAAATCACCCAATATCAGGGTGTTTGGTAGGACCTTCATGTTTTCCAGTGTCTCCATAAAGGTGGAGTGGTGGTCCTGGGTCATGGTGGGTGATCTGTAGCCGGCCACAATTTGCATTGCAGATTTGCCCGAGGTATGCTGCGCCACTAACCTAGAGGTGTAGGTATCCTTGATGAATATGGATACACCACCTCCTTTTGTGTTTCGGTCCATGTTCTGTGGCCGAAACGTGTGGTATGAGTTGTAGCTCGGTAGTGCTGGTGTGGTCTCTGGAGCCTTGAACCAGGTTTCAGTTATTGCACAGATGTCGACATTCTCCATACTGAGGAGTGCTTCGAGTGGATGCATTTTGAGATTTAAACTCCTGGCATTGAGTAGCATAACCCTCAGTTTTTTGTTAATTGTGCTGTTTATGGAGGTGGGTTTGACTTTTGAGCCTTGCCTAAAAAAGGCACCATGGGGGCAGGAAGAACCTTGGCCAGTATTCGAAAGCCTAGGGGTGACAGGTGCAAGCCATCTCTTGCAAAGCAACGTGGTTTGTCGAGCATGTCATCCCAGGCTGAGAGACACTGGATCCCCTTTGAATGACACCAGAAGCTTAGCCAATTGTTGAAATTAATAATTTTTTCTTCATACTGAGGTATCATTCTTGGTGAGGGCAGGATGCTACTCAGGGTCAGGGTCATACCAACCTGGGTTACATGATCAGAGAGCTCTTCTATGTCTCTTTTCATGTAGTCCAGGGAAGTACATCTCAGGTTATTCACACCAGCATGAACAATGACAGAGTCATATTTGTACTTGTTCTGGAGTGACCTGAGTGGTTGTGTTATGTGGCGGATTCTCGCTCCTAACAGGCAGCTAACAGTAACCTTCTGCTTGTCCAGCCTAGTGAGTGGGACGTCAGTGTGCCTGACTATAGAGTCACCTATTACTAGTGTGTTAGGTATGTTATTTTGCCTTAACAGCTGTGATTGTGTGGCACACTGATTTTGTGTTTTATGTGTTGTCTTGTTTGTGACGGGAAGTGTAGGTTTTTTGGGTGTCTGCTTTGGAGGTCTCTGATGCTTTTGCAAGTTTTTATTTAGAGCCTACGAGTATGATTTTGTGTATTTATCTGTATTTTTTGCCAGTGCTGTTTTAGTAGGTCTGTGTGCAGCTGGAGTTGTGGTGCAAGTGTTAACCTTCTCCTCTCGACTGTCTGTTCCAGTCTTGGGTGGAGACAGCTTAGCTTCAAAGTTTGGCTGTATAATTGCATCTCTCGCATATGTTAGTGTTTTGTGGTAGGAGGAGAGGGTTGTCTGTGTACATGAGGCAGTTGTAACATTGCCTCAGGATAACCAGATTCACCAGCTGGACTGGAGAGTGCAACTGAAGTTGTCCTTTGGTCATGCCTGAATAGTAGGGTGAGCTGCTTAGTTGCTTGGTTGGTGCGGGGTAAATAAAGAGCCTTGCCCCACTGGGCAATCAGTGTCAGGGTATATTAGTGCTTGCTATTAGGTCTGAGCAAATGCTGGGCTGTAAGATGCCTTTTGAGTGCTTAGGTTGGGAGTTAGACTAGTTTCAAGGGAAAAACTGAAGGGGAAACTCAGTGGAGCCGGGAATAATTTAACCGTAGCTAACTGGCACTGCCCAGTGCGCAAAACCGTGCAAACGCGGTTTTTATAGTAGGGAAATGAAACAGATAGAAATTAGCCCAAAATGGCCAATAAACTACTAAATTCTGGGCTGGAACCACTCCTCCAGGGACAGATAGGTTGCTCAAAGCTCCCCTCTCTCACAGGTGAACAGTAAAACTTCCTTCTATCCAAGTAAGGTATGGGCAACTCAGAAACTAGTATCACAGCCCTGAATTCAGCACTAGCCTGAAAACTGGACTATACTAGCTTAGAAAGGTGGGAAACAAGGAATTTTTTGTTTGTTTTTTTTGAAAAGATAAAGCTTTAAATGACTACAAACGATCAGAAAAGGCTATCACACTTTAGTGTGTAGCCTACAACAGTTAGACAAATTATTTAAACAAAAAACAACTTTTTAAAAGTGCAGGCAGTCAAATAAGTACAATATGTGAAAAAACAAGCTTTTAAATCACAATAAATGCTGGAAAATCTGCATTTAGGCGGAAAACAGTTAAGTACAGCAAGAAAGTACAGAAAACTGATACTTTATCACTCCAAAGTCTCTCTCCTAAGCTAAAAGGCTTGTATAAGTTTAAGGCTTTGTAGTGCTACCCAGTACATATAGATATATATATATATATATATATATATATATATATATATATATATATATATATATATATGTACATATACATATATATATATATATATATATATATATATATATATATATGTATGTATTGTGTGTGTGTATGACTGTGAGTATTTCAGAATTAGGGTAGGGTTTAGGTAAAGAGATAGATTTAGTGTTTGTGCAATGAGAATGAATGGTGAACAGGTTTTTCAGCTGTTTTCCATTTTGCTGAACAAGACTGCTGATCAGGATGTTTATACAACCAGAAATCATTCAAGAAGTCAGGGGCATATGGAAAGGAAGATCAGCATGAGGCCCTGAGCACCTGCACTCTGAAGAAAATGTGGCAAATCAAAGATAATCAATAGTCCAGAATATTTCATCCAGACTACTTTCTTCTAGTGAACTTTCATTGCTTGAGAGGGGCCTCTCATTTATACCAGCACAGAAAACAGGGTTAACAGATTCTATTATTAAAGTTGTTGATTAGGAACATTATACTGAAAATAACTTTTAAGGACTCTATGTTGCATGTCAGTAATAGAAATTTTAAGAAACCCAGCACTTTTTACCGACCAACTATCCTGTTTTGGAAACTTTTTGTAAGTTATGTGAAAATTATCTTCATCAAATTTCCAACATAAGCTCTAGGAGGTTCAGGTGAGAAAAAGGCCCTGAAACAATTATAATCTGATAATACCATTGTTATCAAATTAGCTGATAAGGGGGCTCTGTGGTCATAATGGACCGGAACTATTATTTTCATTTTATGAGCTCTGTGTTGTGTGATTAAAATGTATGTAAGAGAGCTGGATTGGTTGATGTTCATGGAATGGTTTCAAGGGTGCAAAACATGCATTATGGCTGTTTGTTGAGTTATTGATTTAGATTTATACAGCTATTTTGTTATATATTCTGCTATGATTCCTGTCATACAAGGTCTCCCCAAATTCCACAAGGATCCATTACATCCGCCCTTCAGACCCATTGTTTTGTGGCATAATTGGTGCACAAAATCTCTTTATATATATATATATATATATATATATATATATATATATATATATGTGTGTGTGCGTGTGTGTAGAGAGAGAGAAGCATCTTAGACCTATTTTGGATAGAAATCAATATATTTTGAAGGGTTCTAAGCAATTTTTGACTGATTTGTATAAGTTCATGAAAGGATGGAATGGACATGTTGATGATTTATTATTGGTAACTTTGGATGTTCACTCCTTGTTCACGGTCATAGCTAATATGACTGGGACTGAAATGCTTAAAAGATATCTACTGAGTTGCAGTTCTTATGAATGTAAGTTTGTTGACCTGATTTGCCTTTTGATGGCATTAATGAAATGCTTAAAAGATATCTATTGAGTTGCTGTTCTTATGAATGTAAGTTTGTTGACCTGATTTATCTTTTGATGGAGTTAATGTTTTTAAAATTGATTATAAAGTGTTTCTTCATAGTGTTGGTGTAGCCATTGGTACATCTAATGCAAATAGCTATGCAAATATAGTGATGGCTACATAGGAAGAGGAAAGCTTTTTAAAGTCTTCGAGGTGGTGACAGGTGATCATTTATAGACACTTTGTTGATGATCTCTTTCTTCTCCGGGAGGGCAGTGAAGGTTAAGTGGCATTATTCCCTAACTTCTTGAATACTAGTACTTCTTTTCTTGGGTTTATTATGAAAAAGTCTTGTGATGAGATAGAGTTTTTAGATGTCAAAATTTATCATAAACCCGATGGGTTCTTAAGTAATATGATACATAGGAAGGAATGTCATAGGAACACCTTATTACACAGAAAAAGCATGCACCCAAAATATATTTTTAAGAATATAGTGAAGGGGCAAGGTTTGAGAATGTCAAGGTTGAATGCTGAAGATGATAAATGTATGGGTGACCTTGATGAATTAAGGACAAGATCTGGGGAGAGAGGATATAATGGCCATGAAGTTGAACTTTGCTTAGTGAAGCCCTTGTTCTCAGATCTACCACAGCCAAGCCCTATTTCTTGGAACATAGTAATCAACCTATTTTTGTAGGCTGTAAGAAGGACATAGTTCATATTCTGATGTTCTTTACTAGTAATGTCAACTCAGTGACAGACGTAAAGAAATACTTGCTGGTTCTACTTAGTAGTCCAGATATAAGGAACAAGAAATCCCTTAAATGGCTATTGTGTTATCCAAGAGTGGAATACATAGTATAACAATAGACAGCACCCTTTTGACAGTCCCATGCTTTAAATGTAATTTTTGTGTCTATATTAATTCTTCTGGGTTGTTTATGCTCCTTGACACAGGCAGAGTCTTTACTTTTAGAGTCAAAGTGGATTGTTATGAATTTAATATGGTCTGTTTAGCCTCCTGCACCAAATGTTTATCTTTTTATGTAGGGAAGACCAATAGGCAGATTAGAGACAGGATAACAGAGCATATGTATGATATTAGGACTGGGAATGTTACCAATACTTTGGCTAAGCATGTAGTTGGTAATGATTTTACACATACTTTTAAGTTTTTGGTGATGGAAAGGATTGCAGTGAATGAACATGGTGGGGACATTAGGAATTTAACTTCAGTATTGGAAACTATGGATTATCAGATTGAGGGCAACTATAGGTAGGAGCCTGAATGACAAGAGTCCAACAAAACCCCTTCTTAAAGCTAGATCTTTGCATAAATAATTTAATTGTTTTTTACGAATGTATTTTTTATGAATGCATTTTTATGAAAGTTTTTCATTGTTATGTATGTTTTATCTTATGATATTTTTGAACTTTGTCCTTTTAGCAATTTTATTTTATTATGCTGTGCCTTTAAGTCGGTAGGATTCGTCTCTTTATAGTTACTTTGTTGCCAGGATATTGATACGTTTTATCATGTGATTGATAGTAACATTATTGGTCCTTTTATTAAATAATAGGAGTGTTTTTTTTTTTGGTTTTAACATCTGATAAAGCAGTGATTTTCAGTTACTGTAAACAGTCCCATGACAAACTCTTCAGTGCCAAACTTCAATTCTCTGTGTCCCTTTTTAACCTTTTGGATAAAGGTGGAGCTACAGCACTAACAAAATAAACAAGAATATGCAGGGGCATGTATGTGGATATGTGTGTGTGTGTGCATGTGTGTATATGAGTGTGAGTGTTTTAGGATTAGTGTAGGGTTAGGTAAAGAGATAGATTTAGTGTTTGTGCTAGTGTAAGTGTTTTATGTTTAGGGTAAGGTTTATATTTATTCTGTGTTTGTGTGTGCATGTGAGTGAGTGTGTGTGTGTGTGTGTGTGTGTGTGTGTGTGTGTGTGTGTGTGTGTGTGTGTGTGTACGTGGTGAGTGCATGAGCTACATTGTTTATTGGTAGTCTTATGGAAAGGACTGCTTTGAGGTTAGCTGAATGTTCAGATTAGTAGGAAGAGCAGGGTTAGTGGTAGGGTTAGCATGCATTACTAAGGAGGAGCAGGGGGGCTTCCATAACAGTATTAGTATTCAGACAAATTTGAGCTCAATGTATGGTAGGGTTAGGGGTAGTACATTGGAAAAAGAAATTTGTTTCTATTGTCTATGTACTGTTTGCCGCTATGTAGTGTTGTCAATAAAATAAGTGGGCAACCTGCTTTTGTTGATTTTTTTTGGGTGGATCATTTAGCATGTCGAACACCATTTTGTGTGTGTTTGTGTGTGTGTGTGTGTGTGTGTGTGTGTGTGTAAAACATATAAATATATTATATGCAATCTGTCTTCCCCATTTTAACATGTTACTGCAAAATATCATTTTTTAAACTATCGAGTCTACTGCATAATAAAAAAAATACAAATGGGAATGGGAAACTGGAAGACAAAATATTCAGAAGCAGTTGAATAAGATCATGTGGCTGAAATATACCTGTTTACAAATAGCATACAAATACACTGACATGGACCACTATGAGAATCATCTGACTGAAGGGAATACACTTGCAAATGCTTATACTGATGACATACAGAATACAGCAGCTCTAGATGACTACCTTAAGAAATGGCTGCAAGAACCGAATATAAGTCTAGACCTTTTCAGGCAAATGTTGGATGATTTCAGATTTTTACAATTACTTGTAGATTGTATATCAAAGGCATACATTCTAAGGAAAATGAGATCCACAGGAGCACCTTTTATACAAAATGTGTTCTAAAGCAGAAAACAAAGTACCCTATGAGTGGCTTTAGAAATGCTTGTCACGGTCCTAATAAAAAACACAAACACCCGTAGACATTTGACAACCTTTATTGTGTTAAAATGAATAATAACAAGACCACAGCAAAATGTGCTTACTCACTCTGCATTTCCTTTAAAAAAAAACCCAAGCCACACCCCTTAACACTACCTCACTTCCTCTCAGATCCCAACTCACTTAATCCTTTCCTAACCCCCCATAATCTAGCACACTACCACCCAGCACCCCCCATCCCACACTAAACAGTCCTGTGACAAATTTGTCTGTGCCAAACTTCACTTCTCTGTGTACCTTTTTAAACTTTTGGATAAAGGGGGAGCTACAGCACTAACAAAATAAACAAGAATATGCAGGGGCATGTACGTAGATACATTCAGTCATGAATAATTTAGTACTACGTATTGGTAGAGAGAATTAAGGGAAGAAAAATAATATTCCAAGAGAAAAAGCACTACAACATGATTTCTAGACTTAAATGCAACTGCATTTGTTCTGCTCTCTACCTGTGTTCATCTAATACACACTTAATACTCCATTTTTATTGGTATTTTGTTTGTTATACCATCCTCACTACCATACCGCTATTATCTTCCACAGTAACAAACTGAATATATCCACACTTCTGCATTCAAGAGGAATTTAGATTTCCCAGCCATTGAGTTCATTTCTGAACTGGATGGTACTATGGTATATTTAAAGTTAGGTCGGTATTCATAGTAACTTGCTAAATGCCCTAGTATGCACAAGCACCAAAATGAAGCATTCACCCAAGCAACCCCTTCAGTAACATGCCCTAGTATGTACAAGCACCAAAATGAATCATTCATCCAAGCAACCCCTTCAGTAACATGCCCTAGTATGTACAAGCACCAGAATGAATCATTCATCCAAGCAACCCCTTCAGTAACATGCCCTAGTATGTACAAGCACCAGAATGAATCAATCATCCAAGCAACCCCTTCAGTAACATGCCCAGGTATGTACAAGCACCAGAATGAATCATTAATCCAAGCAACCCCTTCAGTAACATGCCCAAGTATGTACAAGCACCAAAATGAAGCATTCACCCAAGCAACCCCTTCAGTAACATGCCCTAGTATGTACAAGCATCAAAATGAATCAATCATCCAAGCAACCCCTTCAGTAACATGCCCTAGTATGTACAAGCACCAAAATGAAGCATTCACCCAAGCGACCCCTTCAGTAACATGCCCTAGTATGTACAAGCACCAAAATGAATCATTCATTAAAGCAACCCCTTCAGTAACATGCCCTAGTATGTACAAGCACCAAAATGAATCATTCACCCAAGCAACCCCTTCAGTAACATGCCCTGGTATGTACAAGCACCAAAATGAATCACTCATCCACGCAACCCCTTCAGTAACATGCCCTAGTATGTACAAGCACCAAAATGCATCATTCATCCAAGCAGCCCCTTCAGTAACATGCCCAACTATGTACAAGCACCAAAATGAAGCATTCTCATTCACCCAAGCATCCACTTCAGTAACATGCCCTAGTATGTACAAGCACCAAAATGAATCATTCACCCAAGCAACCCCTTCAGTAACATGCCCTGGTATGTACAAGCACCAAAATGCATCATTCATCCAAGCAGCCCCTTCATTAACATGCCCTAGTATGTACAATTACCAAAATGAATCACTCATCCAAGCAACCCCTTCAGTAACATGCCCTAGTATGTACAAGCACCAAAATGAATCACTCATCCACAGTAACATGCCCAACTATGTACAAGCACCAAAATGAATCACTCATCCACGCAACCCCTTCAGTAACATGCCCTGGTATGTACAAACACCAAAATGAATCATTCATCCAAGCAACCCCTTCAGTAACATGCCCTGGTATGTACAAGCACCAAAATGAATCACTCATCCACGCATCCCCTTCAGTAACATGCCCAAGTATGTACAAGCACCAAAATGCATCATTCATCCAAGCAGCCCCGTCATTAACATGCCCTAGTATGTACAAGCACCAAAATGAATCACTCATCCACGCAACCCCTTCAGTAACATGCCCTAGTATGTACAAGCACCAAAATGAATCACTCATCCACGCAACCCCTTCAGTAACATGCCCAACTATGTACAAGCACCAAAATGAATCACTCATCCACGCAACCCCTTCAGTAACATGCCCTGGTATGTACAAGCACCAAAATGAATCATTCATCCAAGCAACCCCTTCAGTAACATGCCCTGGTATGTACAAGCACCAAAATGAATCATTCATCCAAGCAACCCCTTCAGTAACATGCCCTGGTATGTACAAGCACCAAAATGAATCATTCATCCAAGCAACCCCTTCAGTAACATGCCCTGGTATGTACAAGCACCAAAATGAAGCATTCACCCAAGCAGCCCCTTCAGTAACATGCCCAAGTATGTACAAGCACCAAAATGAATCACTCATCCACGCAACCCCTTCAGTAACATGCCCTAGTATGTACAAGCACCAAAATGAATCACTCATCCACGCAACCCCTTCAGTAACATGCCCAACTATGTACAAGCACCAAAATGAATCACTCATCCACGCAACCCCTTCAGTAACATGCCCTGGTATGTACAAGCACCAAAATGAATCATTCATCCAAGCAACCCCTTCAGTAACATGCCCTAGTATGTACAATCACCAAAATGAATCACTCATCCACGCAACCCCTTCAGTAACATGCCCTAGTATGTGCAAGCACCAAAATGAATCATTCATCCAAGCAACCCCTTCAGTAACATGCCCTGGTATGTACAATCACCAAAATGGATCATTCATCCAAGCAACCCCTTCAGTAACATGCCCAACTATGTACAAGCACCAAAATGAATCATTCACCCAAGCAACCCCTTCAGTAACATGCCCTGGTATGTACAAGCACCAAAATGCATCATTCATCCAAGCAACCCCTTCAGTAACATGCCCTAGTATGTACAAGCACCAGAATGAATCAATCATCCAAGCAACCCCTTCAGTAACATGCCCAGGTATGTACAAGCACCAGAATGAATCATTCATCCAAGCAACCCCTTCAGTAACATGCCCTAGTATGTACAAGCACCAAATGATGAAGCAACCCCTTCAGTAACATGCCCTAGTATGTACAAGCATCAAAATGAATCAATCATCCAAGCAACCCCTTCAGTAACATGCCCTAGTATGTACAAGCACCAAAATGAAGCATTCACCTTCAGTAACATGCCCTAGTATGTACAAGCACCAAAATGAATCATTCATCCAAGCAACCCCTTCAGTAACATGCCCTAGTATGTACAAGCACCAAAATGAATCATTCACCCAAGCAACCCCTTCAGTAACATGCCCTGGTATGTACAAGCACCAAAATGAATCACTCATCCACGCAACCCCTTCAGTAACATGCCCTAGTATGTACAAGCACCAAAATGCATCATTCATCCAAGCAGCCCCTTCAGTAACATGCCCAACTATGTACAAGCACCAAAATGAAGCATTCTCATTCACCCAAGCATCCACTTCAGTAACATGCCCTAGTATGTACAAGCACCAAAATGAATCATTCACCCAAGCAACCCCTTCAGTAACATGCCCTGGTATGTACAAGCACCAAAATGCATCATTCATCCAAGCAGCCCCTTCATTAACATGCCCTAGTATGTACAAGCACCAAAATGAATCACTCATCCAAGCAACCCCTTCAGTAACATGCCCTAGTATGTACAAGCACCAAAATGAATCACTCATCCACGCAACCCCTTCAGTAACATGCCCAACTATGTACAAGCACCAAAATGAATCACTCATCCACGCAACCCCTTCAGTAACATGCCCTGGTATGTACAAACACCAAAATGAATCATTCATCCAAGCAACCCCTTCAGTAACATGCCCTGGTATGTACAAGCACCAAAATGAATCACTCATCCACGCATCCCCTTCAGTAACATGCCCAAGTATGTACAAGCACCAAAATGCATCATTCATCCAAGCAGCCCCGTCATTAACATGCCCTAGTATGTACAAGCACCAAAATGAATCACTCATCCACGCAACCCCTTCAGTAACATGCCCTTAGTATGTACAAGCACCAAAATGAATCACTCATCCACGCAACCCCTTCAGTAACATGCCCAACTATGTACAAGCACCAAAATGAATCACTCATCCACGCAACCCCTTCAGTAACATGCCCTGGTATGTACAAGCACCAAAATGAATCATTCATCCAAGCAACCCCTTCAGTAACATGCCCTGGTATGTACAAGCACCAAAATGAATCATTCATCCAAGCAACCCCTTCAGTAACATGCCCTGGTATGTACAAGCACCAAAATGAATCATTCATCCAAGCAACCCCTTCAGTAACATGCCCTGGTATGTACAAGCACCAAAATGAAGCATTCACCCAAGCAGCCCCTTCAGTAACATGCCCAAGTATGTACAAGCACCAAAATGAATCACTCATCCACGCAACCCCTTCAGTAACATGCCCTAGTATGTACAAGCACCAAAATGAATCACTCATCCACGCAACCCCTTCAGTAACATGCCCAACTATGTACAAGCACCAAAATGAATCACTCATCCACGCAACCCCTTCAGTAACATGCCCTGGTATGTACAAGCACCAAAATGAATCATTCATCCAAGCAACCCCTTCAGTAACATGCCCTAGTATGTACAATCACCAAAATGAATCACTCATCCATGCAACCCCTTCAGTAACATGCCCTAGTATGTGCAAGCACCAAAATGAATCATTCATCCAAGCAACCCCTTCAGTAACATGCCCTGGTATGTACAATCACCAAAATGGATCATTCATCCAAGCAACCCCTTCAGTAACATGCCCAACTATGTACAAGCACCAAAATGAATCATTCACCCAAGCAACCCCTTCAGTAACATGCCCTGGTATGTACAAGCACCAAAATGCATCATTCATCCAAGCAACCCCTTCAGTAACATGCCCTAGTATGTACAAGCACCAAAATGGATCATTCATCCAAGCAACCCCTTCAGTAACATGCCCAACTATGTACAAGCACCAAAAGGAATCATTCACCCAAGCAACCCCTTCAGTAACATGCCCTAGTATGTACAAGCACCAAAATGAATCACTCATCCACGCAACCCCTTCAGTAACATGCCCTAGTATGTACAAGCACCAAAATGAAGCAGTCTCATTCACCCAAGCATCCACTTCAGTAACATGCCCTAGTATGTACAAGCACCAAAATGAATCACTCATCCACGCAACCCCTTCAGTAACATGCCCTAGTATGTACAAGCACCAAAATGAATCACTCATACACGCAACCCCTTCAGTAACATGCCCAAGTATGCACAAGCACCAAAATGAATCACTCATCCACGCAACCCCTTCAGTAACATGCCCTGGTATGTACAAGCACCAAAATGAAGCATTCTCATTCACCCAAGCATCCACTTCAGTAACATGCCCTAGTATGTACAAGTACCAAAATGAATCACTCATCCACGCAACCCCTTCAGTAACATGCCCAACTATGTACAAGCACCAAAATGAATCACTCATCCACGCAACCCCTTCAGTAACATGCCCAAGTATGCACAAGCACCAAAATGAATCACTCATCCACGCAACCCCTTCAGTAACATGCCCAACTATGTACAAGCACCAAAATGAATCACTCATCCACGCAACCCCTTCAGTAACATGCCCAAGTATGCACAAGCACCAAAATGAATCACTCATCCACGCAACCCCTTCAGTAACATGCCCTGGTATGTACAAGCACCAAAATGAAGCATTCTCATTCACCCAAGCATCCACTTCAGTAACATGCCCTAGTATGTACAAGCACCAAAATGAATCACTCATCCACGCAACCCCTTCAGTAACATGCCCAACTATGTACAAGCACCAAAATGAATCACTCATCCACGCAACCCCTTCAGTAACATGCCCAAGTATGCACAAGCACCAAAATGAATCACTCATCCACGCAACCCCTTCAGTAACATGCCCAACTATGTACAAGCACCAAAATGAATCACTCATCCACGCAACCCCTTCAGTAACATGCCCAAGTATGCACAAGCACCAAAATGAATCACTCATCCACGCAACCCCTTCAGTAACATGCCCTGGTATGTACAAGCACCAAAATGAATCACTCATCCACGCAACCCCTTCAGTAACATGCCCAACTATGTACAAGCACCAAAATGAATCACTCATCCATGCAACCCCTTCAGTAACATGCCCAAGTATGCACAAGCACCAAAATGAATCATTCACCCAAGCAACCCCTTCAGTAACATGCCCCAAGTATGTACAAGCAACAGAATGAAGAATTCACCCATGCAACCCCTTTAGTAACATGCCCTAGTATGTACAAGCATCAAAATGAAGCATTCATCCAAGCAACCCCTTCAGTAACATGCCCAACTATGTACAAGCACCAAAATGAAGCATTCACCCAAGCAACCCCTTCAGTAACATGCCCTAGTATGTACAAGCACCAAAATGAAGCATTCATCCAAGCAACCCCTTCAGTAACATGCCCTAGTATGTACAAGCATCAAAATGAAGCATTCACCCAAGCAACCCCTTCAGTAACATGCCCTAGTATGTACAAGCACCAAAATGAATCATTCATCCAAGCAACCCCTTCAGTAACATGCCCTAGTATGTACAAGCACCAAAATGAATCATTCATCCAAGCAACCCCTTCAGTAACATGCCCTAGTATGTACAAGCACCAAAATGAATCATTCATCCAAGCAACCCCTTCAGTAACATGCCCTAGTATGTACAAGCACCAAAATGAATCATTCATCCAAGCAACCCCTTCAGTAACATGCCCTAGTATGTACAAGCACCAAAATGAAGCATTCACCCAACCAACCCCTTCAGTAACATGCCCTAGTATGTACAAGCACTAAAATGAAGCATTCACCCAACCAACCCCTTCAGTAACATGCCCTAGTATGTACAAGCACTAAAATGAAGCATTCACCCAACCAACCCCTTCAGTAACATGCCCTAGTATGTACAAGCACCAAAATGAATCATTCATCCAAGCAACCCCTTCAGTAACATGCCCTAGTATGTACAATCACCAAAATGAATCACTCATCCACGCAACCCCTTCAGTAACATGCCCTAGTATGTGCAAGCACCAAAATGAATCATTCATCCAAGCAACCCCTTCAGGAACATGCCCAACTATGTACAAGCACCAAAATGAATCATTCATCCAAGCAACCCCTTCAGTAACATGCCCTAGTATGTACAAGCACCAAAATGAAGCATTCATCCAAACAACCCCTTCAGTAACATGCCCTAGTATGTACAAGCACCAAAATGAAGCATTCACCCAAGCAACCCCTTCAGTAACATGCCCTAGTATGTACAAGCACCAAAATGAAGCATTCATCCAAACAACCCCTTCAGTAACATGCCCTAGTATGTACAAGCACCAAAATGAAGCATTCACCCAAGCACCCCTTCAGTAACATGCCCTAGTATGTACAAGCACCAAAATGAAGCATTCATCCAAGCAACCATTTCAGTAATATGTCCAGGTATGCACAACAGCTATAATGAAGCATTTCCCAATGTAACCCTTTCAATAAAATGCCCAGACAGGCACAAGCACTGAAATAAAACAAATACTCAAGCAACCCCTTCAGTAAACTGTGCAGGTATGCAGAAATACCAAGTAAGGTCACCCTCACAGCTCCATATTCTGAATTAAACTTGCTGCTTTCTGGCATAAATTCAGGATTATTTATGTACTTTCTATGCAAATTAGTCCATTATAGATTCATATCTATGAATAGAATTAATGCGCGTGCATGTAAATCCTCTTAACAGCATACTAACCATCCCCCTATTTCTTATGTACTAATCACCTTACACATTTCTGATAGGGGGCAAGTCCACTGCATTCCATAGTCATCTTGACAGTCTGGGATTTGCATAACCTCATAGGACTGCTCTTGGTGGATCATCACTGCGAAAATGCGAAGTCCCAGACTATGAATAATGTAAACAGATCTACTAACTGCAGTTGGTATTACAATCCTAATGAATGCTTATCCTATTTATTAAAATAACTTTGTTTTAGCAACTAGTTACAGAATGGTGACTATGGCTTTTTCAGTGTATTAAGTTGCATGTAATATAATAAGCTGCTTTAAATTGTTTGTATTGTCTCTGAATTTTGGTAACTTAAAAAGCTGTATTTTTTTTTTGCCTTTATCCTTGGTCACAGCCAAAAATGTCCACATTGGTTTAGTCCAATGACATGATCAATAAGCAAAAGAAATCAACAGAAAAAAGTAAGATTTTTTTAAAAAGGTATAAGCATCGACCATCTGTTGCTACTTTGCTGTATATAAGACACATTGAATAGGTTCATAAGTAAATACTAGGATATATATGAGTCTGCAGACTATTACAAGCTTAGCCAATAACCAGAGATCAAAATCAAATGCTGCATCATGAGCCTGTAAAGTAAAGACATTAACCATTATGCCAAGCCCTCCTCGCAAGTTTTGGCATATAAAACTCGTCAGACTATTCGAGTTACAGAAGCCAACCCAGAATGACCCATGATAGGCTGTACCATCAAAGCAAGGCAAGAACTCAGAACCTTTGTAAAATAAAACTCTCACCTTAAACAGTTCACTTCAGAGCCATTGAAAGTACTGAAGCCTCTCTGACTGGGAAGCAAACCCAGGCCCTAGCAGTGAGACTGCCAAATCATAACCACTAGATCACCAGGCAAGCAAAATTATTCAATACTACCAAGGACTACCATTATAAAGCAAAATCAGGTGTGGAGCAGCTGATAATAACAACATTAACTACTAACCAATAACAAGTGTTTAAAATTTTGGGGTCATACATACACAAGACATATATATTGAGATGCGCTCATCTTTCTAATACCTATATGATATGCACAATAAGATAAACGAGTAAGTACTGAGAATATTTAATATGTGTATCTGCATTCAATACAGATGATAATGCATTCATATTTATTTTAAATATCCTTTTTACTTTGTTATAGTACCCAGCAAAGTACAAGTGCAAGAAATGCTGTAAATATCGATATGCTTGACATACTGACAGATAACATCACATGTGGATACACCATAATATTTCCTGAGGCACACTTTATGCAAAATTATCAGTGGTGATTACGTTTTGAAACAACTGATTGAATATGGGTTTTTTACCATAGCATTTCAATGTCAGCTACAACAGTTTAGCAAATCTGTGTGATATTCACATGGAGAGTAGTCTAACTGTTGAAAATGAATACAGAATCACGCCTGACTAATTCCCGACAAGGTTCTTAGCAGTAGGGAGTATGGAGTGCAATATTATATGCATTACAGTGAAGAAACAACTGGTAAGAGGTAATTATAGTACTTTAATGATTATCACTAAGCAAAACATTTATGAATGGAAAAGGCCAAGATATTTTTTATTTATAGAAAGAGAAAGTAAAGCTAAATACATGTTTAAAATATTGAAATACGAGTGTGAATGCTTAATGAAAATACAAATAAATTATATGTATACTGCACATTAATGTATAGTACTTGTCTCGTATTAAACTTTTGTTGCCCTATTGCTCTACATATCTGTTTAGTATTATTTATGTTGGCCAACATTCATCTCTGTTATATTTGTTTACTGTACTAGAGCTTTTCTCCCCAGACCTCCGCTGAAAATGGTCTTTAGCCCAGTGGGAGACTCCAGGTAAACAAATATAAAATAAATAAAATAAAAATTGTAAAATCGCTGCAAACTGAATTTCAAGAAGGAAAATAAGTGAGAAAGAAGATTATGAGAGCAATAATGTGGACATATACATAGGAATGAAACAGTAGAAAAAAAGGTTTCAGAAAATGCAGCTAAGACAGCACAGGTATCAGCAAAGTCTGATAATAAATAAAAACGCAGTTGTTTTTAATAAAGAAAATGAAAAGAAATGCTTGAAGGACTGCTAACTTTACAAAAATAACCACTGCCTTTTAACTAATGCAGAATAACATTATCTGTCCCATCACAGGTGAAAGCTGTTATTTGTATACTTGGGAAGCTGAGTAGATTGCTGTGTGTCAATTACACACTAAATAACTTAAATAAAAGAAATGATAAAGAACAAAGGCAAAAGCAACAATATTATACTGTAGTTCTATAGATAGCCAATACTTGAATGTTTTGTAAAATAATTCAAACCTAATGTTATATTTTTCTGAGTGGAAATATTTGCCAGTGATTACAGACTTGAGTAAAGCTACATCACGCACTGGAATCTGAAATGTCATGTTTAACAAAAGAAGCACCTTGCTATCACACAGTTGTGAATGTTATCATTATCATTATGTATATCAACATTTATAAAATCTCTCACAGACAAATGGTCCTTTATTTCTAAAATTGACAAAATTACCTGCCTGCAGTAGAAAAATGAAAGTGCTTCCTTACTGAGAGTTTTGTGCATTCACTCATGTCATGAGTAAACAGACAATAGGCTGATGCATTAGCCAGTCCAACAGGGAATTCTGAAGTAAAATTTATTATAGTCTAGACATCTTGTTATTAAACGTTAAGACTACTTATTTGTGACTGGCTGGTCAACAATCAGATTCTTTTCACATCTTCAGAAAGTGTTTATTTTGAAGGAAAAACAAATCCAAATACAAAATCTGCTAAAACATGCATTTAATGTGGTGGTTCCTGCTATTTGTCTTTGTCTTTAATGGAAGAAGTGCCAGGTTCAAGCCTGACCTACTTATTTAGTTTGGCAGTTGGTGCAGAGGTCTAAGGATATGAGCTAAAGTTCCTTCCACATAGGGTTTCATTCCCTCATCTACCAACTTTCTGATGAAGGGTAAGTCACTTAACTAGACAGTGCTGGGGGACAGCCAGTAACATGGGTTAGGATCTTTAATGATCTCCTAAACTACACGCCTAGTAACTACCTACATATATGAATTGCAAATGTCTATACCACACCTGTTATGACTTCACAATGTGACATCCAGATTCCTTCATTTGAAAGATGTTACATACCACACCTGTCATGACATGATAGTAGTGTTAGCTTAACAATGTGACATCCAGGTTCCATTAGTTGAAAGATTTTACATATTTAGCAGTGTTAGCATCACAACATAACATCTAGCTTCCTTCATTTGAAGGATTCTATGTATCACACCTGTTAGGCATGATAGTTGCCTTAACTTCACAATGTGACATCCAGCTTCCTTCATTTGTAAGATTTTACATACCACACCTGTTATGACATGATAGCAGTGTTAGCTTCACAGCGCTTCACAACGTAAGATCTAGCTTACGTCATTTGAAAGATTTTACATACCACACCTGTTATGACATGATAGCAGTGTTAGCTTCACAACGCTTCACAACGTAAGATCTAGCTTCCGTCATTTGTAAGATTTTACATACCACACCTGTTATGACATGATAGCAGTGTTAGCTTCACAACGCTTCACAACGTAAGATCTAGCTTCCTTCATTTGAAAGATTTTACATATCACACCTGTTACAACACAATAGTAGATTTGGCTTTACAATATGACATCCAGCTTCCTTCTTTTTAAGATTTCACATACCACACTTAAGTGGTAAAGTGTAAGATAGATTGGTAAAATTGTTAAACACAGTACCATGGTGGGAAGTCTAACTCAGTGCTAGGGTGTTGACAGATGTAACATAAGAATAATTTATATCTCAGGCTAAGGTGGCCTGAAGTTGTGTTATTGCAAAGTATTGATTTTACTCCAAGGGGTACAATGATCTTGGTAGAGTGTATATACATTGTAGGAGTGCAATGGTGCCAGCCTTCCTCCATTTGTGTGGTGTAGGGCAGTAGGTAAAGTCCTTCTCTCCTACACATATGCTTAAAAGGAGTTTTAGCACATTTTGGGATTTGCTTCTTTTTATTTGAGCAGAGTTCAAATCAAGACTCCCAGTTTCTACTTGTGAGACATAGCCTTTTAGAATACTGCCATGATTCAATCATTCAACAACATTCCAGCGACAAAGAGAAATGAATCCAGTCCATTCACAATAGTTTTGCCAGAATTCAGTTTGCAGTTTCAATATTCATTCGTACAGGGATTTATGACATACAACTACCAGGATAAGTAATAGACTTTATCACACAGGCAGAAAGTTACAATGCAGTCCATAGTAAAGTATGCTGTTAAATGAAAATATTTAGTGCTTTTATGTTCACATGAAGCAAATACATCTGCAGGAGTGTATTGAGGATAATTTAGTTCTTGTTGGGTACTGTATCTTCAAGATTCTACTTTCATATTTTGGAAACAGAAACTGAAATCATTTTAACCATTTTAAAATGCATTTCTAACACACAAGTAATATCAATGAGTTATGACATTG
The DNA here is from genome assembly GCF_019279795.1 of Protopterus annectens. Lineage (NCBI taxonomy): Eukaryota > Metazoa > Chordata > Ceratodontiformes > Protopteridae > Protopterus > Protopterus annectens. The sequence goes on from NC_056730.1 coordinate 1,137,302,543, forward strand.
CCACTTGCATGAGACAAGAAGAAAAGGGATTTAAACTAAAGTCTAAACTTTAATACTTGCTACATATCTTCTATTAAATAAATTAAACGTGATATGCTCTTGATCCCTAATGAAGACTTTTATGAGTTTGATGGAATTGTAAACAAAAAAAAGCCTAGAAAGATAAGCATATTACAGTTATAGTGTACCCTGGATAGAAGTGATTATTCTAATACTGCAAACCAAAGTTAATAAAATATTTTACTGGAATTAGTAGGTCATGGACACTGAGAAAGCAATATGTATCTTTGTAAAAAAAAGAACCTGCACCCCATCCCCCTTACTTAAATATACTAACTGCACAGACACACAACCACATAAAAATGAGAAAATACCACACAGGGAATTATTGTTGTCCATATTTAACTTTATCTGTGGTCATGTGACAGTGGATTTAGTATACTTAAGTAAGTGGTAGTGGGAAGGGATGGCTTGGACCCTGCAATAAAAAAATGTACATGCATTTTCTCTGCCTTAAGCATTTTTAATAAAATGAACTGTCATCAGAAATAATTGTCAGTCAAATTAACTTTAGATAAACATGTTTCATTGAAACTGATGTTGACAGAAAGTGTGTCAGATACATTTTAAGTATAGATATATATATATATATATATATATATATATATATATATATATATATATATATATATATATATTCACTATGAAGGATCAAAATTTCAATACATAGAACCTCTGATTGTGGAAGACCAGAGGATCAAAGTATTGAAATATCAAAATGAAAAAAAATATTAAAATAAAACATGAAAATTTCTCATTTCATGTTTTGCAGGAGAGCAAGCCCCCCTGCACTCCCCACACCCCCTGCTACTTAAATATACCAACTTCAAGATCGCACTACAGTGAAAAGAATGGTAACGTTCTTCTTCTGCATTCTAAGGCAATCTCCATTCACAAGGTTCGATATTTCAATACTTTGATCCTCTGCTCTTCCACAATTAAAGGTTCAATTTTTATCCTTCATAGCAAAACTATGTATATGTATATGTATATGTATATGTGTGTATACATATATATATATATATATATATATATATATATATATATATATATATATATATATATATATATATATATATATATATATATATATATATATATATGGGATTACTAGAAACACCAAAACATTGGTGGTCCAAAAGTTGACTGCTTAATGTTGAAAACATGAATATTGATCTACTTTTCCACATGTGCTGAGAAAAAAACACAGCATATGCAACATTTTACCCCAGCACCCCCACACCCCTGTTAATTATATATACTAACTGTGATATTGCACAAAATTGGGAAAAGGGTATATTCCCCAACTCCAAAAATTGTGAGTTCTCTCATAGGTAGGTACTAGGCTATTGGCCCTAGGGCCTATACAAGCCTAGCCAAAAAGGTACCCTGGCTTTCGCCACCCAAGAAAATTATTTTCCTGTGCCCCTGACCAACCCTGAGAATCACACCTGATGACCATCTATTTAGCTGACCAAATGTGGTAGACTAAACAAATGTCATGCAAAAGTCTTCAGACAAAAGCAATGTAACTACATATTTGGGCGGCACAGTGGTTAATGTTGTCGCCTCACAGCAAGAGGTTCTCTGGTTCGATTCTCAGCTGGGGTGCCTTCTGTGTGGAGTTTGCATGTTCTCCCTGTGTTCACGTGGGTTTCCTCCAGGTACTCCAGTTTCCTCCCACATTCCAAAGACATGCATCTGGAGCATTTCTCCCCGGGCCTCTGCTGAAGACAGGCTCTGTGGAACCTAGTCGGACTTTCCCGGTCAACAAATGTTAAATAAATAAAAAAAATAAATAAAATAAAAATAAATATATATATATATATATATATATATATATATATATATATATATATATATATATATATATATATATATATATATATACATATATAGATCCCTATCAGTTGATTGAGTTTTCAGAAACTTGTACTTCAAGACTATATGATTGAGTTTTTGAAATCTTAAAGCATTTGAATAGAGATTGTGGTATAGCGAGGATCAGGAAATTTACCCTTTTCTTCGCTGTGTGATCTTCCAGTTTGTATATATAATTTGCAGGGTGGGTACAAAGGGCTCGCCCCCCTGCATAAACATAAATAAGTAGATTTTTGTATTTTTCTTTTTAATGTCTGAGTTTTTGGAAACTCAATCATATGGTCTAGTCCATATGAATTTCAAGTTTCTGAAAACTCGATTCTGACATGGATCCATATACATATATATATATATATATATATATATATATATATATATATATAAAGGATGACAGCATTTAAAAATTTGTTTTTGCAGGAGGGCAAGCCTTCCTGAACCCACCACACCCCCTGCAACCAAAATATACTAATTCCAAGATCATTGTACAGTGAAAAGAACAGTAATGTAGATCGCTATACAGTGTGTAACTGTTTTCTTCACTGTAGTGCAATCTCAGAGTTAATATATGAGGCTTCCCCCACTGCAAAAACATGTTTTTAAATGCTGTCATCCTTTTTTTTTTTTCTTTCTTTACGATTTTGAGATTTCACAATCTCGACATTCTTGACTCGGGATTTTGACAGTCGAGATTGTGGGATCTCAAGATTTTGTAGTGAACCCATGTATATATATATATATATATATATATATATATATATATATATATATATATATATATATATATATATATATATATAGATATATATATATATATATATATATATATATCAACATGCACCATGCATAATGTTGACATAAAAAAATCATCCACACCACATATGTTGACACGCTACAGTACTTGTGCAGGGAAGAAATCTTGGCACATGCAGAATAAGAAAACACACAATATATATATATATATATATATATATATATATATATATATATATATATATCATTTTTTGCAGGTTGCCCCATCTATTTATCACCCACATTCCCTGCTAACTGTATATACTACCTCTGAGACTGCATAATTCTAGTGGAAAGGGCATATTGCCCAACCGTGAGAATCACCTGATCTTGTACAACTGTTGACACCTGACAACTATCTGTTTATTTGGCCAAATTCTGTCAACAAAGGCAATGGATTCCTTATATATACTGGAATACATTAAGCCCATACAGAATGATTTGATATTGAAAGTAGAACTAAAACAGAAAGAAATGGAGAATAGATCCACAACAGATGTATTAACTGACAAACTGGCAAAGCTCTACTCCGATATTTCAGTGTTTGATGCAAGACTGGAACAAATAAAAATTAAGACATTAATGAAGGATTTTTAGACTTTAAGAATGGGAAAATCTTTGCATGGCCTAGAGAAAATCCATATCAAAATCCATGGCTAACCCCCAGAAAACTTTGAAACTATTAACTTGTCAAATTCACCAGAATCAGCAGCTAAAAGACCACAGACAGCTGAAAATTTTTCACCCAATACTGCTATACCTGTTTCCAATCAGAAACAAGGTTGGCAGTTGGAACACAAACAGGACATTAATTTTGGGAGCTAGATACAAGGATACGTGTGTATTGTCTTCATTTTTTTCAGCGGTACCTCTGCCTCTGCAAATACGTACAACACATAACCATCAATCATTGAGCAGAGGCAGGAAGAGGAGAAATATTTCTACAGAATGTTGACTGGTATACCATCTGTCCAACATGATTTATTTGTCAACTTGAGCCTTTATAATCTTTCAGATGTACAAACCTCTCCATTAAATAAGAATCTGTCATTTATTCCTGCAGTTCCTTCACAACTGAGTGATGTTATAATTAATTTGAAGATGCTTTGCAGGAATGTAATTCTAAAAAATATGTCTGGATCCAATGATAAAAATACCAAACATGTTCTAAGAAAGCAAAGCACTTACATACTACAGAACAATGCCATCATAGATGCCTTTTTAAAAGTATGTGAAATGGACATCACCAAGAGATTGAATGAACATAGACATAATTTACATAATTGGAAATATGAAGATAGAATAGCCGTGAGAGAATTGCAGTATAACAAAACCCTTGCTATAGCTCCACAGATAAAATGGATGCTATTGTTCTCCTGAATAGATCATTCTATGATAGTAGGATGCCAACTATGCTGAGTGATGAGGCCGCATACAAAATGATCAATTGTGCCAAAGTGAATCAAATGGAAAAAGATATAAGTGATTATTTATATGACCTTTTTATGTGCCGTAAGATAGATAAAGCCTCCTATGAATTTTTTAAAGTAACATATCCAGTTATACCAACTATTAACAGACTCATCAAAATTCATAAGGACTATGAAGACCCTCCCCTACATAGTCGCAGGTGAAGGATGGGCAATAACATTAGCCCCTACAGTTTTAAAAGACATTCAAGACTTCTTAAATTCTCTGTCTACATACATGCAAACAGCAACCTACATTGAAAAATATTGTATGGTGACAATGGACACCAATAGCCTGTCAACAGTGATACCCAATGATTATGGGATTTTGACTGTCAGGAAATTTCTCTATAATAAGAATGGATATTCCAAGGAGAAGTTTGATCTAATATGTTTGTTGCTGGATATAGTACCTGAGAATAATATCTTTCTGTATGAAGAGAAAATATACTGGCAGAAATGTGGAGTTGTCAGTGGCACTCGCCGTGTGAACAGTTATGCTAACATAGTTCTAGCCCACTGGGAAACCAATTATGTATTGAACAACATCATCAATGCACACATAAAATAGTACAATTTGTGGATGATGTCTACATTTTATGGCAAGACTCAGTGGAATTACTAGAGAATTTTATTGCATATTTAGAAACCAAAATTAGCTTTTTGAAGTTTACCATGCAACAATCTGAAACCCAGATAGAATTCCTAGATGTCCTATTAGAATTAGGTGTGAATAATGATTTCAATGCAGTTTTATATAACAAGGAGTGTAAAAGGAATAATTTACTGGTCGGTGACAGTATGCATCCCAGTCGTATATTTGATAGCATCCTTAAGGGCCAGATGTTAAGGAGCTCCAGACCACACACCAGAGAACAGGACTTTGAGACTGCAAACTAAGTATTAGGACAACAGTTTATACACAAGGATTATAAAAAGAAAGACATCCGGCATTATACTGAAGAAGTCATAAGACAAAGAGATACATGTGGAAGACCATTTTTTTCATGAAGGACTGATAAAGATATTAAACATAGTAATAAAGATGGTATAGCTGATCCATATACTAGAGTTATTTGGACGCACTCTAGTGACATTCAGTATGTTTATGAAATTATAAGAAACAACTGGAAAATCTTACTCAATGATGACAGCATCAGAGAGATGGCAGAAGATACTCTGACTTTATCCTTTAGAAAAAAACAAGAATTTAAAGCGGCTATTATGCAAAGGATCTGTCAACCATGACTATGTTCATTCTAATAGAGTGGGAACCTCTCCATGCAGAAATTGCACAGCATGTCAATATATTTCTAAAACACAAGGTTTCATACATCCTGTCACCACCAAGAAACATGTGTCAAAATTTTAAGCAGGACAAGAAATGGGATTTATATTGCTTGCTGCCAGCATTTTCATAGCTTTTTATGTCAGTAAAACCAACAGGCAACTTAAAGAAAGAATAAATAAATATATCCTAGCCAATTATCCCTTGTGAGACTCAAACCCTGCCCCTTGTGTTTGTAAAGCAAACACCTTAACCATTTCCCCCCTTATGTAAACCAGCAGTTACTCTCTTAAGCATTTTCTGACCTAGGAGTTAAATCAAAGCCTTTTTCACCAGTATCTAACATGCAGACGTAATTCATATCATTCAAAGTATAGCAATGTTCAGCTGTGCTTTGTGTAACATAGCACAAGCAGAGCATTATCACTATATTTAACATTCTCTGGGTAAATCTTCAAGGTCGGAACATGTAATGCTGACAGAAGGATGTATTCCCTGTGGTTTCAGTTGTTTAAAGAAGTCATATAATGTGGAGCCATATTTCCCATAGTAATGGATATTCCCCATGTAGTCTGTGGAAGCCATAGGTGGAGTGAAAGTGATGTCCTACAGATGAAAGTTATAAAAGGTGGTTTGATGCACACTGATGTGGGTATGGTCCTTTAGTGAATAATGGAGTTGTAAAGTAGGAGCAAGCCTGGAAGTTTGTAAGAAGAACAGCATTATAAAATATGTTATTATACATAGCACCTCAGTCACAGATCTCAATGAGTCTTTGTTTGCTGTCTTGCATAAATTATTTGTTATGAAAATGTAATCACTCTTAAATAATATATCACATTCTATATGGCCTATGCTATTTGAGCTGCAACCTGTGCAAGGAGACCTTACTAATAAAGGAATATCACCCTGATAATTCATATTAACTAATTGTTTGACTATATACCATCAAAATAAGACAAGACAAGCTCCTTTGTACATTTAAAAAAAGAGTAAATATGTGGCATCATTTTAAATGTTTATCAAAAAAGGATCATCTGAAATGTCTTCCTGGTTAAATGGTATTAAAATAATTCAATGTATGGAACAAAATTGATATATTTTAGTATTTTTGCTTAGTTTCTTATTGTACAAAACTAGAGCTCTTATTGGCAGAGATGTGATTTTAATCACTTTAACTGTAGCTGAAGTTACTCTAACATAACCTTTTCTATTAAATTGCTATGCGTGCATACTAGATTTAGAATCATTTTATTATATCACCACTGTATTAAAAATGGCCATTAACTAGATTCTACAGAGACACCAGAATCTGAACATAAGTATAATTGCCCTCAGATCTCATTTATATAGTCTCTTTCAAATTAGGTCTACTACATGTGAAATGAGAGGGGTAAGATAATCTCAACAGAATGCAGACATTAAGCACAGTTTAGGGAAATAATGAAAAATGTTGACCCCAAGTAATACAGTTAAAGACTGAGGGGAAACTTATTGTTAAAGGCATTGTCTCATTTCACAAGATCTGTGTTTTCCTTTTATTAAACACTGGAATGAAAATAATCCAAAGGATAAATAGCTAGCACTGTTGTTTGGTCATGTGCTGCTAATAAACTAGGGACATTACTACTTACCTCACCAAGACATGCAGATTTGCCACTGTTTCTAAAACAGCTGCATAGTGTGCTATCTGTGTTATGCACTGCAGTCCATGACTAATCTTATTGACCTGCCAGTTCTCTACAGCTTTTTGAATAAGGGATAGGACTGTTACAAAACACGGAGCCCACATGCTATTTTAACATGCTACAGCTTGGTTAATAAAGTGATCAGGACAATAAACAATTACCGTCTGCAGTAATTTAAGCAGAAAGCAAACACTAGGTAGCTACATTTTTAGATTATGTTGTTGTATCTTTCGGCTTTTCCCGGTTAGGGGTTGCCACAGCGGAACTCAGTCCGCTAATGATTGGCAGTAGATTTTTACGTACTGAGTTGCCAGCCCTGACACACAACCTTCAACGATGGTACGCCCATTCATGCATGTCTCCACACAGAAGACGCTTTAGCTGAGAATCAAACAGGACAACAACTTACTGTGAGGTGACAATGCTACCGCAGCACCACCACCGCAGTACATTTTTAGATTATAGAAATGTGAAAAATATTCCTTCTATTTTCCTGTCCTAGACTGAATAAGTTTTACAAGTGCATGTGCTTGCCAACACACACACACACACACACACACACACACACACACACACACACACACACACACACACACACACACACAAACATGCACCTGCACGCACCCATGCACATGCACGCACACACACACATGCACACAGACGCACATGCACACATGCACACACAGGCACATGCACACACACACAGGAATCTGATCATAGCCATGTTATTATGTGTTCAAGACATGGTTGCCAAACAATTTGAATCTTGACATCCATGTCAAGAACAGAGTAATAGGGTATGATCAGCGAGACCTGATCATAAGTCTTTATAATGCATGCAGTCTTATCTTCTCCATGTAATATCAGTTATAAAAGAAAGAAGGAGAGAGAAACACAATGTGTTTTACTGATTTGAAAGCCAGTAAAGTACTTGGCAAGTGCTGCCACATAGACAGTAAGACAGGGAAAGATTTTAAATACAGCCCCAATTTAAATATGCTACTTACAGACTAATGCCTGTAAACTTCTGAGGACATAGCAGGAAAGATATTCAATAAAGAAGAAACATTCATTAGCTTATACCTGACTGCCACAGTGCTTAGGGTGTGTATAGTAATTGTTAAACACCTCTGAAAGCACTGTTATGGTCAGGTCTTGCACAACAGTAACACTTAAAGGTTTATCTTTTTTCCAGTTTTGGAGCTTAATCATGGCACTCCATGCACTACATGTACATTATAAGCAGATACAAGTGATATCAGTAGTTTCAGAACAGTATTTGTCTGTGTGGGTTTAAAAGAGGATTCAGAACAATCTAGTGAAGATTTTTATACTACATGGAGCGCCATAATTATGCTCCAAAATCAGGAAGAGAACTTTGTCAAGCATTTGTAATGTGAGAAACATGCATAATAAAGTTGGTTAAGCACTTTGCAATGAGATTAAGCTGGTAAGCTATAGTCTTGTGCGAGAGATGAAACAGCGATAACCACAGAACAGCAAGAGAATGGTCAAAATGTGACAACTGTATCACTACTTCATATCAAAGCATCAGGCATTATCTTTGCATAGAACACATCTGTCATCCTTTACACTAGCTTTTGTAAACTAGAAGTAGCTAATATGTAAGCTAATATGTGCCAGTCTAAAATCTGTACTACCCATATTCTACCAGCATGTGGAATTTGCAATGATGGGGGAGAACATACTGGACATTGTCCTCACCAACGTTCAACAAATTTACAAGGCAATGACCATCCACAGAAGTGTGGTTCAGATAACCTGGCCATTATGCTAGTCCCTGCATACAATCCATTGCTATTTCAGAAGCAATCCATCTAAGAAACTAGTAAAGGTTTGGCTGGTGGGTACAGTCCCTATATTACAGGACTGCTACAAAATAATGAACTGGGATGTTTTCAAGGAGGCGGATACAGTAAATCACCAAGTAGAGCTTGAGGAGTACATGGAGTTGGTGAAGGCCTACATCACAAAATGTGTGGATGATGTCACAGTCACTAAAAGCATCACCATATGGGCAAACTAGAAACCATGGCTGACAAGCAAGGTATATGAGCTCCTGAAAGCAAGGAATGCCACATACAAAGCAAATAACAAAGATGCACTCTGGATGACCAGAGCTAATCTCAACAGGGGGATAAAGGAGGCAAAACATGAGTATGGCCAGAGAATACAGGTTCACTTCAACGACACCAGAGACACCAGACAGCTGTAGTAGAGGATACAAGTTATAACAGAGTGCAGGCCTGTTTCTTCAAAATGTGATGACAGTGTCAAATTCCTGAATGAACTTAATAATAAGGAGAACAGCACCATGGCAACTAAACTCCCCATCAAACAAAATGAGGAAGTACCCTGCTTTAACTCAGTGGAAGTCTAAAATATCTTAAACAGAATAAATCCCAGAAAAACAGCTGGCCCTGACTACATTCGAAGGACACTGCTCAGATACTGCTCTGCTCAACTGTCAACAGTACTTGCAGACATTTTCAACATATCTCTGAGCCAGGCCCGAGTACCAAGCTGTTTCAAGAATGCTACTATAATAGCCCTACCAAAGAAATTGCAGCCAGCCAGCTTAAATGACTACCATCCAGTTGCTCTAATCTTAACGGTGATGAAATGCTTTGAGTGCCTGATCAAGGACCACCTATCTGCAAATCTACCAGCATCACTACACCTGCCTCATTTTGCCTACAGGGCCAACCACTCTACAACAGATGCCATCTCATTTGCTCATCATGAATCCTTGGCATATCTTGTCAACAAAAATTGTTATATAAGGATGCTATTCATCGATTTTAGCTCAGCCATTAATATGGTCATCCCTCAACACCTGATTGAGAAGCTTGTCCAGCTGGGAATCAACACCAACTTATGCAACTGGAGCCTGGACTTTCTCACTGATAGACCCCAAAAATAGGTATGGGCAACAACCCCTCAAGGAGTAATAAGCATGGAAGTCCCTCAGGAATGTGTCCTGAGCCCTCTGCTGTTTACTTTACTAACTCACGATTGCATCACCAGACATAATTTGAACAAGATCATTAAGTTCACAAACAACACCACTGTAGTAGGTCTTATCAGGAGTAGAGACAAGACTGGTACAATATTAATAACCTGACCCTAAATGTGAATAAAACCAGGGAGTTAGTAGTGGACTTCAGAAAGAATCAGGACTCATATCACCCACTCACAATTAAAGGAGAAACAGTGGAGATAGTGAGTATCATCAAATTTCTGGATGTATATATTTCTGAAGACTTAACGTGGTCAACAAATACTGCCTGCATTGTGAAGAAAGCACATCAATGTCTGCAGTCCTTGTGGAAGCTGAGGAAAGCTAGCTTCCCTTCCTCTGTCCCACAACCTTCTATAGGGGTACCATTGAAAGCACCTTGACTAGAAATCTCACAGTCTGGTTTGGGAACTGCAAAGCCTCAGACTGAAAGGCTTTACAAAGGGTGGTGAAGGTAGAGGAGCAGATCATTGAATCCCTACTTCCAGCTCTGCAGGCCCTATATGAAGCACAATGTATTGACACAGCTCTGCAGGCCCTATATGAAGCACAATGTATTGACAGAGCTAGGAAAATAATTCAAGACCACAGACACCCTGCACATGGACTGTTCTCCTGCTTATCTTCAGAAAGACAGTCCTGTAGTATGCATTGTACGTCCTCTAGGTTTGGTAGGAGCTTCTTCCACATGCTATCAGACTGTTGAACTTTATAACATATCAATAGCTGGTGACCGGAACAATCAGTAGTACAGCTGTCTTCATGTGCAATACCTAGATCAAGCTGCTTTAAAAGTGCAATCAGTAGTAACTGAACTTTCCGTGCTATATACTTGTGCTATTCAGTACATTCTGTATACTCTGTGCAATTACTGCTTTTCCACATGTGCAATATTTGATGAAGGCTGCTACTAGTGTCAGAGGTATCTCAGATGTTGTCAGTCTTGTTTAGTATATGTATATGTTACTGTAATGTTATACGTCATTGTTATTCTCTGTAGTTGTATGTGATATATGCACTTGGAACTGAAGCAACGTAATTTTATTTATTCTCTGTAGTTGTATGTGATATATGCACTTGGTACCAGTGTTATAGAGTATCTCAGATGTTGTCAGTCTTGTTTAGTATATGTATATGTTACTGTACTGTTATATGTCATTGTTATTCTCTGTAGTTGTATGTGATATATGCACTTGGAACTGAAGCAATGTAATTTCATTTAACTTGGACTGTATGGGTCAGAATGACCATGAAGTTTACTTTTTTTGACAAAAGGAAATAGTTCTAGCATTCATATTGTGTTACTGATCCTGCTGAATGGCAACATAAATGCCTGCTTCCAAGATTTTTGGCTTTGGAATGAAAGTCTTTCACTTTTGCCTGCCAAAGTCCTTTTTTTTGTATGGTAATGCAAAATGCATTACAGCTTTTAAATCTGTTACAGAGTCAGATATACTTAATTTCTGGACACTGCCTATTCAAAAGTGTTGAGATTAATGCATTTGTAATGGTTAACATAATAGTAATAGGGAACATTATTGCTGAGAGTATTTCTGCTGAGAAAAGGTTACAGGTAACAGAATTTCAAGATTTTAGTGGCATTTGGTATGAGTATTGAAAGGGTAATACATGTAATATGATTAGGAAATATAGTAATTACAGAAGGCTGTATGGTAAATGGACTTATGCTGGAAACTGTAGGTTTTGATTTCTCAGTGGTGGGGAGTACAATAACTGAAGCTGTATTGAATAACTGGATATGATAACAGTGATCAGATGGATGTTAGTGTGAATGGCTTACGAAAATGTAAGATTAATAATGGGGGTGGGTGGAAATGGGAGTTGGGTGAAGAGAGGAGTAAGCTGAGTGATGCAGAACTTAATGTCTTGGCTGCTGAGGGACTGGGCATTTGCTTGAAGGGTTTGATGATGTTTTTAGGATGATTGCACCTGCCCTTTAATAAAACCAAGACTATAAGTAAAATCATAATAAAAAAAAAAAGAGAAAAAAAAAACTTTTTAGCAAATGTGAACAATCTGGGTGGAAGTATAGCAGGCCAGGTGATGAATCTTCACCATCTCTCAAAACAATCATTAATCACTAAAGGAATTACAGTTTTAACTTTAGAACACCCTGACAGCCAAAAGAAAAGGCTGATTAAGAATAAAACTAGGAAAGCTATTAGAAAATAATTAGTAGTGAATAATAAGATGCGTAGATTATATAAACACTAAATAAACTAAATAGAAGAGTGCTGCTTGTCTGCCTGTTATGGTAGCAGAAGATAAATGGTACCTAGAAAATTTAGAGCAGCATACCTGTTTATTACATGTGCCAAAGAACACAACGTAAAGTCGCAGCATCAAACACTTTAATTGCAAAAGTAAATCATTCGGATATAATCCTTCATCATTACAAACATTATTGAGTTAAAACCTCATTTAAAAAAAACTATTATTAGTACTAGTTTACAATTAGACATAATATCTGATTTGAACAATAAGTTGGAATTAAAAGACTAGAATGGATATTACATCTAAATGCTGACCATGCACCTGGCATCAATAGAATGATTTCTATAAAACCTGTTCAAACAAACAAATGTGTTTGAGATAGTTTTAATGTGTAATAGGTTTTTTAATGTTTTGTATTGGCTGTGTGACATCATGTGACTGATTAATTTTATATTTAAATGAGGTTTTAAATCAGCAACATTTGTACTGATGAAGAATTATATCCAAAAGCTTTACTGTTGTAATTAAAATGCTTGACATTGCAACTCCACGTTGTGTTATTTGCTACTAAGTGTTTTGTGTGTTTTGCTTCACCACGTTCTGTTGTTTCTTTTGTGACTATATTACATGTGCCACACAAAGGAACCTGGAAGAGGAGTACTTATGTAGTTAAAAAAGGATCAGAGAAATACAAGTAGCAGGCAAAATGGGAAGAGGTGATTAAATATGGGCAACCTTGATTTAGGAAATGGCATTAGAATTTGCACATGGCTTTTTAACAGACCACATTTTTAAGGCAATGTAAGGACAATTCAAGGGCAGAATGAACTCACAGCATGGAAAAAAGCAGGTCCAACATGTTAAATTGGCTAAAAATATACCTGCAGTGTCTGTCTCTGTGGTGTAGTATAAGCTGTATGTTTTTACATTAGCATTTTTTTAAGAATAGAAATAAATGCTGTACTTCCCTTTTAGGCACATATAGATATTTAAGCACTGTTTTTAATATCAGATTAAGGGATCAAGCCAGTTTGAAAGCTTGAGTCACTGCAAAACCTATGCTGGTCCAATAAAAATGTATTATACCATGACTGTGCTCCAGTGTCTTTGTGTATACATGAGGGTAACCCTCTCGCCTTCCTTTGCTGCTTTCTCATTTTATATGCTTATTTATAGATCACCAACAATTTCTCCATCAGAGAAGTTCCCATTTAAATTGCAGTTTGCTGTATCACATCCTGTTGTTTAATCCTTTGCTTCAGTTTTCACAATTGTTTCCACAGAATTTAACATATCACATTTTGACCTTTCTTCTACTCTTATGTTCATAGTTTCGTAGGTGTGTACCAGGCTAATGGCCTTGGAGCCTTTACAAGCCTAGCCCATAGGATTACCCTGGCATCGTGCCACTCAACCTTAGTTTCTAGTGCCTCTGTTGAGTAGAGCCACTGGAGTGGTCTCCAGGGTGAATTTTCTATTTCCCATCCACTCATCAAGATTTCTCTTGAAGAAGGCCAGTGAGGTGCTCTGCTTGACATGTATGGGAAGTCTATTCCATAGCATGGGCAGTCTCTGGGTTATAAACCGGCCTCTCCAGCACATTCTGTTGTTGGTGGTAATGAGGTTGAGATCTCTGGAGCGTGTGGTATGGATGGATTGGGAATTCTTTAGATGTAGCATTTCTAACAGAGCTGGGTCAGAAATGATTTTATAAGTCAAGCAGAGATCGCCTCTAAGTAGGCAATATGAGACAGAGAATAGTTGTAAATTTTTGTGTCTGCCCATATAGGACAAGTGTTTAAGGCCTAGGATCCTCTTTGTGAGGTACTTTTGCGGCCTCTCCAGTTGTTGCAGGTGTATAGTGAGGTACATGCCAAATGGGGCATTGTACTTGATGATTGGCCTAATTAAGGAAGAGTAGAGGGAGACAATGACCTCCTTCTTCCTGGATGCAAAACCCTTAGTAATGAGATGTGCCACATAGAAGGACTTTCTGACCAGAGTGGCAGTGTGGTGGTCAAAAGAGAGGTTGCTGTCAACCTTTGTTCCCAGATCTCTTATAACGCCTTCTGTGTTCAGTGGACTGCCATCAATGTGGTAGTTCATGGGAATTAGGTTTTTCCTAAAGGGGATGATGACACATTTTTTGGTATTGAGCTTAAGGCCATGGTTCTAACACCAGTCGTTGGTCTCACTGAGGCCTTTCTGTAGGATGTCAACAACACTTGGAGAGTTAATAATGGCTCCCAACTTGCAATTGTTTGTGAACTTTGTCAGAGTCCCTTCGTGTTGAACTGGATTTCTGAGAAGTAGATACCAAACAGGAAAGTACCCAGGACTGAACCCTGTGGGAATCCACTCGTGACTGGTCTGCAGTCTGACTTGGAGTCAGCTACTTTCACACTGTGGGCTCTATCTGTGAGCCAGTTTGCAACCCACCTAGTGATATAGGGTTTGATGCCTAGCTTAGTGAGTTTTTCTATGATTCCTGAGTGGGGAATGGTATCAAAGGCCTTTGCCAGATCAAGGTAGGCTGTATGAACCAACTTGCCTTCATCCATACCTCTGGTGACTGACTCAAAGAAGTTGACCAAGTTGAGCAGACATGATCTACCCTTCACAAAACCAAACTGTGTGGGATCCAGAGTTTGGATATTCCCTATCTCCTTGTTTATTAGGTCCATGATGATGCGTTCCATAGCTTTGCATTTCAGACTAGTCAGGCTAATGGGGCGATAGTTCCCAGGGTCTGTAGTCACTCATCCTTTGTGGAGAGGGATGACTATAGCAGTGCACCATTCATTAGGGACAAAGCCTGAGGTGAGGATGTGATCAAACAGGGCACACAGGTGAGGTGCCAGTTCACTCTGTAGTTCATGTAGAACATAGCCATGGATATTGTCAGGTCCCATAGAAGCTGTATTTCTGGCCTTGGACAGTGCTGTTTTAACCTGTGCAGCAGTAATACTGGGTGCCAGGCAATGTACTGGTATTGTGATTGGGGAGGAGGGTAATTTGGTACTGAATCTGTCAGCCAATATATTGGCAATATTTTTGGCTCGGTATAGGCTGTACCATTGAGTAGCTCAGGGCAAATCTGGGTATTGCCTTGTGGTGCTCTTTAATATCTGCTGCAATTCTGTTTTCATAGCTAGCTTTACAGGATTTGATCTTGTCATATTCTTTTTCATCTGTTCTAATTTGTCTTGTGTAGCATTTATGTTCTGTTTCTTTGTTTCACCAGCAAACAAACCAAAGCATATTTCTTTCTAACATTATTGAAAAAGTCACTTATGCAGTCAATGAAATTGACCAACCCCTGTGTTGAGTCCTATGGTATCTCATTGTTAATCATCATTGCAATGGATTGAACTTCATGCACATTGTCCTTCTGTGTTTCTTTTTTTGTCAGAATTCCAATCCCACTCAAAAAAAGACAATGCCAAAGAATGTTAAAAATTGGTGAATAATTGCATTTGTTTCACAGATAGGCAGTGCTCAAGATCCTCTGAGATAGACTCCAGCAATATATGGACAAAAACCTGCCAGTGATACAAGCTGCTTTTGGAAGAAGCAGATTTACCTGAGATTAAATTGTCAATATCTTCTGGATAAAGAAAAAGAAAACAAGAGAGTTCCGGAAAAATGTTTACATCTGCTTTATTGACCTTAGACTGTCTGGACCATTACAAACTGTGGCAAAGTCTTCCAGAAATGGCAATGCCCATCACCCCTTATTTGCCTGCCCAGGAGTCTGAATACAGAGAAAGAAGCAGCTGCTGAAACTAAATATGGAATACCTGACAGGATCAAGACTGAGAAGAAGTACACAAAGGCTGTACGTTGTTCCATACTTATTTAATTCATACAATGAGTATAGCATGCAAAATGCTGGATTAGGTGAATCAGATGATGGGACCAAAATCTCAGGGGGAAATAGTAACAGCCTCAAATATACATATGATACCACTATGATGGATGAAAGTAAGGAAGAGTGGAAGAGGCCACAGACATAGGTGCAGGTAAAAGTATACAAGCCAGCTTTCTGCTCAGTATCAAACTAATATTGTGTCATCTAGCCCTATCGACTTTTTTCAATGGATGTAGAAAAGTGTTGGTAGTGAAATATTTCATTTCCTCAGCTCAGAGATCTCTACAGATTGTGACTGTAGCCATGAAGTTAAAATAACCTTGCTTATTGGAAGGAAAGATGTGCAGATCTGTTTAAGATTTTAAAAAGCAATGGCATCACATTATTAACAAAGGTCTGTGGTTTTAAAACTGTGGCTTAGACAATAAAAACATATGGCTATTAGATTTGTACAATAAGTAAGGCTGTATGCCAGAAAAGCAATGCTTTTAAACTGTGGTGATGGAGAAAATAGATAAGAATTACAATGTCTGTAAGAGCAAATCAGGTAATACTTGAGGAAAACTAAACTAATCACTAAACATCACATAATTTGGTGACATATAGTGAAGACAGGAACAACTCAGGATGACACTGATGCTAGAAAATATCAAAGGCAAATAAATAAGGGGGAAATAGTAGCTATGATAATCGGTTTTATTGAAGTTGTGAATATGAATTTGCGATCATACAAAGTGGTTGTTGACAGACAAGCTTGTTATGCTATAATTCCTGAAGTCACAAAAAGTCTGACTTGGTTAAATCACTAAATAACAAGAACAGATTTTGATTCATCTTTTCTATGCTGCTACATCAAATGCCTTGGTAAGGTCAAAGCAGGTCTCCTCAATAGCTTCTAGTGAGAGATTTTTGTAGCTTTGTTTAACCTGAAGTCACTGCTGTGACTGTTGTATTTTTATATATATTTTCTCCTATGTTGACTATATGAATTTCCCTGAAACTTGGGTCAAACTGTCATTTCAGTAGTTTCCTGCATATGTCTTAACTAAATTAAACTGGAATTACTTCTGCTATCTACTCTGTAGAAGTGCTGCTCTCTCCCTGTGGTTTACTACATGGATTGGAAATGATAACACCAGTATCCCTTCATTTCTTAAGAGTTTTTGGGTGAAGCTTGTTGCTTTGTACATGTCAGAGTTTTTCAAGAACACAGTGGTTATAAGCAAAAAGGGAACTATACTAGAAATTCTTTCATCCAGATCTAGATATCTTCCAGACCCTTTCTATCTAGAGATTAAATAAGAAAACACATTGGATCTCCAAATGTCTTCAGAAAGGAAGGATACCTAAATACATCTGCTGAACTCCCATCTATCTGCAGTTGAGAGACAGCCTTCCCTGTCATATATTACATTACTTAATATGTAATTTGCTTATACTGAATATCTTGTGAGACACATATATACATTTCTCTAAGCTTGTATTTTGTTAACTATCACTAGAGATCAGGTATTCTGAGAACTCTTTGTGTTCAAGAACAAAGCATCAGTGGGTCCCAGTAATATCCCAGGATGACTCCTTAATATCATGAAACATGAACTTTTGAGCCCACTGTTTATCTACAGCCACCAAACAGGCTTCATGCCAAATGAATGGAGGACCATGATGGTTATCTTGCTACAAAAGAGTGGGCCATCCACGGGGCCAGTGAATTATCGACCCATAAGCATAATTAGCCTTATATGTAAACCAATAAAATAAACACAGATATCTTTAATGATAGCATAGGTAACTTACAATCACTGGACCCATATCAGTTCAGGTTTGTAAAGGGCACATTTTGCCTACACAGCTAGGTGGACTTCTTTGAGAAGGTCACCAAAACAATGGACAAGGGCAAAACAGTGCATACTGCCTACCCGACCTGGCCAAAGCATTTGACACAATACCACCAATTAGGCAATGTGGAAAAGCTCTCTAAACTCAGAATAGATCCTTACATCTCCCACTGGATAGCCAGGTGGTTTACAGACAAGTCCCAAGAAGTTGGAATAGGGAAGTATACCTACACAAAAAGGCCTGTTACTAGTGAGGTGCATCAGGACTCAGTTCTGGGGCCATTCCTGTTTCTCTGAGGTCAAGGCAAACATCAAAGGCATCTGACTGACCAAGTTCACAGATGACCACAAAGTGTGTCCAGCCTCTGACTCCTCCAAGACACAAATATCCTTAAGAAGCCCTGAAGTAGACTAATAACTAGTGCCAATGTCATGGTCTAAATCTCAATCCCAAGAATTGCATCAAAGTATCTTTCAGAAAGATGGAAACCCCAACAAACTGCTACAATACACCCCTAATAGCAGACTCTGTAGTCAGGAATTTGGAATGCATGTAGACAGTGATTTGATATTTGTACACCATGTGTCTAATGCTAACAGGAGATCATTCTGTTTCCTAACTTATAAGTAGGGGTATGACATCTAAATCCATACATGTCATCATTTCTTTGTACTCTGCTTTCACAGGACCATCACTGAGTACAGTGCCCACTTCAATATGTACCTGGCCGGATATATGCAACAAGTGGAGCATCCACTGATAATCTTCCCCCAAAAAAAATATGCTTTGATAAACAAGTCCTGTGTGGATCACCTCAAAGCTTTGCCCTTATATTTGTTATCCTCCAGGCTGCTGAGAAGTGACCTATGTCTGGCCTGCAAAGCATTCTCTGAACTAACCCTAATGGACCTGTTGCACATCTGTAAAACAAATGGCATTAGATGCACACAATCCAGGGACCTAAACATTGCCTGCAACATAAAAAGGACATGCTAAAGGGATAGGTATGTGTCTCAGAGGCTTCTTATTCTCTGAACAGGCTTTCCATCCATGTTAAGCAGTGTTTATCCCTGTGCTTATTCAAACAAAACTTGGATTTGTGGATGGAAAACTGCAAATATACCCCTAGCTTGACACCTTTGTGTCTGTTAGAGGCAGGAAGCTTGTAAATGCTTGGCCACCCATGTCCAAGTATATATATATCTCTCCAGAAAACCCTTGGGAACCAATACCTGTCAAAGTTTATTGAGAATGTGGCTAGGCTTTAAAAGGCCCCTTGGTTCAATAGCCTAGTGTTGTACTATGATACTATGATACTATGCCAAAGTGCCATTAAATGTAAAAGGTGTCCACAGTTCTATAAAATGGAGGGCAAATGAAACTCAAAAGACTGATAGAATTTAAATAAAGTGGTCACTGAATGTGAAAAATATGCCCTAATTAAAAAGCACAGTTTATATCTTAAACTGTTCATGAAATGCCAAGTCAAATAATATTAGAAAAACATGTCACTGTACAAGTGGCATGGTAAAGTGATTAATACCATTACTCATTTTATTCTTACCATTTTACCTGAGTTTAATATTTTATTAGGTTTCAGTAGGGTTATGCATATTATATCCTTTCTTTGTCATTTGTTACTATGGCTTGATATTGACGAACTGTCTGAAAATATCAGATTAATCCACTGACAGACCTCAAAAATAGCAAAGAAACAAGCATTGCGATATCCGAGTAGAGACGTTGCAGTTTTGGCTGAAGCACATGAAGCATGACTACCAGGTTCTCTAGTACAGTAAAGTCCAAAATCGATTTTGTGTAAAATACTGTTTTGCACAGTACCACTCACACTGTAGCAGCATAAACAGATGGGATGCTTTCCCTAATTCAGACCATGCATTGTTTAGTAAAAACATCAAGAAAAGCACGTCTTATAAAAATAATTAAAAGCTACTAGTCATCTGGGCTTAAGGTCATTTTTAAATTCATAAAACCTCAGAATAGCAATGTTTCGTTACACCTTTCATTTACCATTTATGACACAGCCCTACAGTATTTAATTATATGTATAGCTTTAAGTTTTATCACATAATTCATTGTTTATCAGAGGATGAAGAGCACTGCAGCCTAACCCTGCTCAAAACTGAAAGTCAGTTTACTTCCTGCCATCTCTGACTTCAATAATTCTAGATTATTTCATTTTCACTCTTCATTCTGTGAAGATAATAGGAGGCTTACCTCCTACTGTTTAGCTATTTTAGACAGCATGTCTTAACGACAATATTTCATACCTCCTAGGGGATGGTTCCTATCACATTGTATGCTAGAGGAACAAGAACTGGGGCTAGATTAAACTTTACAATATTGTATATTTGCAGGTATTTGTGCTTCTATCTGCAGACTCTGCTCTGCAGGGATTTTCTGCCCTAATGAATGAGGCCTAGAATAACAATAATTAAGAGTATCACTACCATTGATGGTGACATTTACTTTCAACATAATCGGGAACACAGCAGTGTTTAACTGTCAGTGCAACAAGGTATTTTCATTCCAGGCTGTTTTGGTATGGTAACAAATGATGGACAAATGTAAATACAAAGCTTTTATAAAAGGTTAGCATCACATTGTAGAATAAATGAATTGGGATGCTTAAAAAGGTTTATTTTTAATGGGTAGCACATGGAATGCTTTAAATGAGTCTTCAAATCAGTATAAAAGAGAAAGAATTTCTATCTCTGATTCTGACACTCAGTTTTAAATATCACTTAATTTGGGTCATATATAAAAATGACATCAACACTCCCAATAATAGTGCACAATTCGCAAAAAAATATCAGTTCCTAGAAAAAAAGATAGAAATCTGTCATGCTAACTAATATTTATTTAAATCTAATTCTGTTAACCAAAGTTATGATCTTATTCTGAGTAGGAGAATCTGACCAGAACATCAAGGATATGCCCTAATCTTCTTCAAACATTCATGTTGGGCACCTTGGAATTTCAGCTTCTGTGAAACTTTCAGCTGGCAGATGGGAGCCTAACTTAGCATTGTATTCAGGGGTGTGAATTAATGAAATAAATCAACATACTTAAGAATATATTATGCATTGTGCTAAATAATTAATTGTATAATGCAGTCTAATAATCAAACAAAAGATTTTGTACATTAATACAGATGTCTTCTCCTGGACCCTGCCATAGCATTCAAAAACACACACAAAAAAGTTCATTCAGAGCCAAAGGCTTCCTATTCCATGCCAAGCCATCTCACCTCACTCAGATGCTTGAAGGGATACAGCTAAAAATGCCTCCTACCCAGAATGCTATATGCTACCCCCATTGTTTCACTATACTATTCAGCTAACACACACCAGCTGTAAAAAACATTACAATTCCTACCACATCTTCATAAAGCTCTCTACATGGAGTGACCACCACTGCTGCACAGTAGAAAAAACAAACTGCTTACCCATTACAGCCAGGTGATTTCTTTTTTCTATTGACATTATCTTTTAGGGTCTTACACCAGTGCTGGTGTTCCTCCTGGCTAAACAATTTTTCAGTTAAAACGTTACTTTGTGCTTTCGATCTGAAGACAATGATATCCTAATTCTGTAATAACCCACGTTTAATCTTTCTACATGTGAAAAATAAAGCTTCTCAATGATTGATAGTACCTGCCGACTGGAATCATCCTCCCTCAGAGATCAGAGATATCACCCAGTATAAGGAATTTCTAAAACAGCAACTTATTCACTAGAAATGAATCCTACAAATGTGCCTTCTTTTTAATAATGAATAACTAATAACTGCAAGCAACCCTCTCATTTACTACTGCCTAGATAATGTCTTTATGAATTGAGGGTCTGCCTTCAACTGAACATTTTTCACTATGTATACATACGTAACAATTTCCCTCAACATATGTAAGAAATAGATTTTGTTTTGGTTGGGCTGTTTGTTCATGTTCTAACAACTGTGTACTGTAATGGAATATAACTGCATTTTTAATCAAACAATGTAATTATAATGCCTACTGCTTAGAAAGTGAAATGTTAATTGCAGTTATCGTTAAGTATTTCTAATGCAATTGTACCTTGTACCTGGGTTATGTCTGAAAAGGGTACTTGGACCAGTTCATCCAATCATTAAACATAAATAAAATTAATGAAATAAGATATGCCCTCGGATTCACGAAACCTCCGTGTAAGACTAAATAAGTATTACTCGGAAACTGCAGTTGAACGGTCTGATGCCAGCATGCCATGCATATTCATGAGGGCACACTGACTCCACTCCAAGTCTAACACGGACCGTGCAGGAAGGCAGGGGGCATGTCTGACTGCCGAGCAGTCCTAAGGTCCACACCCCTGCAAGTGTCTGAATTGTGAAATGTCAACACACATGAGCGAGTCTGCTCAAATGTCAACATACCCAACACTACACTCCCTCACATTGTAAACCCCCAGTAGAGTTATAAAATGTAAAATATATATATATTTTTTTCTAATTCCCGATATAGCTGCCCGTATTTGCGCGTGTTTGTGCAGGTGTGCCCATAGCTTAGCTAGAGTTAGCAATGTCGGCATTGAAGAGCATAATAACAAATGTTTATGCAAATCAATCCAAATAGCAATAGCGTAGTGGTAGAGCCTTCGCACAAAGAGGAGGCATTCACGGTTCGAGTCCCACCACTCCCCCCTCAATTTTATGTTTTAAATTAGCATATGAAACAATTCCTGACATATATATGACTAAAATCTTACTAAAAAGTATTGAAATGGCCTATGTATCAGTGAACAAAATGTATATATAGAAATGTAAGAAGGATCTTGACATATAAATGCCCATAGTTAAGCAGCGCTTTACTCAGCGCAATCTTTTTGCCCACAGCTAAGCAGCACTTTACCCAGTGAAATCTAGTTGCCCACAGCTAAGCAGTGCTATACCCAGCGCAATCTAGTTGCCCACAGCTAAGCAGCGCTTTACCCAGCACAATATAGTTGCCCACAGCTAAGCAGTGCTTTACCCAGTGCAATAAGTTTGCGTGGAACTGCACACCGCGCTAACCAGCGCACCGTAGGGCAACGTGGAGCAACGTGGAGCAACGTTGAGCAAAGTTGCTTAAACACAGCCACACCCCCTAGCCTGTCTGAACAGTAGTAAAATAAAATGCAATGACAGGTTTCGAGCCCGGGACACTGTGCACCATAATCAAAGTACTGAACCACTAAGCCATGACAGCTTAAAATAAACATCCACTGTTAACATAGATATACTTATAAATGGTAGAGTAATCATTGCTAAGCAGGTCTGCAGTCAGCCGAGATTTTTCAAAAATGGCCAATCACAAAAAAGTGCGGGAAACGCAGCATATTTAAGCTCCATAGGTGGGAATACTCACCATAACTGATTGTAGCTCCCATCTGCAGTTAGAATGTCTGGTGCTGGAGAGGGTACTCGCTTTCAAGTGCAATGCTGGGGCATCGAGGAGTCAAAATACATGGTTTGGCTCCTAGTCCATCGTCATGAGTCTTGACTCCTACAGGGCCAGTTCCAAGGGACGGAGTATAAGGCAGAGGCCTGGAACCGGTTGGCTCATGAACGCACCAGTGCCACAGGCATCCCTTGGACTGGTGAGCAGGTCCATCACCACCATGCAGACCTGAAGAGACGGAAGCAGGACCTACTGAACCAATGGATCCAGGAGGCCCGTCATATGCAATATGCCCCACTACTAAGTAGGGAGCCATGGAATGCAGTATGTAAGACAAGCTAATATAGTCTAAATAATGGATAGGTATGTCTCAATATCCCTTCATTTACTTCACAGCTGCAGGTGTCCGTGCTGCGAATCAGCAAGCCTATGCAGATAGGCTGCTAAGGCTGTGCCACCAGGCAGGTTAGTAATTATTCTGCATGTATTGTTATATAATATATATGAGAGAGCATGAAAAAAGTGTTGTAGCCCAATAATACAGCTATAAAATGCCCTGAATAAATTATCTGCATGTACTGTTATATAACATAAGTCTGAGAGCCAGAAATAGAGTGTAGTAACCCATTAATAAAGGTAAAATAAGTCTTGAATACTATCTCTGCATGTACTGTCATATAAAATAAGTGATCGAGCCTGAAAAAGAGTGTAGTAACCTATCAGTAAAGGTATAATATGTCCTGAATAGGTCTTCCGTATGCACTGTAATATCAAATAAAGGAGAGAGCCCATAGAAAAGCGTGTTTAATGTAATTAATAAAGGTATAATACTTGGAGTGTGTCTGTGTCACTTACTTTGAAATGTTGTTGTACCCTTGCATTAAATAAATAGTACTGTTGTTTTAAGTGCTGTCAACCCACAGTTGTGCAGTCCCATATAAAGTGGATGAAGGACGTGCCAGTAGCTGTGAAGCATATAACAGTCCTCAACAGTTGGTAAATGGCTGTCATGCATAGGAAAATCTGGCACACGAGTAGCTTGAAAGGTGTTCCCCAGAAATGTAGGGTTCTGTAGAAAATTAAGTGAAAATGTCACGTGAACACATCCAGATATGTAGATACATAAATATAAAAATAAAATACAACTATGTAGCAGTAAGATCTGCATCTTGGACAGTTAGTATGTCAAATATAGGTCAGGTATATAATGAACTAGCCAAACCCATTACACAATGTAATGCATGTTGCCTAGTGTAATAATACATGTAGGGGATATACACCTGCAGTCAATAGAAATGTAGTGTAGAGTAAAAGTAGTAATAAGATGTTAATGGAGGTTTTTTTTACACCCTACTCCATGTGCATAAACAATGCAATTCCACACCTCAATGGGCATGTCTAATCTCAAAACATTTGTTGGGACATATGTCCTATTGTTCTATAAAAATCTGCATTTACTTTGATGCATGTGCCCTGTTCAAACACCACAATCTTGGTGGCCTGTTGCCACCAATCATCCCTGCATGCCGTTGTAATGTCCACTGTCATTCAATATATGCATGTGTTATGCTTGCTGTTCAACTGTTGTAACCCTGGTGTGTTGGGTTATTGGGAATATTACTGCATGCTGTTACAACTAATTTGGAATGCTGTTGTCTATGTTGTAATTAAACACACGTAATCACAGAACATATGGGAAGGCCGGTCCCAGCGGACCCACCTGTCCCTTCTCAGCTGGCGATTGCACCTGGCACCAGCAGGTCTGGTGCCCAGCCCAGGCTACCCTCCTCCATTGGTCCTGTGCCACCTTCGGGTGGAAGCACTGCAGGGGATGGGGCTTGCCCCCCCCCCTGCAAGCGTGAGCGGAGAAGGCCCACCTGTCACCCTCCGAAGGGTCCGGGTTGTGGTGCGTAGGGAGATCCAGCGTTTAGTCGCTGATCCCCTATGCCAGCTCGAGGCGAGAGTGGCGTGACTCACGGGTGAGCCTGCCCCTCCTACGCAGCCCCCAAGATAGTCTGTGAAGGTTCAGTGGTGACTGCCCATGGGTGGGGATCTCAGTCCCACTGTTACCATCTGTGGGCTCATGGGCTTGCGATTTCCAAACATCCGTCCCCATCAATTCTGTTCACCCACCCCATGTGTCATACTCCGCCCCTGTATGCATCTTGTTTGTCTTGTCTGTTTACCTCCCCAACCTACCTCCCCAAATATACCTACTTCCTCTACCTCACATTCCACTCTCACCTGAAAATAAACAAAAAAAAAAAGGGGGCAATCTGTACCCACAAAAAAATTACGCCCCATACATAGCTGCCCATTTTGCACACGTCTGCTGGACATGTAAACTGATAATTAGGATTGGCAGTACAACATACTTTGTTGTCCTCACCCCTCTCTCAGGGGTGGAAGGTTTCAAATTTCACTCCAAATTTGCAACATATGCACAGCTGTTGCTGGTAAAGAAATGGGCAGCTATGGACCTTCCCTACACCCGTCCTGCACATCCTGAGCTGGTTTCCCTACTGTCTTTCCCTCTTTGTTTTCCCCCTTTATCACCACTTTCCTATCTCCCCATTTTCTTTTCTTTAAAAGAAATTAGCTCAGTTGTTAGCGGGAGTAAGCACCTTTAAGCAGTAGTTAGCGGGTTTGAGCGAGTGTGCGCATGTGTGCGCTTAGCTAAGTATTGCTAAGCGTTGCACAAATCCGCTTACAACTGCTTAAAAGTGCCTTAATCACTCTGTATGTCAGGGTCCTTGTTCTGTTCAGCAGCAAAATAAAACACCTCTGTCAATCTTGAACCCCAGACCTTGGGCACACTTGACTGCATGAAGTACCACTAAGCCACAGCAGATATACAATAACTTGGTGCTGAAATAAATATATCATGCAAAACAATGAGTGAATGTAATAGGAAGGCCATAACACAAAACTTTTTCTGTGGATCTTTACCAGCATTTGTTGTGGAATTGCATTACATGACTGTGATAAGAGAAGCAGCCATACTAGCAGCAAATAATGTTATTGAGGCACTTTACAACCCCCACTCAGTATCATAGCAGGGCAAACACTGGCATATCTGATTAGGACAGAGGCCATACTTCCTGATTGTGAAACATATTTTGGCTGTGTCCCTCTGAATTCCTCTGAAAAGTACTGACATCAGTCAGAGAGGTGTTGTATTACACAATGAATAATCACAATAATAACAGTAGACACCACTTGTACTTCATAAAAGGAGTACAAATCCACATGCACTGCTTCACTCAAGTCTACACTTACTGCCTCTATTAGTTGGAAGGTGTACCTCACATTTAACTACCTATCCCTGACTCCAAACAAATATGTATCTGAGTGTTTCATAGGCCTGGCAGAGGCACAAACACACAGGCATATCAGCTCATCTGCTGTTACACACTCTGCAAACAACTTTGTGTGGACTACCACAAGCATACCCTTGTGTAGGAGTACAACACAGAAATACCAAAGGATCTAGCCATGTACTGGTAGCAACTGACTGTAACAATGCCATTGTACCAGTGCTGAAAACACCTGTGGGTTGCACAGACAAAGAATAACAGGCTAACATCTGTCCACCATCTGGATAGGTTCACAGTTGGGACCTATGCAGACAGACAACCTGCCTTGATAAACCAACAGGTACACACCAATCCATTAAGTCCGGAAAGATAACACTCACACAATAAGACGTAATGCTCTCTGTATGTCTGCATCCCCCCCCCCTCATATTTTAAATATACGTGTGTTTAGGGTCAGCCAAGGATGTAGGCAGGCATACTCAGTAGTGGAATTGTCCAGTTTACCTGAGACTCCTGTGCTAATGTCAACAATAAAAAGTACACAAACCCTGCAGAAGTGAGTACGTCAATATGCACAGTATAACAGTCCACAAACAGTTCATGTGTCAAACGAATACTTCTCAATAACTACTTTTGTATGGCAGTCAATTACATAAGTAGAAATGAAACTACATACTCACATATATCTTGTGTAAGCATTTGTAGGGGTGACTTAAACACTACACTGATAGCTCTGTACTGGAAGTGGCAACAGTCAGGTCTGAGTACAACATGTACATCACTGTCTACACCTCTAGCTTCAGATATAAGAAGTATACCAACCTTCTGACTGAAACAACAGTGTACACAGCAAACAAGCATGGGCCCCACTCTGGAAATCTGAAAGGGCTATGCCTACAAAACCTAGCATTTTATAGCATTGGGTTGCTATGACAGTGAGTACTGCAATTACCACACAGGAGGCTGTATGCATTTACCAAAT
Source organism: Protopterus annectens (assembly GCF_019279795.1). Classification (NCBI taxonomy): domain Eukaryota; kingdom Metazoa; phylum Chordata; order Ceratodontiformes; family Protopteridae; genus Protopterus; species Protopterus annectens. The sequence goes on from NC_056730.1 coordinate 1,137,330,439, forward strand.
GCTGTGCACCAATTGGTGCAGAGGTCATCACATGCACATGTGCTGATACCTATAAAAGCAGACTGTACTTGCTATCCCTACATGCAATCATTACATTGCACCTGATACAGCTACATAGAACTTGTGTCTGTGTTTTCCAGGAGTTATTACTTAATAACGCAAAAGTTTACTTGAGTAAGGATACTCTAGTGAATCATCCACCAAAAAAATTAATTAAATAAAAAAACAAAACTTAAAACAGAAATGGAATTAGGTAGAAGCTAACTCTACTTAGGCAACACCAAAAAAAATTGTCCAAAAAAACAAATCAGATGGACCTGAAAGTGACAAACATGTATGTGACAGAAATGTGATCACCGGCAAGTAGCAGATGTTTATGAAGAGTACTGTAAATACTTTAAAACATGCATATGTGGCAGCAGTAGGTATGTATGCACTGATGCCATGCATGACTACTGCCATGGACAAATTAGTGTTTAGCTGTGTGCAGTGGGACATAACAGTGACATATGTAGCTCAGCATTTAATGTCAAACATCCAATCATGTCATCTATGTTCTGTACAGTACTATGTATAATGGCTGTCTGGGGGAGTAGTGCAAACAGCTATATAAACATGGATGTGACAGAGTAACACATGCATGATAGTCATATAATGTGTAGCTTAGCATTGGCAACTGCTGTACCAGGCTAGTATAGTAATGTAGCATTAGCAGCTATAAATACTCCATGTAATATTACTGCCATGCACACATGTGACAACTGTTCATGTTGTAGCAAGGCTCAACAGGTCATCCATGAGGTCTACAGACATACAACAGTGTGTACCTTGTGAGTGTATGGCACACACATATGTAAAGATAGTTATGTGTCAGACATATTAGCATCTTAACATGTGCATAGAGCAAGGTACATACTGCAACTGTCTGTGAAGGGTGGACATATATATGTTGGTGAAGGTTGTTATGAGCATATTTTCAAGTAGGTTGTAGTGTGTGGCAAACAAGACAGCATACAGTGCTGGTATATGACATGTGGTGTTTAAATGCTGTGGGTATGATTTGTTAAGTTTATAGTCTTCCAGACTGGGAGTCCTGCTAAAGATACATGGCCTGAGAATACCCTCAATGCATTCTGCACAAGACTGTGCAAAATTGTTACATAACTGTATCTCATTCAACCCTTGCATAATTGATATTCCCACCATGAAAGGTGGACTGTATATGTGCCTACCAATGGATGTTTATATGTACGCTCAAGCTCAATGTTGTAAATGTATTGCCATCCCTTTTGTTAAAAACCCTGTACCCATTAACTACCACATAGGTGGTAGTCTACTCCACACCAAAACTGTGATAAGAGACCACGGGACACAGGTGGACAGTAGTGTCCCTTTTGACAATCACAGTGTCACATTGGTCATGTAAACCATGTATGGTCCACATGTCATCACAAAAGGTGTGTCATACATGGAATGAGAGGTCAGTGTTCCACTCTACTCATCAGTCATAACATCCATCATAAAGTACAATGGGCATTTTGGTAAATACCTCAGAAGACATCTACAGCAACTGTAGACGCCAGGCACAAACACCACAAAGAGTATTAACAGACTCAAACAGATGCCCTAAGCAGACTGTCTTACAAAACCACAACTACACTGTGTCGCATACTGCACACCCAGAGCCAACCTCTGCCTTACATACAAAGCTATGCCAAACCCACAGCTGTTGGATATGCTCCATGTCAACAGATCCAAATCCCTACAAGCTACACACTGTACTGATCTAAACCTTGTAACGTCAAAAAGCATAACATGCTGGAGTGGTACATGCTCATCTCAGACACATACTACACCCTGGAACTAACTACCTATCAATAGCAAAGAATGGTCCTCATTAGCAGTCATCATAAATAATCATGATGAATGGATGTGACATCGGAAATACAACCCGGGAATCACCTCTGTGGCTCTGCATGACAGGGGCACATGAACTTAAATTACATGGGTGTTGAAGGGCAGGGTACCATATGGCTAGGCTTCTATAGGCCCTACGCCTAATAGCCTATGAGCTACCTACGACCTGATACACACACGCATGTACATGTTGCATTAATTGCTATGTGAGTTTGACTGAGTGTGATGGTGAATGTGTAGGTGAATGTGTCAATGTTGTGTATATGTGTGATAGTGTAGTGGGTAAATGTTTATATCATGGTATGTAGTGTTCTAGTGTGATCTCCACAAAAGATATGTATGCTATTGCTAGGCAGCAAAAGCAGTATGGTACACGGTATGACATAGTCCCATGGTGTTGACTGGAGTGTGCCATTGTAGTCTAAAGCGGTACATGTATGCACATTAATTGTTGACACTGGTGAATACAAATCCCGTATGTACTGTAGTACTACCTGAAGCTTTAGGCATTAACAGCACAGTATGGTGTATATCCACATTGTTTTGAAACACTGTTTTGTTTGTTACTTGTAGTCCACACACATTAGATACCTCAGGCAGAAGGTATTTTAAGTGCTGGCACACAGTACTGTATGGTACACAGGTAAAGCTCATCTGGGTTGCCATACCTTTGTGTCTTGTAGGTATGTCTGATGTGTGTGTGGGTATGCCTGTAACATGGCCTGGGTTGTATGCGTGTTACAGGATATAAGTGCATATCTAGCAACATTTATAGTGTAGTACAGCAGTATGCCACGTATATTGATGAATGTGCACATATGTTACTTAGGGGTTTGCTATCAACAAGTAGTGTGGTGTACTGGTAGTACTGTAACTGTACTTTACAATCATTTCAATGGATGACAAATTTCTGTATGCATTAGTTTCATATATACCTCCTGTGGCTAGGTGGTGCATTGTGTCACATACAGTGTGCTAGGTGCTGTTGCATAGTCTTATATACTGGTTTCACTTTGTTGCTGTGCAGAACATGGTTTAATATATAGAACGTGCCAGGCACTGTCAGGCAGCTGTGGGCTGAGCACTGATGTGTGGGATTAAAAGTGTGTATCTACTGACAGCCAATAGGTTGCTAAATATGTAATTTCATTGATATCTGTGCTTTAGAATGTTAAGTGTGCCACAAGACTTGCTCACAATAGTCTTATTTTCTTCCAGGGACATGTCTCATCATCGCAACCCTGCCTATTCCCCTGAAGCGGAGGAAGTAATCATCTCCACAGTAGTACAACATCACACCCTGCTGTTCTCCAGAACCAGCCAGGACCAGCATGAGCACACTGCACTGTGGCAGGATGTTGTCCGTCGGGTTAATGACGTAGGCATGCATAACCGGACTTATTAGCAGGTACGCCATCACTGCAGTGATTTGATCAGACATGTCCGGCAGCATGCCTCTGATGTCCACAGACAACAGCTTGCCACAGGTGGTGGTGCAGCATCACACCCGCCCCTCACCAGAGTAGAAGAGCTGCTTCTCAGCGTGGTGGCTCCTGGCCAACCACTACAACAAACATGTGTCATCATGGAGGCTGGAGTCACCCAGCAAGTTGACTGCAAGCATGCAGGTAACATGCCATATCTGTAGACTACTGTTATCTCGATTGTTAGAACAAGAGGCCTATCATGGAGCATTGGAAAACTCTTCAACAAACAAGACATTCATGTTAGGCAATGCTCCCTATTGAACACCTTACATACCCATGTAACAACTGCCTGTGAAATGGTTAATGTAGCCACAGTGCAGCAGTTCAGGTACAGCAAGATAGTTGCCAGTGTGGCACACATTAGTGGCCTTGAGTGACCACATGATGCTGCCTGATGATGGCTCATGGTACTACACTACATCCAGTTACAGTAACTACAGTACAACACATAGCATTCATTGCTATACACCTGACAGTTGCGTGCATCCATACATGGTATGTATACCTGTGAGTGATTGTGCACAGGACATTGAAATGCATGTAATACTTGCACAGCAATGTTGTGTCCATGTACACATTGTGTTCCAGTGTGAGGCTAATCATTGAACAACACACTTGCATCAAACAGATGTATACTGTTATTAACAAAACTCTCTACACTCACACCGCATGCTGTTGAGCAACACACATCTTGCATGCTGACACGTGTGATAGGACTCTTTGACTTGTGATACTGTACTCCACCATCAACCACTAATGGGTATGTTCTGTATTGCTGTTGGTGTGTGTGTGTGTGTGTGTGTGTGTGTGTGTGTGTGTGTGTGTGTGTGTGTGTGTGTGTGTGTGTGCGTGTGTGTGTGTGTGTGTGTGTGTGTGTGTGTGTGTGTGTGTGTGTGTCTACTTTAGTGGGTAGTGTATTTGTGTGCATGTGTGCATGTGTTCTTGTGTTCATGTGTGCATGTGTTCATGTGTGCATGTGTGCATGTGTTCATGTGTGCATATGTGCATGAGTGCATGTGTTCATGTGTGCATGTGGGCATATGTGCATGTGTTCATGTGTGCATGTGTTCGTGTGTTCATGTGTGCATGTGTGCATGTGTGCATGTGTGCATGTGTACATGTGTGCATGTGTGCTAACATCAGGTACAGATTGTAAAGTGTGCTTCCTGTCTCCCTCTCACAGGAGCTGAGGTTGTGTTGGTTGAGTGCAGCATGGAACCTGAAGACACTGCCACAATTAGTGGAGATGATGAAACATGTGTTGTGGCACAGGCAGGCTTGACAGAGTCTGTCGTTGTTCCGCCAATCGACAGTACACAGCTTTCCACACCATCTATGCTCACATTCATACTGCCAATACATCCCTCATCACCAATGGCCTTAGCTGAGGGACAGCATACAGTAGGCATTGACCAGGATAGTGTGGTATCAATGGCACATGCAAACCCTCGCAGCAGCCATACCCAGAATCCTGGGACGGTACCACATAGGCGGATGTCCAGGGGTTCTCGTGGGAGCACCGCTGGTCATAATGCCCCTGGCAGATGTGCCCCCACAGGTCTTACAACCTCAGGTATGTTCCGGGCTGTTATGCAGGCACAGGCACATATGGAACTGTACACCAGACAGGGACTGTGGGCGCAGAGGGCCCATAACACCGCTATCAATGACAGTATCCATGACCTTGCGGCTGCAGTGTATCACTACACCGAGGTCATTGATAGACATTGTGGGGAGACATTAGATGTCCTCCACAATGTAATGTCCATGTGCCAGGACAGTGCAGGACGGCCGAGACGTCGATGTGGATGTATGCCAGCAACATCATCGGCTGGCAGTCGTTGCGGATGACACCCAAGTCACAGCCACTTCCGTAGTGGCAGTACCATCCCCAGCATTGTTGGAGCAGAGCTGTCAATAGACCGTCATAGAAGACCACGTGCACGTGGCTCTGGCCAGTCCCAGCAGGGACATGGGTCCAGTCGACATGCCTCTGCCTCTGATGATAGTACCCAGTCTGGCTTAGTACCTGATAATGTCCGTTGCACCCCTGCCAGGCACAGGTACTCTGTCCATGGCCAGAGATGGTGATCTGTACAGCCTGGCAGGTACAGTCTGTGGTTGTTCCACAACCTCCCGTATATGGCAGCCACATGGTGGAACTGTGTGCATGCAGACACACACACATAATCCAAACACCTAGGGCTAACACATACACACACACATCACATCAACAATGACCAATGCTGTACTGTTGTCCCTCACACACACACACACACACACACACACACACACACACACACACACACACACACACACACACACACACATGTTGATTGGATGTGTCAATGTCGGGCTCTGGCAAACCAACAACACACCTTGTGCATATGATGAAACTGTGCCACCTCCTGTCATCTGTAACATTGATGCAGGAACAGGCTAACATGGTGCTGATGCACAGGGTGACTTTATAGCAGTGTAGCAATGTTAGCATGTTGTCAACAGTACAGTGTAGTATTGTTTACAACAGTGTTAATTCTAAAAATGTATTGTCCGCCCATGTGCCACTTGGCTGATGTGTGTAGTTTTGGCAGTGTGTGTTGGTGAGTGGACAGTACGTGTGTGATGTGTGCAGTACAGATTTGCAGGTGTACATTTGTGAACATGGTGGAGGTGCACTGTCTGCATGTACGTGCATAGTGCACACATGGGAAGGGGGACATGCCCTGTATTACACAGTGTCAAAACTTCATTGTTTCTATTGGTGGCAAGTGTGCATTTTAATACACATATGCTTTAACTTGGGTACACATGTGTGTATGACATGGTTTGACTCTATGCTGTGGGTGATACTGTCACTATCTGTCATTGGTTTGCATTCTGGTAGTGTACACAACCTCAACAGCCTGACCATGACCAATCGTTAGATGATGTCTTGACAACTGACACACAGATGTAGGGAACTCAGTAGCATTTGGATCTGTCCAGTACTGTACTATACCAGTAGCCAGTGGTATTGACCACCACCCATTCCTGGTACCACTCCTGTCTGGCATATAGCTCTCTTAGGTACAAGCAAACACATTAGGGATATGTCCGTCCACATCTGGAAATGCATACAGTGGCCTACAATGCATTCTCCAGATGACACTTATCCTCCACAAGGGTATCATACAGACAGATACCCGTTGTCCAACCCATGCTGTAAAGCTGTAAGCCAAATATAGCATAGTCATCCACATTTGTTAAACATAGTATCCCGACAGTACCCCATAGGTAGTGGCCCCAAACATGTAGAACGGGTACCGATGTTACATACAACCAAGTGTTATGTCATCTGTCCTTTGGTATTCACATTTCCATAGGTATTCTGAAGTCCCTCAGTGTATCACATAACCAATAAGGGGTCTGTATGCATATCCACAAAGTTGTTGTACACCTATAATGAATGTCCATTATTGACAGACTTTGTTGTGTTTGAACATGTCTGAAATATACCCAAGGCATGAACCCTCACTCACACTATTCTATAGAAACTGTCATGGGTGTGTGTGACACAGATGACCTAGGCCATAGGTCACTACAGTGGCTGGCCTTGTCACAAACCTACATATATGACCGAAGGTCTGAGAAGCAGCAGCACAATCTGTCATAGGTGACAGATGTATTCATGTAGAAAGCAGGCTTCACACATATGAACTAATTGAGGTCACATGTACATATATGTATTTGCCACACAGATACCTGGTGTGCAATGCACATACTGTTGTTATACTGATATGTCATACAGTAGTAAAAGCTAAACACACAACACATTGAACAACAGTATCACACACACACACACACACACAGCAATTGCTGGATTCAAACACCTACCTAATTATTTTATGATACTAGAGAGTTATGCATTAACACCACACACTATATGCTTTACTGGGGGTTTTCATTTCCACTGCTATATTTGTAGGATGCTGACATCATCAGACTTGCCAAACAGGAATGTAACACTTTTATGGTGTTTTCCTAGTCTCCAAAAAGGGCAATACTCTCAGAGAAAATCACACAGAAACTTATCCCCTCACACACACACTCAACAATTGCAGGATTCAAACCCCTACCTAAGTAGGCTATGATACTACAGAGATATGCATTAACACGAAGCGCTATATGCTTTACTGGGAGTTTTCATTTCCAATGCTATATTTGTAGGATGCTGACATCATCAGACCTGCCAAACAGGAATATAACACTTTTAAGGTGTTTTCCTAGTCTACAAAAAGGGGAATACTGTCAGAAGGAATCACACAGAAACATACACCCCCCCCCACACACACACACACACACTCAGCAATTGCAGGATTCAAACCCCTACCTAACTAGGTTATGATACTACAGAGATACGCATTAAAACGACACGATGCATGCTTTACTGGGAGTCTTCATTTCCAATGCCATATTTGTAGGATGCTGACATCATCAGACCTGCCAAACAGGAATATAACACTTTTAAGGTGTTTTCCTAGTCTCCAAAAAGGGCAATACTTTCAGAGGGAATCACACACACACTCAGCAATTGCAGGATTCAAACCCCTACCTACCTATGTTATGATACTGGAAAGATATGCATTAACACAACGCGCTATGTGCTTTACTGGGGGTTTTCATTTACACTGCTATATTTGTGGGATGCTGACATCATCAGACTAGACATGGTAATGTGTGTGCACTTAGATTTATTCAATCCCAGGACTGAGACATGGGGGACAGCAGGTGTTACCAGCTTGAACAGGACTCCACAAATCTTACCTTGTGTGATCTATCTGTGGCCCAGTTGCCAATCCATCCAATGACAATACATATTTATGCACAGGTTATTGATTTTGTGGATACGACATGTGTCTGGGATGTTGGAAAAGGCCTATTCAAAGTGTATTTCAGACGTGTGTAGCTCATTTCATTCATGTATGTCCTGGGTGGCTGCCTTGCAAACAGTCTAGCAGGTTTGGGAAACATGATCTGCCCATGACCAGTCCAAAGCTGGTAGGGTTGTGTGTTTTTAGGCTTCCAATAGCTCTGTTGCTGACTTCAATCCTGATGGACTCCATGGCCTTGCAAATCAGACTTCATCGGCTTATAAGACTATAGTTTCCATGGTCTGTTGTGCACCAACACTTGTGTAGTGTGCCATATGTTGCTGTGACCCATTCAACAATTTCATATCCTGTAGAGAGGGTGAGGCTCAACAGACTGTTCAGGTGCAGGCTCTGTTTGTTCTGCAGTTCACTTATGAAACATATAGGGGCACAATGTAATCCAATTGATGCCATGTTTTCAGCTTTGAAAGGAGCTGTTTACCCATTCTACATGTGATATCTCATGGTATGATGATAGGGACTTTTGTCAGTGGGAGGTGGGTATGTATGTATGGGCCTGTCTGACAGGATGTTGGCATTGTCAGTCATTTACAGTTGGCCCTGACTCAGGACATATATGAGTGTACATTGCTATTTATGACATAGCTGAGGGTAGTGTCATGGTTCTGTATGGACTCCTTCGCAGATAATCTTTCCATGACCTGGATTGGATAGTGTTTCAGTGCACATTGTTTATTGATGATACTGATTTTGGGTTTTTTTTTCTTTGCTTTTCAACTTTCTATGACCAACCTAAGTATCTGTAGTACATATTTGATTATGACAGGGTTCCAATATATTATGTATGTGTCTGTTGTCATATCACTGTTTGCACAAGTCAAGATTGGTGAATTGTGAGAGGTTCCTGGGTTAACACATGCAACTGCCTGATATGTGTGGCCCACTGCTGTACTCACACATGGCATAAGTGTGTGAGCATGCCCAGTTTGGCCTTTCAGTATGTTGTTGCCTGACATTTGCCTCATTTATTCAAGTGTGTGAGCATGTCCAGTGTGACGTTTCAGTATGTTGCTATGTGAAGTCCACTACATTTGCTGACATGTGTGAAACCCAATATTAAAATTTATACTATACGTGTGTTGTAAATCGAGTTGTATTTGTAATGCAGGGCTCACCTTTGTGTCATAACTCTACAGGGATTATGCTGTGCCTGTGGGGTTTCCAGGAGACACTTTGCATAGACTTATCAACATTTATTCCTACAGGCTGACCAGTGAAATACTGTAATGATTTAGTGGTTCAGTACTGTGACTATAGTGCACAGTATCCTGGGTTCGAGGACTGTCACTGCTTCATATTTTCATACTGGGCAGACCAGACTGCTTAAGGAACAGTAAAGCAAATATGACCATGTTTACTTGCTTTTGCTCAACTTTTACCAAACTTGCACAACATTGCTCAACATTAACCAACATTGCTGAATGCTGCCCAATATTGCTCAACATTGCCCAAAGTTGTGCTACTTAGTGTGTGCAATTTTGTTTACATATACTAAATAGTGGTAAAAGCTGTTTAGCACTACTTTATATTGCTTAACACATGGCAATCATGCCTCAGGTGGTGCTGCAGGGCTGCTTATGTCGGATGCACATGTTACACTCCCTATACATGTCTGAAAACAGGTAGTGTCAAGTTAGGCATCCCTTTTACTATATGTGCGAGTCAGAGAGAGGTATCATTTCCAGGGTTCCTACTGAGCCAGTGTATATGCTATGCATTGCCTCTTTGCCAAGGCCAAAGCATACTGGGCACGCCTCCTTCTGCCTACTGGGGCAGGCTCAGGTTGTTCCTCCTCCAAGTCACGCTCTGCCTGTGATGGCCTTGGCAATGGTGGGGGGCTGTTTGGCCCGGCTCTGTGCTGCTCCTGCTGCAGCTGTTTTCACAGGCTCATATTATGAAGCATAGCACATACCATGACTATTTGGGTACATGTAGTTGGTGAGTACTGCAAGGCTCCACCAGATGTGTCCAGGCACCGGAACCGTGACTTGAGCAGCCCAAACACACACTCGATTACATTTTGTGTTTGTGCGTGTGCCTCATTATGGCATTCCTGTTCAGGTGTGTGGGCATTTCTGATGGTTGTCATCAGCCATGGCTCGAGTGCATATCCAGCATCCCCCACTAGGTGACCATGAGGGATGTCCCCATTGGCAAATGTCTGGTACAGCTGTGTCAGATGCCAGATGTGGGAATCATGGTAGCTTCCAGGGCAGCCAGAACACACATTCATTATTATGCCCTGGGCATCATACACGACCTGGCAGTTGTTGGAGGGGAAATCCTTGCAGTTATATTGGACCCTACCCCGCTCACCAGTTGGTGCTTTGATGCGTATGTGCATGCAGTCTATTGCACCCACTACCTCAGGATATTCCGCTATTTGCTGGAAAAGACGCATATTGCTGGCCAATACCTCACGAGAATTGGAAAAATATACATGATCACCGACATGTGCTGACATGGCATTCAGGAACTGGTGCAGTACCCTGGATGCTGATGCCTGTGAAATCCCCATCATATCACCAGTTGGTCTCTGGAAGGTACCTGTTGCTAGTATTCTTAGGCCAACACATACCTTGGTTTCCACTGGGATGGGTTCCCCTCTGTTGGTTCTGTGTGTTAGGTGTGGCCTGCACAGCTGAACAATTTGCTGCATGAGGTCTCTGTCCACTCTATAGTGCTCCACTATCTCCAGCTCATGTAGCCCCTGGAACTATTATTAATGTGTAAGTAACGAGATCATGGCAGAAGGGCATTTGTGGCAATCTCACTTACCTGCATAAAATGCATCAGTAAGTCTAAAAATGACTGTATAGTAACTTCATAATCCCCCATTGTTCAGTCCATTAAACAACATGCTTGTGATGATGAATGGGCAAGTATTCCAGTTAACTTCTTCACAGCCTAAACATTTTTTTTTTCATTTTAGGCTCACAATTTCTCTTATTTTGATTTGCAGCCATATTTATTTCAGAACTTTCAGCTAGTGGATTGTTTAGGTACAATTACTTCTTTTTTGAAACTTTATCTTTCCCAAGAAGCATTGCAATGCAACAGCAAATGATGAAATGTGGTCAGATAGTGTAGTGTTTCAGCTTGAGAGACAATATTAGTGTTAATGTTCATGACAGTTTGTCAGTCAGAGATTGCATTCTTAGCATATTTTGATGCCTGAGGATGCAATATCTCATATATTGCCATGGTTTGTAATTACTTCCTGTTATGTGGGTTTTCATAAATTCAGAAAATGTCACTGCTCATTTTCTGACACAAAATATGCAATCTGTATCATGTCCATCCATGATATGGAAAGCTGGGTTGATCTCATTGACATGAAATCTGACAAAGACTAATTTTAATTGTGTTGAGAGATTCCTAAATTTATCTGAAACTTTAAACCATACTTTCTTTTATATATTATTTTATCACTTCCACCTTATGTCATCCTTCTTTACCTAGCTAGTTCCTTTCAAGTCATATTAATAAATGACTGAATACATGGACAAACTTCTGTTCCAAATCCTAACTTTTCCTGCAACTCCTGCATATCCCTAGAAAAAGTTTGACATTTTAAATTATTACCACTTTCAACTAAAGCTTCAAGTTTGGTCATCATATTTCAAAGAAGGACAACTTGTGCTGCTGTTCCTGTGTACTAAACTCCTTGTCTCATGCCCATCAATTCCTGACACCCCATGCAAAACATGCTACTGCCAATACTTTCCTTTCTCCCGGTGTCTTTTTTTGCCTTGGCAAAAAAATCCCTACTCTTCACTTTCTGCCAAAAATGAGATAGCCTACCATTATGTCTCCTATTTCGCTACCAGTCCTCCCAGCCAGAACCCACCAGTGCATATTCTTCACATTTAACAACCAGCTAGAACTTGATAACAGAGTGACCTTTGTCCTATCAATAGCTGACCCAGTACTACACCACACCACACTAAGACATGGCCTACTCATCCTTCTTTACTGCAATGGTGTAGCACTATTGCTCTCATATGCTCTATATTAAATTCCTAACTAAAGCACCACTCATCAACATTCTTCATGAGGACTCACTTTTCTGTATAAATGCATCAGTGCCTTAGAATGTTTATCATTTTATATCAGAAAGGAAACCAGTCCTTTCTCTTTCAAGGAAGTTCACAGGCAATTCATTAACTGAGGCTAGAGATGTAAACACCAACATGATTCTGGATCATTTCAGCACTTAAATTTAACTTTATCTAAAAAACATCATGATTTTTTATAATCTACAGCTAATGCAACCTGAATTATTCAAAGTGTTTCATTATATACATACTGACAATACAATCTGAATTATTCAAATTGTTTTGTTTTATATATATGTATATATATATATATAGATACATATATATATATATATATATATATATATATATATATATATATATATATATAGATAGATATAGATATATAGATATAGATATACATATACAGAGATATATATGTCTAACATGGGAATTTGCCCCTTCTATACTGTTGTGCGACCTTGGAGTTGGTATATACAATTCGCAGGGGGTGTGGAAGTGCAATCCCCCCTGCATTAAAAATTAGATGTGCCACTAGAGAGCTAACAATATCCCTTCCTAGAAAACTAACAGCAAAGAACAAACTGGGTAAAATGACAACTGAACGGCTTAAAGTCCACTTATTCCACCACAGCAGATTATATGATAAACCAAAACAAGATTTAATGTAAGCTCTTTCGCTAGAAAAATGTTCCAGCTTCTTCAGACTACAAACAGTAAAATACTTAGAAAAAAACACCTTTTAAAACAATTCAAAAAACGAACTGCCAATAGAGTTCGTTACCCCTCTTGATGTCATACATAAGCATTTAAGAATTAAAGCTACAGGGGGTTACTCCAACTTAGAACACATTAGGATACTTGAGCAAAATTATTTTTCAAAAAAATTCATTTTCTTTAATGATGGTGCTGTGAGGTTGCTTAAGCATCCTAGTTTGTTTTAAGTTGGAGTAACCCCCTGTAGCTTTAATTCTTAAATGCTTGTGTATGACATCAGGAGGGGTAACGAACTCTATTGGCAGTTCGTTTTTTGAATTGTTTTAAAAGGTGTTTTTTCTATGTATTTTACTGTTTGTAGTCTGAAGAAGCTGGAACATTTTTCCAGTGAAATCACTTACATTAAATCTTGTTTTGGTTTATCATATAATCTGTTGTGGTGGATTAAGTGGACTTTAAGCCGTTCAGTTGCCGTAATATCCCTTCCTAGTAAATATAGTGAAAATGTATATGTATGAAACACATCTGGGTTAAACTTCAGTTACTCTTGATAACTTAGCAGTATAAGGCACTGAAGTGGATGGGATATTTGGAAGTCAGTGGTTATAATCCTGTCCTGGAGTATATTTGAGGTGTTGCTCATACCCAAAGAAACTGTGGATATTTGCCATAAGCTCGTAAGACTAGTCACCCTCTTGCATACATATCATTGGGACACAGTGGTGCAGATTTGGGCTCCGTAATCTGTTGTGTCTCATCACATCAGTGACACCATGTGGAGTTGGGGTCCATAAGCCCTGCTATCCATCACAGCCTAATATCCATACTGAGTCTGTTACAATTGCATTGCAATACAGGTGACCCTGATGAGCTCAACTTTGTTTATAATCACTCTGTTACCTCTGTAATTGACAGAATTGCTGCTACCTGTGTGCATCATGTGACTGTTTATAATGAAAGGTAGTAGAGTCGTAAGCTATAACAGGTGCAGAGGACTGTATAAAGGATTTTGCACATTTGGAGGAGGAGGTCAGGCTTTCTGGAAGATAAACTTAGTCTACATACCCATTACATAATATACTTTTAAAAGTTTCATGTAAGAAGCAAATGTTCTTATCAAGTTAGATGTTTGCTATTCCTCCAGCTAAGCATTTTGCATTTTCAACAGTCTGTACTGCCTGGCCAGCTTAAGTTTCTGAAAGACTGTTTCCGCTGTAATTGTGAGAAGGCTACACATTTATTCTTGGATAACATTATCAAACATTTTTTGGGGTAGCTGTGGTTATTACATTGTGTACTATATAGTTTTATTAGCTAGATTTTTAGTTACATTAACAACAAGGAGATCATGATTGGTGTTTCATCTCTTCATCAAACCTGTTGCATGCTGAGTCCTATTTGTAAGCAAATTGTATCTTAACTGTATATGCTTGATTCAGTGATTTTCCAAACTTTGCTAATTTCTGTTGAACTGAGGATTTTCAACTTCAGTATAACAGTATCTTGCCACCTGTTTCCCAACAAACTTTTATTAAATTCAGTCAGTCTAGAAAATGACTGCCCTGTCTCTAGTTTCTAATTTTCGGAAAGCTTAGTCTTCATCATTCTAGCTTTAGACTTAGGCATGATATTGAAGCAACTATTCAATGTGTATCAGAAATCTTCCAATGGTAATGTGCTGCAGGTTAGATTCCAGTCTGGTTCTCATTGATATCTTGACAGCATTTTAGACTTGTATATTCACAGACTTGTTGTGACACGGGATTCACTTCTTAACTTGTGTGGTCCACACACTGGAAGGTTTCAAGCATAAATATTTTCAGGTACCAACTGCTAACCTTTGGGAATCTGCAGAGTTCATTTTTATTTGCTTATTGTTCATAATGTAATGGCTATGAATCTAAAGAGAAAGGTCATATTTGAGAGAGGTCTGCGTCATCCCTAACACATGGACAGGACCAACATCTAGTTCTTGCTACCTCAGGATCACATGTCTGAATCTAGTCTTCCTGAAGGCTGCTTAAATTCTGTTCTTGATGGATTAAACAAAATAAAACAAAATGTAAATGCAGAAGAAAAGCTAAGTAATGCTACAACATGCTTTATAAACAACCAAGGTTTCCGATTTTATCCCATTACATTTTGCTTATGGCTAAAAACAAATGGGATAAAGTGCCTTAATGTACTCCTGCATATTATATTGACAGCAAAGTTAGAGGTGTCAGCTCTTATAAGATGTTCTATGTTGGAAACAGCTCCAGAATTACATAGCTGATACCACATTCTGACAAAGATTATAGTCATTACTCTGAATACTTCAAGACTTTGTGTTTTGACTTGTCAAATCTTACATGGCAAACAAGATTGTAATGCTTTTGACTGCCTTTGCCTCAATTTGCTAGCTCTAGTCTGCAGGTGAGCCTGCTAATGATTTCACAGATTTCGGATAACCACATAGAAAACATTTGGCCATTGTTCATTCTTTTATATAGTACCTGTCCTGTGGAATTCTCTTGATTTCTAGCTGTTTCAGTATTTAAAGCAGATGATATTTTGCATTATTTCAGTGATTTTACCATTCCCATTGTTTTGAATGTTTCCAGGTCAAGTCTGGAGCTTCGGTGCTTTAATAATCTTGCAAATAAAGGCAAATGAAAATGCACCCCTTTTTTAAAGTTCCCCTAAGTTATAACACTTTAGTGTGAGATATCTGAATTTGAATTTAACCTTTTTATTCTTTAATTATCAGGTACTGCGGTGGTGGTGCTGCAGTAGCATTGTTGCCTCACAGTTAGACATTGCCCGTTCTATTCTCAGAGCGTCTTCTGTGTGGCGACATGCGTGCATGGGCGTTCCTTCGTTGAAGGTTGTGTGTTAGGCCTGGCAAGCCAGCACGTAAAAATGTACTGCCAATCATTAGCGGACTGGAGTTCCGCTGTGGCGACCCCTAACTGGGAAAAGCTGAAAGACACAACAACAATTCTTTAATTATCAGAATTTTAAGCTTTTACATTTTTATCTTGTGTATTGGCATCATGACTGTTTTGAGCTGCTTTTTCCTTATTTTTCTTTCTTTCTTTCTTTCTTGTTAGATGAGATGAACACATCCTCTGAATTTTTGAGAAATTGTGAATTTTTTGGATGTTACTTTTAGTTGGGATATTTCTAAATTGAGTTTTAGTAGCACAATCTATATGAAAAATACTTTTGTGAATACCTATGTGCATTATTCACAAAATTGCATTATTCTAGTAATCATCCTATTTTCATGAAGAACAATATTCTGAAGGGACAACTGATACGTGCCTCCAGAATGACATCCGATGATGGGGTATTTGAGAATGAAGTTCTTTTCATCATTGAAATGTTTAAGGAAAGTGGTTATCAGGAAGAGTTGTTAGTGGGATTAGGTGAAGAGATTACAAGGCACAGGGTTTCGGATTTTCTGTTGATTTTAAAGTTTGGTTTTATACCGAAAGTGAATAATGAAAATATTTCTGTTAAAGGTATGGCGATAATCACATCGCCACGAGAGTCAGGAAATCCTTCTATGTGGCACACCTCATCACTAAGGGCTTTTCATCCAGAAAAAAGGAGGTCATTGTCCCACTGTACTCATCCCTCATTAGACCCATTATAGAATACAATGCTCCGTTTGGTATGTACCTCTCAAGACATCTGCAACAACTGGAAAGGACGCAGAAACATCTCACTAAAAGAATCACAGGCCTAGAGCAGATGCTCTACTATGCTGACCATCTAAAAAAACTCCACCTATACTCTTTCACATAGCATCTACTCAGAGGTGATCTCTGCTTAACATACAAGGCCATGTCAAACCCAGAGCTGTTGGACATGCTACACTTAAAGAAATCCCAATCCCTCAGAGACACACGTTCCAGGGATCTAAACCTTGTCATCACAATGAACAAAACATGCTGGAGGAATAGGTTCCTGACCCAGAGACTCCCCAGACTCTGGAATAGACTGCCCATACATATCAAGCTGAGCACTTCTTGGGCCCTCTTCAAAAGGAATCTTGATGATTGGATGGGAGATTGGAAATTCACCCCGGGGATCACGTCAGTAGCACTGCTAGACAGGGGTCCAGGGAAGTAAATACTGTGGGAAGAAATAGCCAGGGAAATGTTATGGCTAGGCTTGTATAGGCCCTAGGGCTGATAGCCTAGCACCTACGTATGAACTTATGAACTTTGGTGGGACATGTTGTCTGGACATGTCTGTGGATAGGGGTAGTATAGTTTCTGTTATCAACAAGAATTGAAACATTATAACAGAGAATGGTGATCTTACAAGTATTATAGGTGAATTACCTAAATTTGTTTACAAAAACACATTTAATATGAAGAGGAGTTTGCAAAATAATAGGAATTATCAAGAAAGTGTAGTTTTTAGTGAGAAATCGAATGGAATGTATAAGTATGGATTTTGTGTCTCTTTTAGGTATATTCTGGAAGGGCCTTATGTAGAGTTACCACATTTAAGAAGAACAATACCAGTGAATAGAGTTTTTAAGGTGCTTATTTCAGAGAATAAAGAACATCTTTATTCTATTAAAACAAAGAACAGCAATAATGCACTTTATAGGCACACCCTTAAGTGTACAGATTAAAAAGAAAAAAAAAACATTTTCTGTGTTAGGACAAGTTCCAAAGAACATGAGGGGTGGTTGTTATAAGGTAGAAAGAATGGAGAGTATTTGGCAATTAAGGCTGGGGGCTGATAAACCTCCAGGAATGAATGATTCCATCAATATTAAATGTTGCCTGAAAAAATAGGTTAAAAGTTCTCAAGAATCCTTGATTTTAATCATAGTTTTATAATTGAAATGTATGTTTATATTTATGGTGAAATGTGTTATGATAGATAATTATAAATATTTTTTCCATTCTAATTATGGTGTATCTTAATAATAAAAAGTTTTTGTGTTTAGGTTAGTTACACGGGATGAGGTTGATGGATTAATTGAATGATCAAATAATCAGGTGTTTAATTGTTGTTGATTCAGTGTATAAAAGTGCAGTGCTTATGTGTTTTAATTTATTCTGAAGAAGTCTCTGAGGGGCTGAAAGTGATATTAAGGTTTTATTCACTAATGTGGTGGAAGGAAGTCTCTGAGGGGACGAAAGTGATATTAAGGTTTTATTCGCTAATGTGGTGGTTGAAATTCTTTGGTTCTTGCTCCTCTTCGTCCAGCAGTATTTTTGTTTTCATTCTTTTTTCTTTTTTTTTTTGTTTTTGTTTTATTTTTACAGCATTCTGGTTCTATTACTTAACGTTTCAAGTTTCATAAAATAAGCTGAGTAGAAGATTATTTATTTATTTATTTATTTATTTATTTATTTATTTATTTATTTTCGGAGAGGGGAATATATTGTTGTATAAAACAAGTTAGATTAAGATTACCAGGATACAAAGTGGAAAATTATAGAGTTTAACAGAAATCTTCATCAGCCTGATTATGTAGGATTCTGATTTCCTTTGTTAGCAGTATTCATAGACAGAGGCAGACTTTGGTTGTCTAAGGAATATATAAGGGAATGGCATCTTGCATTACTACTCATGCCTAAACATTAAGGAAGCTAGTGCATATAAATACACATTAGAATGAGAGGTAGCAGTGAGGTAAGCATTGAAATGATGTTTTACACAGAGTGAAAAGAAGGAAAACAGAGAGGTGAACTATATATGCAGAACTGAGATGGGCCTGATTATAGGTTTTGCATTCAGAGAAATTATGAATAAAAGAAAAGGATGAGTACAAATGCATAGATTATCATAAATTATCAGGAAGTGAGGAACAGCTGGAGTATTATTTATATATTTATTACAAAAAGGTGACTACCTCTGTGTAGGTGGAAGAAGGGTACAAGGATAGGACTAACTGTTATTCACTATCTCCTCTTGGAGGCAATCTCTTAAGCTTGAAGAGTTAATACAGATAAAGAAGCCACATCAATGAGATAAATCCAAACTAGGATAGCTCCATGAAGAGACAGAGATAGTTAATGAAAAAGATGTAATGAGTGGAAGGATAATAGAGTGTGTGATGAACAGGCCGTAAGACATTAGTTTGAAGCTAACTGAAAAACAACTCGGACCAAACGATGAGTTTCATCGTAAACAAAACCAGAAGGTAGGACTGTATGTGAGATGAAATCAATAAGAGTGAATAAATAAAGAAAGGAAGATAAATAAACTGGCATAAGCGAAGGTGGGAGTAATCAGGAGTTAAGTTTAGTTTAGACAAAGTTGACAAAAGACAAGGGGGCATTATAACTATGTAAAGAGGAGATGTAGAGAAGACAATAGAGAAATTAAGAGCAAAAGAGGTACAGGCAGAAACAGTTGCAGAACATAATTGGATTATATCCATTGAAATGGAAAAGTGGATATCTGTAAATAGCAACATGTTACATCTACAGCATTAAATAACATTAGTAGGCAACTGAGTAAAAGTGAAACACGATATTCAGTTGATTATTATTAATAATGGTAAATAGAGCCTTTATTACTAAACAGTTCTGATATGCTTTGAAGACTGTTGGCCAAATACCCTTGGAAACCAGCTTTAAAATTAGAGAAACTTGTGTGTAATACAGCTCAAAGCATAAATAATCTAAAAACACCATTGCAAATTAATTAAATATACATGCAATACAGCAAATGTTCCTTGGTGTATAAAAAATAATGCAGTTTAGTTCCAAATATTTTGCTTATTCAAGTGAGGTGGTAAATTAGCTTGAAACCTCAAAGACATGTCACAATCAAATATCATTATGAGAACACTATCCAGTTGTAAATAAAATATGTAACAAATATCACCAGATTTTTAAACAAATTACATTTATTGCAATATGCTGTCAATTTAT
Organism: Protopterus annectens; assembly: GCF_019279795.1. Taxonomy (NCBI): domain Eukaryota; kingdom Metazoa; phylum Chordata; order Ceratodontiformes; family Protopteridae; genus Protopterus; species Protopterus annectens. The sequence goes on from NC_056730.1 coordinate 1,137,350,445, forward strand.
GCAAAACACAGTATTTGTTTTGTTGAGTTAAGGCTGACAACTTGAAAGAAATATTATTAAATGTATAACTCTGCTAAAGGTTTCTTGTTTGAACCATGGAAGCCTTTGTCCTGTTTTCATGCGTGGTAGAAACAGAGGATTAAATCTGCACTTAAGAGAAATTGACAAGGTCTGCCAGTTGGTAAGGAATGCGTGATGCAAGATGTTACAAATGTGATACCTAATAGAATAACCAGATGTCTACAATATTGGGAGCAGTTTCTTTGGTTTGAAGAGTACTAGTGGTTATATTGTTTGAGAAATAAAAACATTCATGTCTTTTGATTAGTTTTTAATTTATTTATCAAATTATTTTTTCCATAGACCAGTAGTTGGGAAAAAGAATTATGCACAGTACACAAAGAAGTCTTTAAAATTTCATTGACAGAAGCACAAATTGCTGCTTCTGCTCATTTATCCAGAGTTCGTTGTTTCAGACTGCCTTTGAACATGATTTATTTTTTGTAACCTGTGGTATATGTAACAATTGTTTATTTTAACCTATTTAAAGAAGTTGCTGTTTTGTATTAATATCTTTGCAAGCTTTCAGTGATGTCAGAGTCCCCATAATTCTGAATGTCTCCCTCTCAAGTCAGGTGCGTTAATGCTTAGACAATCCTGTTAACTATTCCATATGTTAGACAACCAAATTTGCAGACTGGAAGTCAGAAAGTACATAATGGTGCCCACAAAGTCTGTGTCGGCTTTGGCATGCTAAAGTCTTGCCTTAACTGAAAGCATTCCTGGATTTGTTTTACAAATCATAAAGTAAACTTTAGTTTAAAAAATATATATATATATATATATATATATATATATATATATATATATATATGTATGTGTGTGTGTGTGTGTGTGTGCGTGTGTGTATGATAGCTTTCATTATTTTAATGGCAGTCACAAATTCATTGACAATGCCAAGTATGCATACTGCAATACCTCCTGCATCCATTTTCTAGTGTGTATCAAAGTTCAGTTATCATCAAAGGTTAAGAAAGACAAAGAAAAGCTAAACATTGTGGTATCAAATGGACAGTCTATGAGATAATATTACAAAATACACACTGACAAAAACTTGATCCTCTAATTTTTCTATGATATCATTTGAAACAGTCAGTTGCGTGTAAACAACAGCAGTTGTTCTAACATCACATGAAAATCCAGGACAGCTAAATAGTAACGTCTTTTACTGTATAATCATAAAGGAAGTACAGATGTTATCTGTCTTCAGCAGACTCCATATTTCTTTCAGGGCCTGGGAGAGCTTTTCTCGTTAATGCACTATTTATTTGTATTTATTTATTTTTTTGTTTGTCTGTCTGTTCTTTTTTTCTTTATTCTTAGGTTTGGTTACAGGTATATTCTGCTAAACTTATGTCCAAAACACAAACTGTTTTCTCTGTTTTTCTAAGTTATTTTATAGACTATTAACTCCCATGCTCCTGAATTTTCCATTCCAGAGACTACATGATAAATATAATTTGATTTATTCTTCTTATTTTGCACATTATTTCCAGAGACTGCATGATAAATATAATTTGATTTATTCTCCATATTTTTCACAAAAGCATTCTGTAGTGGTTGATAGTCTATTTATTTCTTTTTACAAGTTCCATAGCATCATACGAGGTTATTAGGCTATTGACCCAGAGGTCATTTCAAGCTTAGTCAATTCATCCCACTGTAATACCGAAGATACTCTAGTCAATACTCAGGATTGTGTTTAGTAACAACTGCTCATGTCGAGGACAACTGTAGGTGCTATCCCATGTGAGAATTTATGGTACCTTATCCACTCATCTAGGATCCATTTCAACGGTGCCACAGAGGTGCTCTGCTTCACATGAATTGGCAGCCTGTTCCAAAGATGCAGCAGTCACTGGGAGATAAATCTGTCCCTCCTGCATGTCCTATTCAACATTTAGGTCCCTGGAATGGGTAGCTCTAGTCCAGTTTAATTTATGGATGTGCAGTAAATTCATTAGGTTTGGGTCGGAGATTGCTCTGTAAGCCAGGCATAAGTCTCACCTAAAACGTCTGTACAATACTGAGTACAATGACAGGGACTTTAGTCAGTCTGTATAAGGCATTGTGCTGGAGTCCCTTGATCTTCTTAGTTAGAAACCTTTGAGGTCTCTCCAGTTGCTGGTGCTTTTTACGGTACATGCTGAAAGGAGCATTATACTTGATTATGGGATTGATTAATGACTAGTGTAGAGGGGTTAGAGGCAATGCCTTTGCTAATCAGGTGTGCTACATAGAAATTTCTTACTACAGTAGACACATGGTGGTCAAAATTAAGGTCACAGTTTACTTGCGATCCCAGATCTCTTACCACCATAGGGTATTGTTAATCTGATAGTCTGAAGGGACATTGTTTTTACCAAGGGGAATGATGATGCATTCATTTGCATTCAGTTTGAGGTGCTTCAACAAAGTATTAGTCTCACTCATGCAACCAGCTTATTGTACGTTTTTTATTTTTTATCTTTTCCCCCCAACAGATTTGTTTGTTTTTCAATTGAATTGTACAGGTTATAGGACACATTAAAGGTGGGAAAAGTTTTTAAATGATTTATTATGGTCTCATTTTTTTTTATCACAAAAACCTGGCATTTTAACAGGGGTGTGTAAACTTTTTATATCCACTGTACATTCTTTGTCCCATTAAGATTACTTAATTATTCATGCATTCTGGAAAAAATGGTATCTAGCACCAATGACATAGCATCTGATTTGTTATTAAATCATTCACTCTAATGGAGCTCAGGAAGTTTACACTTTAACTTCCAATGGGTGTAGCCTAAATCTTTTGACAGAATCAAATTATGTCCTCACATTTCAAATTATTTTGGTCGAAGAAGCTCCTAAGTGAAAGCACTTACCATTTATTTATAATAAACCTGAGTTCTATACAGAGTATTATATTGAAATTTGGCTTATTTCACATGGACTGTCATATGCTTTTGGAATAAGAGGTTTGTCTGGCATGGTACCTCCGTGAACAGTTACTTTATTATTGTTAAATATATTTAAACCTATCTTTCTGGCTGATATTTGTAAGACATATTTAAGCTCTGAGAGTACTTGCATATATATTTGGTGACACTGTACAGGCCACTCCTAAATAGCCTTGCAAGTCATGATCAGACTACCATTTGGATAATAATAACACTACACAGTAGGAATGGACACCCTTTTCTAAGGGCCTTATAGTAGCTGATAAGTAGGGGTTGGTAGCAGTTGAAACTACTTTATAGTCTGTGCAGAAGGAGGGATAGCTTGTAAACCTGTGCCAGCCTTCCCCAGGTGTGTGTGTCTGTATATAAACCAAATCTCAAAGTGTGTGTGTCAGCTACTTGGGCAGGGACACACAGCACTGGTTGGACAGAGAGGGTGCTGGAGGTTTTGGTTTGACCCCTCATCTGAGATCTTAACCCTATAGCTGTACCAGTGGGGAGTCTTATTGGGGATCTGGAGAATGAGGGAGAAACCAGCCTCAGACTGACTGTGATCTCTGTGTGCTCTTAAGGGAAATTGCACTTTACTGTTTATGTACTTGTCATACTCCCAGTGTGTACATCCCCTAGCTGTTGCCAGTGGTGAGGACTAAGGCTCCTTGGTTACTGGGCAAGTGTAGGGGCATCACATATTAATTGGTGGACAGTGGTGGGATAGCCACATCACAAATTAATTGGTTATTGAGGCTCTTTGGTTACCGGGCAAGTGCAGGGGCATCACATATTAATTGGTGGACAGTGGTGGGATAGCCACATCACATATTAATTAGTTGACAGTGGTGAGATAGCCACATCACATATTAGTTAGTTTATAGTGGTGTGGACATTGAATTCCTGTAGCCTGTGTACAGTGATCACTGAAGGTGTTTGCACTCTCAATCAGCTGCTCAGTGAACATTCAGAGGTTTCACATCACAACTGTTTTTTTTTTTTTTTGTTAGCTTAGTTGGTCAGGAAAATCAGGCAAGCATGTCAGCAGAGGATTATGGCAGGCTGACAAAGAGACAGTTCCCTGAGATGTGCCAGACTAAAGGACTGGTGCATGTCAACCTGACTAAGGCAGAAATTATTGTAGCTCTGGTCACAGCTGCATCACAGGCCAGCAATCAGGAGGACAACCAGGCTGCCCTTGGAGATGTACAACTCTCAGAAAATGGACAGCTCAACCTTTCCACATAGGTCTTAAACATCCATCTGTAGTTAAAGAGACTTGAGCTGGAGGCCAAGCGTTTGGAAATAGAAGCAGCAGAGAGACTAGGGCATCTAGAGGCTGAAGAAAATGAGAAGTGTGATGTCTAGAGGCTGAGGAGAAGGAGAGGCAGAGGCAACATGAAAAGGAGATGCTGACTGTTCACCAGAGTCATGGAGTTAATGGGGAAGGGAGTAACCAAACCCCAGAAGCAACAAACGTCAATAAATTTCTTCCACAATTTAGAGAGGGGGTAGTTTTGATAGTTTCATTCATATGTTTGAGAGGGTATGCAAACAGTATAAAGTTGACCAAGGGCACTGGGTATGATTCCTGACCCCTTACTCCATAGTAAAGCTGCAACTGCTATTTCTAAATTGTCTGATACTGATTGTTGAAATTAACTGTCTTTTAGAATGCTTTAAGTTAACACCTGCAGCTTATAGGAAAAAGTTTCCTGAGCAAAGACGCAAGGCAGATGGAAGTGTGTGTGAATATGTTGCTGAACTAAGCACTTCTTTTCATAGTTGGGTGAGTGGATGTCAGGTCACCACTTTTGAAGGGCTGGCAGACCTTTTGGTGAGGGAACAAGCCCTTAGCACTTTGCCTGAGGGCATGAGAATCTGGTTAGCTGATAGAAAATGCAATACTGCAGATGAGTTGGGGAAGAATGGAGACTTATGCCTAGTAAGCAGGGCATCACTGCACAGGAAAGGGACACCCAGTGCTGCTCATGGGTCTAAGGGAACCCATGGTCAGCAGCTCAAACTCCCCCAACAGAGTTTGCCAGTAGCAGGGGAAGCCACTAGGACCAAGGGTTAAATGTTTTAAATGCAACTAGTGGGGCCATGTAGCATATAAATGTCCACGGAGGTAAGGTGGAGAACAAATGGTGGGAGAGCCAGTAAGTGGGAATAACAAAATGCCAGCAGTAAATTGTCTTGAGACAAGGGTGCCAAAATACCACAAGAGGTTATATCCTATCTTAGTGGATGGGAAGGAGACCACTGCTAAGAGAGACACAGCCTCTGACCTAACCATTGTAAAGCCTGCAATGGTTACAGAGGAGCACTACTTGCTTGGGCACTCTACTCCAGTCAGAGCTTTAAGTGGGACCCCATTCCAAATACCTTTGGCTAGGGTTCACCTTGACTGGGAGGGTGTAAAAAGAAGCCAGCAAAGTAGGTGTGTTTGAGGATATCCCTGCAGATGCCCTGATAGGGAATGATTTTGATAATGTAGTACCATGTGTGGATGCAGTTACACACAATCAGGCTTGGAGACAAACATGTGGGGCTGGTAGCCTGGGGGAGACCCAGATAGACTGCACACTTGCAGCCAGGACTGGTGAAGTGGTTACTTCAGGGAAGGAGCTACTCTGTAGCAGTGAGACTGAAAGTGACCCACAGATGCTTGTGGCTACTGATGTTCCCTTGGACAGAATGACTGCAAGGGCAGGGGTGAGTAGTAGTACCCAGGCTAACAGTGAGGCACTGCTGTCAGAGAATACCAGACTTCCTGTGGAAGGGGACCTAGAAAGGGCTACTAAGAGAGAGTTGAGACAGGCTCAGCTCTCAGACTCTACATTACAAGGCCTGAGGCAGGTAGCTAGTGAGGTACCTAATTCTCAAGGAAAGTGGGAATCTGTATACTGGGACAAAGAGTTACTGCATAGAGAGTGGACCCCTGAGGGAAGGCTAGAGGATGAGAGAATACAGCAGTTGGTAGTGTGCCAGAGACTGCCATCTGGCATTTCTAGCTTTAGCCCAGGATATTCCCTCTGCAGGACATATGGGCATAAAGTGTATAAAGAGATGTATTATGCAGAACTTTAATTGGCCTGGGATTTCCAGAGGTGTAACTGGGTACTGCAAGACCTGTGAGCAGTGTCAAAAGGTAGGCAAGGCAGGAGACAAGGTGAAAGCTCCTTTGATGCCTTTGCCTTTGAATGAGGAGCCATTTCAGAGTGTTGCTATGGATATTGTGGAGCCTCTGAGTACTCCAAGTTCCACAGGGAAAAGTACATCCTAGAGGTAGTAGATTATGCAGCCAGATACCCTGAGGCAGCGGCTCTGTCCTCCATTGATGCAGAGAAGGTGGCAAATACTTTGTTAGAGATTTTCACCAGGGTAGGTTTCCCAAAAGAAATACTGACTGACAGAGGTGCCAATTTCATGTCAGACCTGCTGGCTTGTCTGTGGAAGTACTACGGGGTGAAGCACCTAAAGACCACCCCCTACCATCCCCAGACTAATGGTCTTGTTGACAGGTTAAACTCTACACTCAAGACGATGCTACAGGCATTTTCAGACCAGTTCAAGAGGGAGTGGGACAAATATTTACCCCTTCTGTTGTTTGCTTATAGAGAGGTTCTCCAGGAATCCACATTTGTTTCACTCTTTGAGTTGTAGTACGGGCATAGAGTGAAGGGACCTCTAGATTTGATTCTCGATGTGTGAGAGCTGAGTGTGAATCTCACAAGGAGTTTGTTGCGGCATATGTCCTAAAACTCAGGACAAGACTCAGGGTTCTCATTGGCTTGGCCCAGAAAAAACCTGGCAGAAGCCCAACAGCAGAAAAAGGTCTGATATGATAAGAATGCTCTGGCTAGAGAGTATGCTGTAAGGCAGCAGGTAATGGTTCTCATTCCTGTCAGATACAAAAGCTATTGAAGAACACAAACAACACCAGAAAATGCAACAAAACAAGTCAAGCCAGGAATAGACAGCACCTCAGACTCTTCAGCTCTTTATTAAAATAACAAAAATAAAACCAGTAATACTACAAGTGAAGTTATAATACTGCTTGCAGCCTTAGTGCAATAGATGTACAACATACAAACATAGTACTAAGAAATTTTTTTTAAAAATACATAATAATGTAGTTGATTAACACAATACTCTATTCTTTACAAATAAGTAAAACTCAGCCTTTCCATTCACCCTATAAGTTGTTTACCACAGTAACCTATAGCAATCATTAACCATAAATATTATGAACTACCTGTTCAAGTTTTTGAGTTTTAAAAGGCACTGTATTGAACAACAATCATTAATGCCAGGGTAGTGGCAAGCATCCAAATGAATCTGCCACATTAATTCTCTTTTCTCTAACAACAGGGATCTTGGTCCACCCCTTAAATCTTTTGGAATATGGTCAATAACTCCAAAGGTGAAACTGTGGGTGGAATTCCCTTTAATGTGACTAGTTAGGGCATTTTCAGTTTTTTCTTTCCTAATATAATAAAGATGCTCATATACCCGGTATCATAGACACAACAAGCTGCAGGCAGCCTGAGAGGGACCCAACAAGGTATCAAGGAAGGTCAATGATGTTACCTACATGGTAGAACTGTTAGGCAAGAGGCAGGGGCCCAAATTATACCATGTTAACATGATGAACCCCCTACCATGATAGGAGGCCCTTGTGCTGAGTATTTGCAGTGGATGGCAGGAGGAGTCTGAGGGGGATCTTGTGACTGATCTTTTCAGTGAGGCTTGGACTGACATTTCAGTGGAAGGGGTAGCAATGTCCCAGCAGCTATCCCCTACCTCGGTTTGAGAAACCCGAGCAGTGTTACAGGAGTTTGTGGACATCTTCACTGGGAAACCAGGGTGTACCCACCTGGTGCAGCACCTTGTGGATACAGGACCCCAAAGGCCTATTAAACTGACCTTTTATAGGGTGCCTGAGGGAGCTAAACAAACTCTGAGGGAGGAGATACAGGAAATGTTGGAAGTAGACGTAATTTAGGAGTCCAGCAGTCCCTGGGCCTCCCCATTGGTGCTGGTTCCAAAGAAGGATGGTAACACCTGGTTCTGTGTAGACTACAGCAAATTAAGTAGTCACACAGAGTCAGATGCTTACCCCATGCCTGGGACAGATGAAGCCCTAGAGCAGCTGGGTGGGGCTAAGTATCTTACCACTACTGATCTTGCCAAGGGTTACTGGCAGGTGCCCTTGACTCCCAGTGCTAGAGAGAGGTGAGTCTTTGTGACTCCTTTTGGTTGGTTTTAAAAGATGCTGTTTTAAAATATTTCCTGTGATTTTGAACTCTGAAATTATTGTGTTGATTGACTGAGTATTGTCTTGTTCTTTTATTATTTATTATTAAATATATTTAAACCTATTTTTGTGGCTAATATTTGTGAGACATATTTAAGCTCTTAGAGTACTTGCATATGTATTTTTTGACACTGTGCATTCACTCCTAAAAAGCCTTGCAAGTCTTGGTCAAACTACCATTTAGATAATAGCAACATTACACAGTAGAATTGGACACCCTTTGTAAGGGCCTTATAGTTGCTGATAAGCAGGGGATGGTGGCAGTGGAAACTACCTTATAGTCTGAGCAGAATGGGCATAACTAGTAAACGTGTGCCAGTCATCCCCAGGTGTGTGTGTGTGTGTGTGTGTGTGTGTGTGTGTGTGTGTGTGTGTGTGTGTGTGTGTGTGTGTGTGTGTGTTTGTATATAAACCAAATCCCAAAGTGTGTGTGTGTCAGCTTCTTGGACAGGGACATGAAGCACTGGTTGGACATTGAGGGTGCTGGAGGTCTTATCTTGGCCCCTCAGCTGAGATCTTAACCCTATAGCTGTGCCAGTGGGAAGTCTTATTGGAGATCTGGCAAAAGAGGGAAAAGCCAGCCACAGAATGACTGTGATCTCTGTGTACTCTTATGGGAAATTGCACTTTACTGTATGTGTACTTGTCATCCTCCCAGTGTGTACATCCCATAACTGTTGCCAGTGGTGAGGATTGAGGCTCCTTGATTACTGGGCCAGTGCAGGGGCGTCACAACCTATATCCACAAACTGTCGTGTTAAAAATCTAAACTGGAAAAACATAGTTGCCTTTCCTGCATGTGATAAATAAAACTACAGATTATGAAAAGCATAAGTTATGTAAACACTTCATTTACTGGATGGTGCAACTTAACATTTCAAAAATATATAATAAAAAATGAAACATTGCATAATAATTTTATTATTGCTTAATAAGCTTTATTACATTGCACCAGCCAGTTTTTTTTTGTATTTGGCTTCCATCAACATCATACCTTCTTCTTCCATCCAATATTAAAAGCTTTTATTAGGGAGTGAAATGCATTATTTATTTATGTATGTATGTATGTATGTATTTATTTATTTACTGCTTACGTTGACCAGGGTAGTCCAACTGGGCTGTGGTAGCCCCTTTTCAGTGGATGCCTAGGAAGAAAGCCTCCAGTTATAAAATAGGCAGTTTGATACAGCAGACCAAAAGCAAAGCTTCAAGTTGCAGTATGGATGGGCAATGACTTGAAAGACAGCGATAGTAAAGAACATTTGCAATCAGCAAAACATACTACCATTGCAGTGAGGTACAAAGTATCAGTTTACAAAACTGATATTTTCAGGTAGATAAAGCATTACACAGAACGTGCAAGAGACAGTAGTAAGCAGAGGAGGACGAGGTAGGGAATATGCGAGCAGTATGTATATTTGTTAACTGATATAAAGGAAGGTATAAGAAAGCTGAGTTAGATGTAGAAGTAATGACATGGAATTTTGCTAGAAGGAAAAAACATTCTCAGAGGGTGAGAAGAGAGCAGAAGGGTCAGGGAGGGCAAATGGGTAGAAGAGGGTAGGAGATTTGTATTATGAATCTTCTTTGTTACAATATATAGAGGTAATGAAGGTGTGTAAAGGACATGGTAGTCTAGCAACATACTACACATTACATACAAGAAGAAAATTATGTTTTTTTAATTTTATTTACCTTAAAGCATCATCATATGAGGCAAATTTATACTGGGGCATATATTTTTTTTTTATGATGAGACAATACAAGCAATGATGAGAACAAAAGCGTATCAGTTTAGCTGTGCCTTGAGAAATAAAGTGCTAAATTAGACATGCAGATCTTCAGAGCAACACTGAGGCAATCTTTTGTAACCATAACAATTATCTGAACTTTGGAACAAGTTTCCTTATACATATTAGATTATTGCAAGCCCTTAGACTCATTCAAATAAAATCTTGATAGGTAGGGGGTCTTTAGCCCAGGACCCTAAAATAAGGGAATCAGTGATCCTAGATGGCCATTTGACCCAAACACTGTAATTAAACATACAAACTAGAAATAACTTTGATCTGATTCGTTAATATTCTCCTTAAGCTGACTGATTATTGCACAAGGAACATTACCTTTGCTTTCACATATTAAAATTCATCTTTCTTTCAGGATACAAAATATCTCTTGTATAATTATTATTGAAGTAATTAAGCACACTGATAATAAAAGAGATGTTTGTATTAGAACATTGTGAAATTAAACAGAGTAAGAGACTGGTATAATGTTTAAGGTATTTACCTCACACATAAGAAAAGGGTTCAATTCTCACCAAGAGAAATTGTCTAGGCTTAAAATAGCCTGCAAGGGCAGCCTGCCTATCAACGTCGAGACCTTTATTTCAAATTATACAGTATGATGGTAATTAATACAATGGGTTTCTCTGAAATTTAGCAAGGCTTCCACAGTATGTTGGTCTTCTGTCTTTAGAATTTATTTTATGTGCTATGACTATCACAGTAAAGAAACAATTCAGTCCTAATCAGTTATATATGCAATAATAAATGCCGTACAGTTATTTTGAATAGTTGAAATACCAGCCCAGTTGTGATTAGCAATTGTAGGTGTACTAGGCCTAGCTATACTTGTTGTATAGTGGAGCCTCATATCCTAAAATCACTGTTCTGGATAAATCCTCCTTCTTGTATGGGTCTATGGTTAATCATCGAAGAAAGTCTCTCTGCTTTCAAAACTTCAATCTACTGTCATCTAAACACACAATGGGAATGCTCCTGCTCCAACTCTACATAGCTTTCTCAAGCATAGGTACTCTCAACAAGCTAATACATCTGCTATGAGCCTCCTATTGTCTTAGAACTCATAACAATAACTGTTGGAACAACCATGTTTTACTTGAATTATAACTGAATTTTTATTACAACTTGTTACTTTGTATTTTACTTGTACTATATTTGTTATTATTATCACTTCTATCTTACTGTATTTATGATTATTCATATTTGTATTTTGCACTTCTCTGGTGCTTTTTTTCCCCAGGACTCCATTGAAAATGGGCTCCTCATGGCCCAATGGACCATTCTGTTAAAACAAACTGAAATAAATAATAAATAAATAAATAAATAAACCATACTTCAAATGGCTTTTAATTTAGCACTAACTATCCAAATCCCTTTTTGTTGCATAGGTATTCCATTGTAAATAAAATCACTGCATAGTTATAGTTGGTCAACATAAAGGAAGCATTACTACGGTAACATAGCTATAAGGAAACCTGCCCTTTCTCCACTTTAGTGCAACCTCAAAGGTGATATATATATATATATATATATATATATATCTATATATATATATATATATATATATATATATATATATATATATATATATATATATATATATATATATATATATATATATATATATATATATATATATATATATATATATATATATATATATAGCGTGAGTGTGGTGGGCAAAGCCCCCACGCAACGAGTGTCTGGTGTTGAAGTAATGTTCGTCTACACCCCCTGCTAATTATATAATTACCATCTCCAAGGCTGCATTATAGTGGGGAAAAGGCAGGTTCACTTATATTTTTATACAGTGTGCACTTTATAAGGTGTGTTTTTTTTGGAATGTTATTTTTGTTTCATTTTGGTTGCCAGCATCAACGGACGCTTGCAATGTTGGCCAACTAAAAAGTAATGAGAAAAATGTTTTCTTTGACGATTACCCATAGACCCCTCTTCTACAATGGCTTTATCCCCCCACCTCTCTCTTTCTTTCTCTTTTAGGATGATAACTAGGTTAAAGTTTGCACTCAAGACTTTTTTAGTACTGCCCTTCCCCTCCCCATTGCATATACACATACTTAAAACCATTTATTCACACTAAAATATAAATCCCTGTAATGAGTCTCTATCCCCTGTAAGGATTATTTTTTCTGATGTCAAACGGTTTTAAAAAGGCTGTACACAAAGCTGGAGAAGATGAACTGGACATAGGTTTAACATTCTAAACTGGTGTTATAACTGTTTTAATTATTTACTTACAGATAAGTAGTTAAAAATGTTATACTCCACTATGTACAGGGATTAGACCATGCTGCATCTATGTGCTGTCTTTGTTGAAGAAGCGGAATTAGTTGTGCCGTTCAAAAATCCTAGTTTCTTTCAATGTGACTTACATTTTCTGAGCGCGTCCCTTGTTTGAATATTATCATGAAGGAAACGGGTGAGACAAATAATCTTTTCACATATTTTGATGATAATTTAATTTACTTATTCATTTGCTGTATAAGAAACTGGATGGTTGTCACAGTGGCCCAGGCCACATTGGCAAGGGTGAATGGAACACATATGGACAGTTTAGAGTATCTAGTCAAACAGCATGTTTTTGAGGTGAGTGAATGGATTTTATTCACTTAAATCTTTAACTGGAACACAGAAACAAAAAACCCTCTTTTGGTTTATCAACCTATTAATTCCCTCCACTGAATCAGAACTGACTGAGATGGACTGCTACTGAGGCAACCATTACTGGCAGTTTGCAAAATTTCTTGATTTTCTCCCCAGTCCACAACTGTACACACCTGCTGAGGCACAGGGGGGGGGGCATGAAATCTGCTAACTGATGTGGATATCACCTCACTTTTGCAAAGGGGGTTCTGCTCTCCCCTTGCAACACAAGCTATGCTTTTCCTGGTCTGCACTAGGATAATCACACCAAACTGTATGCCCTTGAATACAGGCAACCTTTTTTGCCTCTAGGAGGCGTGTGTGGTCACACCCTGAGACTCCTACTTCTCCCTGCCTCATTTCTCACTGCTAGAGTCACTAATCAAATACTGGTTGCATGAGCCACAGTCAAGGTTTAGGCTCTCTGTACTATGTGTAACCAGGCTGTCTTACATATATCTTGAATTATGAAGGACAGAGACGTGAGAAGAGTTTTTATTACTTCCTAATCGACAGACTCCAGACAGCTGGAAGTTCTGTCTTCCACTCACATGTCAAGGAACAGACAAAGCTAAATTTCATATTTCTGATTTCTTGTGACATGTGGAATTTGTAGCCAGTACTTTATTTAGGCAATGTAGTGTACATGCTCCTTTGTGAAAACTGTATTCCATGTTTGTCATTCTGGGCTATAACAAGAATTAGATACTGTCTTCATTTTAGTGTATCCCAGCAATATAAAAAGTCAATTGTCGCAGCAAAATGGAGCAAGGAAACCCTTACGACCAAAACCAGGCCAAGACCACTAATGATGCCACTAATATGTCAAAATGAAGGATTAAACACGCTATTGCAATATTAACTTCCAAAGTACAGCAAGTGATGCTGTTGTTGGTGCATGTGGTATTCATTGAAGGCTTATTGTGCTGTTCATGTACATGTCCCTTTGTAGCACAGCATAAATGCAAGCCTATCTCAATAACTCATTATTGCATTAATTAACCATAGAATGGTTGATATGAAAGAAATAAATTCAACATTTTGCTAACGTTTTAACAAATCACTGTTCATAATGATTCAAGCATAAACAAGACAATCTGCTTGACCAAACTTTTTTCACTGGGAAAGGGGAGTAAATTGACTTTTAGCATTCATTGTCATACTGCCAGATTATTCTTTATTAAAAGATAATCATAAAAAGGGATGCATTTTATGCTGTTCCAGTACAGTAAGAAACAGAAAAACACATATTGAAGTTTCCATAACAACTACCAGCCCTCCTAAAACATGCAGTAAATGTCTGGCTTGACATAGTAACATGCATAAGGGGATGCTACAGATGAATGCCTACAAACAGTGGTGATCAGGACTGCTGCACCTGCCTTGCCTATTCAAGCTGAATATAAAAGGATGTTTTTATATATATATATATATATATATATATATATATATATATGTACACACACACACACACACACACACACACACACACACACACACACACACACACACACACACACACACACATATAAATGGATAGTTGAATATAGCAATAACCCACGTCTGGGTGTGGGTAATGCTGGATTTACCCATGGTTGGTGTGGTTTGGTCACGAGGGCATTGTTATTATACAATGACATTATTTAAGAAAAAAATAATTGCCTTTCTTAAATAATGGCATTGTATAATGCCTCCTTGTTGCCCTTCCACAGCTGTCTGGTATTCTGCAGCAGTTCTGATTACTGCACATGCGTATGCCTACACAGTACATCATAGCTGCAAGATCTCCGTTGCTTTTTACAAACTGTTTTGCTATGTTAAATGGGTTTAACATAGCAAGACAGCTTTACAAAAAGCAACGGAGCATCTTTTTTGCTTTTTTTAAAGCTGTCTTGCTATGTTAAACCCATTTAACATAGCATGACAGTTTTGAAAAAAAGCAACGGAGAAAGCAAGATCTCCGTTGCATTTTATACACTGTCTTGCTATGTTAAAGGAGTTTAACCTAGTGAGACAGCTTTAAAAAAAGCAACGGAGAATCTCCGTTGCTTTTTTTAAAGCTGTCTCGTTATTTTAAACTCGTTTTACATAGTTAGACAGTGTGAAGCAACGGAGATCTTGCGTTCTCCATTGCTGTAAAAAAAGAGTTATAGTAATGGAAAAAGTCCGGGCGACCGGACCTTTTTCCATTACTATAACTCTGATTTGCAACGTGCACGCTGACCAATCAGTGTGCACGTTTTTGAATATTAATGGGGGGGTCATTGTATAATACATATATGTATGTATTTATATACTGATATATATATATATATATATATATATATATATATATATATATATATATATATGTATATATATTTATATATTCATTGGCCATAAATACCTCTTTCAGGGAGTGACAAGCAGCTTTTAGTTTGGTATACTGACATATACAGAATCAAAGGCACACGATTTATACATAATGAATAAGAAAGTCAAACTCAAAGTTGTTAGGTGGTATTCTTAAATGTGTATGAGCACTGACATCCAAGCCACTTGTGTAGTGTTGCTTAGTTTTTACCTTTTGAGTTTTGCCTCTCGTTTGCCCAGTATACTGTAATTATATGTTTCTCAGAGATCACTGTTACTCCGAGAGACAACAAAAGAAAAGCATGCTTCTAAATGCATTTTGATCTTAAAGTTTTTGTGGTCTGTAAATGAGAATATATTCATTATTGGGAGTGCTGTGAGGGAGGAAATGCTCCTGCGGAGAAAAAAAGTATTGCTTAAATGATTCTGTTATTTAATTTTTTGTTTGTTTCTTTGTTACTGATGTCTTTCATAATTTCACAATCAAGAAGTACAACAAGTTAAACCTTTGAAAGAGGGGATTATCTGTTTTTACAGGGCACTTACTTCCTATATAGTACCCAAGCCACAGCTTTGCCATGCATCCCTTACGTCTGTAGATAACTACCAATGAAGTCAGCCCATCCTGGGAAAAAGGGCCAATCACAGATTCCAGTTTCAAAGCTTTTAACTCTGACATTCCTTCTATAAAAATAAGCAGTTTCCTTTTACTTTTGTGTTATGCTTCAGGTTTTCTTTTTGGTGATACAGCTATTCCTTTTATTTTGTTTTTTTTTTTATTTATTTTACATTGTGGGAGTCTGTGCTGATCCTTTGCTTTTTGAAATAATATGCAGTTGGCCACTGATTTTGAGCTATTGCAATTCAAGCATTTTTTTTTTGTCAGGTTAACAGAGATCAAATCATGATATCATGAATATACACTATCTTCTATGAAGGCAAAATAGAGCAACAGGCCAAAGAGCTACCAGAAATCAAATATAAATTAAGCAATACTAAAGCAAACCTAATAATCACACTTTAAAAAGTATAATGAAAACAAATTCATCTGTATCTTCAACATTTCAACACAGTCGCTGTCCAACATATATATTGCCAACTTATTCTTTAAGAGAACTAGCAATTCTGTTCAATGGTACTTAATCTATTAATGTTGCTGATTATGTCTCTCATTATAATAATTGTAATATATGAATTTAGCCTGAGACATTTCAATTTAAACAGGAAAGTGCTAGCATTAAAACAAGCATTAAACCATTCCTTCATCTTCTGTAGGTAGGAAAGTTAAGATCAGAAATCTTTAGTTTGTCTGAGCATTTTAGACCACTGTTGGGTGGGATTGGCATTATGGTTAAGGGCTTTACTTCATATATGGACGGTACATGGTTTGATACTAATCTTAGCATATTGGCTAGGCTAGTAATACTCTTACAAACTGACAGCCTAACATTTACCTATAAGCTTTTAAAAGTACGAGTAAACCTGTAATCAAAGAAGGTGTCTGCTACTTGACTGTCCTCAGACTAAACCTATTTTCTTACAGTTTTTATCACAACATAGCTGATATTACACTTAGTTTGTGATGAGAAAAGATCTTAGTTATATGCTTTCCATAAAGTATATCAAGCATATATGCTTGTAATGGACTCACTTGTAAACAGTGTAAAACACCTTTATCTGTAACATTCTTAATCTAGTTTCTTTTCCTAATGCTATGATCTGGCACTTTTTGGTACATTTTAATATTATTTTTAAATTGTGCTTCCTAACTAGTTACCCTCCTAGACACAGAGGAGGCAAGGAGCATTGTTATTTGTTAAGTAACTCACTCAGAGTCTTTTAGAAGACAGAGGAAATCCAATGCGAAACTACAGAATAAACATCATTGGTTTGTTGTCTTAATCATATGTGCTAAACTGACAGATAAATTGTTAAGAAATGGTAATCGTGCTTAATTTCTAAGGGCCAAAATTATGTGAAAACACACAGAAAAGGAAAATACAAACATCTCCACATGAAGGAGAAAGCTGATGATAATGTAAGTTAGAAGAATGCAAATCATATAGTCAGAACAACCTGCATAAATGTATCTGAACTAAGGAAAATAAGAGTGCTGGGCAAAAAGCCAGAAAACTGAGGAGTCCTCCTGTGGGACCTTAACATAGCTGTGACTACACATGCAGTTAAAATACTCAGAGTTTAACTTCAAGCCTGACAGACGAATGTATTTGCTCACAGATGAGAGACAAATTAAGAACATTTTATTGCCATTTTGTTTCTCTGTTTAATTTGGTATTACTGTATTAATGAGAGAAAACAGAGACAGGAATGTAGCAACACATATGGAACAAAGCTAATTTACATAGTAAAAGAAAGACCTAGATACCTCAGCCTTACTTCAAAGAGAAAGGAGTAATCTTCTCCTACGGGAAATTAAACTGCAGCCCCAAGTGGTATTCCAGAACATTATTATCTAGTGGCCTTTTCATTTAATTGGTTACTAAGAGATTATAGTACAGTCATTTTCTCAGCCGTGTGTCTCTTAGACAGTATTATGTAATTCATGTTGATGAACATTGTTACAGGATTTGAAAGTCTAGCAATATATGCATACTGAATAGATGTTCCTGAAAAGTAGAGACCAAATATTTAATTCTTAAAACAAAAACACCCACTAATGCAGTTGGCATGAGCTTTGTGGCTTTCCTGAATGCAATGAGAGGTCAAGTGTGGCAATGACTAACCAATTGCTGGATAATCTGTCTCTTACAAACTTGCAATATCTTTTGAGGAAAACAGTGTCAGTTTGTTCTCAGATCCCCACACCTACACTCATGCCTGACATGACACAAAGGACAAAAGGAACATAATTTGAAGAGTGAATAACCCAACTATCTTCTCCAAATCCTTTGGTCATCAAAAGAGACCAAGCAGTTCAAAACCTTGCACCTCCTATTTGTGTCATAACCACCTACACTTACCAACTAAATGTAATCAACCCTGAGTTCAAACCTTCCTTGCAGCACATTCCAGGTACCTGGTGGCTTTGATAATGAAAACACTCAGTGATGGTCATTCAGTGAGCAGCTTTTTGTCCTGAGAATGGACTGTGGCTCAAGATCATTGTTGTGTATGTGAAGGCTTTAATCAGCAACTGTACTAGGCTGATAAAATCGCACTGAAAATGTGTCCTAGGAAATTAAAATGGAAGAATGCATCAGGCCAAATATAACATTATGGTAGTAATAATAATAATAATAATAATAATAATAATAATAATAATAATAATAATAATAATAATGTGTAAAAAAATCCAAACATTTGATTGAGTATAGAGATGAACATTGTTATTATTTGGTAGTTTCTTTGTGTGAAAAGTAATCACGTCTATGAATGTTATTAGAATATTTAACTCTAGTTTTCTTTTTATATATTTATATATATATATATATATATATAGAGATAGATAGAGAGAGTGTGTTTGTATGCATTTCCTTATATTTGTTGATGTAGCTTTCTCACATATTCTGTAAACCTTTATAAGTATGGGTCTGTGTAAGATGACTGACTTTTTGGAAACTCGAAAAAAAAAATCAAAAAGACCATAAGATTAGTTTTCCAAAAACAAAAACATCACAAAAAAAGCCCCCCCTGCACCCCCCATATGAGGGGCTGCAACCCCCACACCCTCTGCAAATTATATAGACCAACTCCAATATCAGTGAGAAAAAGGGTAAACTTCATAGGTTCATAGGTTCATAGGTTTATACTAGGCTATCTGCCCTAAGGCATTTATAAGCCTAGCCCAAATTTTTGTGGCTTACGCCACCCCTTATATGAAAAAATACTGTGCCCATTAGTTTGTTGTGCCTCTGTCCAGCAGTGACACAGAGATGATTCCCGGGGAAAACCTACGATCTCCCATCCACAGGTCTAGATTTCTCTTGAACAGAGTCAGCGAGGTGCTCTGCCTCACATGGACCGGGATTTTATTCCACAGCATAGGGAGTCTCTGAGTGATAAATCTATCCCTCCAGCACGTCCTATTTATATCCGTGCTAAGGTTTAAGTCGCTTGCTCTAGTGGTTTTGGTGGATTTGGATTTTTGAGGTGGAGCATGTCCATTAATTCCGGGTTGGACATGGCCTTGTATGTCAGGCACATGTCACCTCTGAGCAGACGGTATGCGACTGAATAGAGCTGGAGTTTATTCAATCTGGCAGCATATGACAGATTTTGGAGTCCCTTTATCCTTTTGGTGAGGAACTTTTGGGGTCTCTCCAATTGCTGCAGATGTCTGGTGAGATACATCCCGAATGGGGCATTGTACTCGATCATTGGTCTGATAAGTGAAGAGTACAGGGGAACAATGACCTCACTAGATCTGGATGTGAATCCCTTCATGATCAGGTGGGCAATGTAGAAGGTCTTTCTAACCACTTTAGCAATGTGAGTGTCAAAAGAAAGGCCACTGTCAACCTGGGTCCCCAGGTCCCTGATAACCTCTTCTGTGCTTAGTGGATTGCCACCTATATGGTAGCTTGGGGTTACCTTGTTTTTCCCGAAGGGTATGACTATACATTTTTGGCGTTTAACTTCAGGCCATGGCTCTGGCACCAGCTATCTGTTTCCGTGAGTCCCTTCTGAAGGATATCCGTGTCCGATGCACTTTCCACTATGGCGCCCAGTTTGCAGTCGCCTGCAAACTTTGTCAGCCAAAGTCCTCCCATGCTGGCCTGTACTTCTGAGAAGTAGATGCCAAACAATAGGGGCCAAGGACCGAGCCCTGTGGGACACCACTTGTAACTGGCTTGGAGTCTGACACAGCGCCAGCAACTCTAACCCTGTGGGTTCTGTCCTTAAGCCAGTTTGCAACCCATCTTGTGACATATGGGTTTACATTTAAGCTGGTAAGTTTTTCTACAATACCCGAGTGGGGTATTGTGTCGAAAGCCTTTGCAAGGTCAAGGTAGGCTGTATGGACTGCCTTTCCTCATCAATGGCCTTGGTGACTGTTTCAAGAAGTCGACCAAGTTCAAAAGGCATGATCTTCCCTTGACAAAGCCAAACTGGGTCGGGTCCAATGTCTGCAAGTCCCCTATATCTTTGTTTATGAGCTCCATTATGATCCTCTCCATAGCTTTGCAGACTAGACTTGTTAAGCTTATGGGGCGTAATTACCAGGGTCCAGAGGCGCCGCCTTTGTGGAGTGGGACCACAGTTGCCGTCGCCACTCCTTGGGCACGTATCCTGTGGTAAGGCTGAGATTAAACAGCTGCCTTATGTGCGGGGTTAATTCCTCATTTAGCTCGTGTAGCACACAGCCGGGGACACCATCCGGTCCCATTGATGCTGTGTTTTTAGCTTTAGAGAGAGCAGCTTTCACCTGCGCATTTGAGATGTCCGGGAGGCTACACTCGGCTGGGATAGTTATCTCTCCTTTAGGGGGAGAGGGGTGAAGTTTGCACTGAACCTGTCTGCCAGTATGTTGGCAATGTCTGTGGGTTCAGTGATTTTTGTATCATTTTGGACTAATTCTGAGCATATCTGGGAGTTTCCACCCAGGTTCCTAACATAGCTGAAAAAGGCCTTATGATTGTCCTTTGAATCCATGGCAATTTTTCTCTCAAAATTGGCCTTAGTTGATTTTATGAGTGCTCGTATTTTTTACTAATAATGATCAGGGGTGACTTCCCTTTTATGGATTTTGTTCTATCATGTAATAGCTTTCTCCTCTTATTGTAAAGTTTGTTAATGGCTGGGGTCCACCAGACTGGACGTTTGCCCTTTGTGGAAAGAGTCTTGGTTTTATTTGGGATTGCCTGATCCATGCAGTCCTGGAGGTGTTCATAGAAGGCATTTGTAAGGGCTTCCGCAGCTTGGGTTGTGGTTTCCTCTGGCTCAGGGGCCTTGAAGGATACTACACCAGTCTTGAGTAGTGTGAAGTTTGCTTTAGAGAAGTTCTTCAGTATGGTCAATTTAGTTTGGGGTGGGGGCGGATGTGGATTTCCAGTGAGATTAGTTTATGATCAGATCTCACCAATGAGGGATATACTTCGGTGTGGAGCATTTTGTCCCCATGTTTGTGACAATGAGATCTAGTATATTTTCTCCTCTCGTGGGAACAGTGACTAGCTGTTCCATGGCATTTGAATTTATGAACTCCAGGAACCATTGGGCTAGAAAGTTAGGGCTTGAGTAATGTTCCCAGTCTATATTCGGGTAGTTGAAGTCACCCAATATGATGGTGTTTGGAGATACATTTATACCCTCCAGTGTCTTCAGGAAGGCTGTGTGGGGTTCCTGAGTTTGAGAGGGTGGCCTGTAGCATGCTACAATTTGTAGAGCAGTTTTGCCTATGGTTAGTTGCACCTGGATGGTTTCCGAAGCTTCGTGCGTTGCCACCAACCTGGAGGTGTGGGTATCCTTTATGAATATGGATACACAACCTCCTTTTGTGGTGTGGTCCGGGTTTTGGGGCCGGAACGCATGATATGAGGTAAAACCTAATAGTGCCGGGTGCTCTCAGGAGCCTTGAACCAGGTTTCAGTTACAGCACAGACATCGATGTTCTCCATACTGAGAAGGGCCTCGAGTGCGTGCATTTTGAGATTTAGACTTCTGGCATTGAGCAGCATTACCCTCAGTTTCTTCCCATTTTTGTTTTCTAGGGTGGTAGGTTTAGAATTTGAGCCTTGCCTAAAAAGGCACTATGGGGTGGCAAGAGCCTTAGCCAATATCCGAATCCCAGGGTGACAGGTGCAAGCCGTCCCTTGCGAAGCAGCGTGGCTTGTCAAGCATGTCATCCCAGGCAGACAGACACTGGATCCCCTTTGAATGACACCAGACATTAAGCCAATTGTTAAAGCTGATCATCTTGTCTCTATATTGTGGCATCATTCTTGGTGAAGGAAGGATACTGCTCAGGGTTAGGGTCATACCTGCCTGGGCTACATAATCAGAGAGCTCCTCTATGTCTCTTTTCATGTAGTCCAGGGAGGTACGTCTCAGGTCGTTCACACCAGCATGGACAATGACTGTGTCATATTTGTACTTGCCGTGGAGTGACCCGAGTGCTTGTGTTATGTGGCGGATTCTAGCCCGATAGGCAGCTTACTGTGACCCTCTCCTTGTTCAGCCTGGTGAGTGGGACGTCAGTGTGTCTGACTATGGAGTCACCTATGACAAGTATGTTTGGTGTTGTATTTGGCCTTAAGGGCTGTGACTGCTTTGCACACTGCTTTTGTGGTTTATGTGTTGCTTGTGGGGTGTCTTGAGGTAGCAGTTGTTTGGGTGTCTGCTTTGGAGGCCTCTGCTGTTTAGGTAAATTTTACTCAGAGCCTCCGAGTATGTCTTTGTGTGTTTATGTGTTTGATTCAGTGGAGTGGTAGCATTATGTGAGGCTGGTTTTGTGGTGTGTGTAGTTGCCTTCTCCTCCTGTCTGGTCTTGTCAGTCCTGAGTTGAGAGAGCTCAGCCTCCAGTTTGGCTAAATAGCTGCATCTCTCGCAAGTATTTGTGTTATGTGGGAGGAGGAGAGGGTTGTCTGTGTACATGAGGCAGTTATAACATTGCCTCAAGATTCCCAGATTCACCAGCTGGACCGGAGAGGAGATTGACAACTGACCTTTGGACATGCTAGAATAATATTGGGAAATCCTTAATTGAAAACAAGGGCCAGTGGGGAGTGAGGGTGTAGTGCTTTTAATTTTTAGTGCTGACTTATATAATTGCTTTAGTGAGCAAGTGCCAGGTAACTTGAGTGCAATGTGTTACAAGTAACTAAATGCAAAACGACAAACAGTAACTTTCTTAGTGAAACAAGGAAATAAGTACAGTAAGCAATGCAGATATCACTAGTGATCCACAGAAGCTGAGAAGTTGCGTATTAGGTGGAATTAGCTTCCAGGAAATAACAAGCAAACAAACAACAAGCATATAAACAAAGCTAGATTCAGCAGGCCTGGATCTAGTCTATGCTAGAGCAAACAAGGTGAACCAATTTCAGTAAGATACAGTTCAAATATTCAGGCACTATAAACCTTTAACCAGAAATTCCCAGCTCAGAAGGGCAGAGTCCAGCCTCTTCTCCCACAAGAGTGCAGACCACGAACCTTCTTAATGTAAAATAACTGGCCTGAAGCCCAAGTGCCTAAACCAGAACTAATACACTTGGACACTGGGCTCTCAATCAGCAGTTCCCAACTTAGAAGGATGAAAGCTACCTGTCCTGCCACCACAGTGCTTGCCACAAACCTTCCTAATGTAAAACAACTGGTCTGAAGCCCAAGTGCTTAATCCAAAAGACTTGAATGATAGCTACACTTTAATCAAGTTACAACCAAGCAGTAATAAATACCATTGAATATTTTAGAGAATGTCTGGATTAGTGCTCAAGTTACACAAACAAAGCTAGATCCAGCAGGCCCGAATCCAGTCTATGCCACAGCAAACAAGGCGCACCAACTTCAGTAAGAGACAGTTCAGATATGCATGCACTATAAGCCTTTAACCAGAAATTCCCAGCTCAGAAGGGCAGAGTCCAGCCTCTCCTCCCACAAGAGTGCAGACCACGAACCCTCTTAATGTAAAATAACTGGCTTGAAAGCCCAAGTGCTTAAACCAGAATTAATACACTTTTAGAATAACAGACACTGAGCCCTCAATCAGCAGTTCTCAACCTAGAAGGATGTAAGCTACCTGTTCTGCCACAACAGTGCAGACCACAAACCCTCCCAGTGCAAAACAACTAACTGGTCCGAAGCCCAAGTGTTTAAACCAAAAGGCTTAGAATGAGTTACACCAAGCAGTAATAAATACAATTGAGTATTTTAAGATGATGCAAAAGTAAAAAGAAGTAGGTAAAACACAAGTACAGTAAAAGCAGATGAAATTTTTTCTGAACAAGTGCTGAGATCAAAGAAACAGATTTGAGTGCTGAAACTAGAAAACTGGCTAGTTATAAGAAAAAAAACAAGCTAGAAGGCTTCCCTCAAACACAGAAGGGCTTGGGGGCTCAGAAGCCTACAAATAGTCTGTACCACTTAACAAGAAAGGCAGGAAATAAGCTTAATTATTTTTTTTTTTTTTTTTTTATTTCCCAGATGCTCTCTTTGTACACAGTAGGAGTGCCTGAAATCAGAATATGATCTCACTGCACTCAGTTGAGTGAGCAAATGAGATGGGCCCAGAGGCAGGCTGAGCGGCGGGCAGTTTCAATGCCACTAAGATTAACACCAAAACAAAAACAGGGCGGGTGGGTGGGAATAACTGAAGAGCAGAATAACTTCTGTTAAAAATTCCTTCAACACTCCTTCATACACAGTTTAAATCAATTAAATACTGTATTTTTAAAAAAAAGTGCAGATAAAATGTACTTAAATTCTCTTATACGTCCAGTTGAATATAACCAAGTTGTTAGCTGGCCAAGCTGAAGTTTTAAAGCAGGAATTATTTCACATGCACCAGTTTAAATATGCAAGGACAGGAAATCAAAGAATGTGGCTACCCCCACACCTGTAATTACTAGCAAATAACAAAATTCAGCCAAACACTAGCTTCAGTTCAAGTTACTGAAGAGCAGAATAACTTCTGTTAAAAATTCCTTCAACACTCCTTCATACACAGTTTAAATCAATTAAATACTGTATTTTAAAAAAAAGTGCAGATAAAATGTACTTAAATTCTCTTATACGTCCAGTTGAATATAACCAAGTTGTTAGCTGGCCAAGCTGAAGTTTTAAAGCAGGAATTATTTCACATGCACCAGTTTAAATATGCAAGGACAGGAAATCAAAGAATGTGGCTACCCCCACACCTGTAATTACTAGCAAATAACAAAATTCAGCCAAACACTAGCTTCAGTTCAAGTTACTGAAGAGCAGAATAACTTCTGTTAAAAATTCCTTCAACACTCCTTCATACACAGTTTAAATCAATTAAATACTGTATTTTTAAAAAAAAAGTGCAGATAAAATGTACTTAAATTCTCTTATACGTCCAGTTGAATATAACCAAGTTGTTAGCTGGCCAAGCTGAAGTTTTAAAGCAGGAATTATTTCACATGCACCAGTTTAAATATGCAAGGACAGGAAATCAAAGAATGTGGCTACCCCCACACCTGTAATTACTAGCAAATAACAAAATTCAGCCAAACACTAGCTTCAGTTCAAGTTACTGAAGAGCAGAATAACTTCTGTTAAAAATTCCTTCAACACTCCTTCATACACAGTTTAAATCAATTAAATACTGTATTTTTAAAAAAAAGTGCAGATAAAATGTACTTAAATTCTCTTATACGTCCAGTTGAATATAACCAAGTTGTTAGCTGGCCAAGCTGAAGTTTTAAAGCAGGAATTATTTCACATGCACCAGTTTAAATATGCAAGGACAGGAAATCAAAGAATGTGGCTACCCCCACACCTGTAATTACTAGCAAATAACAAAATTCAGCCAAACACTAGCTTCAGTTCAAGTTACTGAAGAGCAGAATAACTTCTGTTAAAAATTCCTTCAACACTCCTTCATACACAGTTTAAATCAATTAAATACTGTATTTTAAAAAAAAAAGTGCAGATAAAATGTACTTAAATTCTCTTATACGTCCAGTTGAATATAACCAAGTTGTTAGCTGGCCAAGCTGAAGTTTTAAAGCAGGAATTATTTCACATGCACCAGTTTAAATATGCAAGGACAGGAAATCAAAGAATGTGGCTACCCCCACACCTGTAATTACTAGCAAATAACAAAATTCAGCCAAACACTAGCTTCAGTTCAAGTTACTGAAGAGCAGAATAACTTCTGTTAAAAATTCCTTCAACACTCCTTCATACACAGTTTAAATCAATTAAATACTGTATTTTTAAAAAAAGTGCAGATAAAATGTACTTAAATTCTCTTATACGTCCAGTTGAATATAACCAAGTTGTTAGCTGGCCAAGCTGAAGTTTTAAAGCAGGAATTATTTCACATGCACCAGTTTAAATATGCAAGGACAGGAAATCAAAGAATGTGGCTACCCCCACACCTGTAATTACTAGCAAATAACAAAATTCAGCCAAACACTAGCTTCAGTTCAAGTTACTGAAGAGCAGAATAACTTCTGTTAAAAATTCCTTCAACACTCCTTCATACACAGTTTAAATCAATTAAATACTGTATTTTTAAAAAAAAAAGTGCAGATAAAATGTACTTAAATTCTCTTATACGTCCAGTTGAATATAACCAAGTTGTTAGCTGGCCAAGCTGAAGTTTTAAAGCAGGAATTATTTCACATGCACCAGTTTAAATATGCAAGGACAGGAAATCAAAGAATGTGGCTACCCCCACACCTGTAATTACTAGCAAATAACAAAATTCAGCCAAACACTAGCTTCAGTTCAAGTTACTGAAGAGCAGAATAACTTCTGTTAAAAATTCCTTCAACACTCCTTCATACACAGTTTAAATCAATTAAATACTGTATTTTTAAAAAAAAGTGCAGATAAAATGTACTTAAATTCTCTTATACGTCCAGTTGAATATAACCAAGTTGTTAGCTGGCCAAGCTGAAGTTTTAAAGCAGGAATTATTTCACATGCACCAGTTTAAATATGCAAGGACAGGAAATCAAAGAATGTGGCTACCCCCACACCTGTAATTACTAGCAAATAACAAAATTCAGCCAAACACTAGCTTCAGTTCAAGTTACTGAAGAGCAGAATAACTTCTGTTAAAAATTCCTTCAACACTCCTTCATACACAGTTTAAATCAATTAAATACTGTATTTTTAAAAAAAAGTGCAGATAAAATGTACTTAAATTCTCTTATACGTCCAGTTGAATATAACCAAGTTGTTAGCTGGCCAAGCTGAAGTTTTAAAGCAGGAATTATTTCACATGCACCAGTTTAAATATGCAAGGACAGGAAATCAAAGAATGTGGCTACCCCCACACCTGTAATTACTAGCAAATAACAAAATTCAGCCAAACACTAGCTTCAGTTCAAGTTACTGAAGAGCAGAATAACTTCTGTTAAAAATTCCTTCAACACTCCTTCATACACAGTTTAAATCAATTAAATACTGTATTTTAAAAAAAAAAGTGCAGATAAAATGTACTTAAATTCTCTTATACGTCCAGTTGAATATAACCAAGTTGTTAGCTGGCCAAGCTGAAGTTTTAAAGCAGGAATTATTTCACATGCACCAGTTTAAATATGCAAGGACAGGAAATCAAAGAATGTGGCTACCCCCACACCTGTAATTACTAGCAAATAACAAAATTCAGCCAAACACTAGCTTCAGTTCAAGTTACTGAAGAGCAGAATAACTTCTGTTAAAAATTCCTTCAACACTCCTTCATACACAGTTTAAATCAATTAAATACTGTATTTTTAAAAAAAAAGTGCAGATAAAATGTACTTAAATTCTCTTATACGTCCAGTTGAATATAACCAAGTTGTTAGCTGGCCAAGCTGAAGTTTTAAAGCAGGAATTATTTCACATGCACCAGTTTAAATATGCAAGGACAGGAAATCAAAGAATGTGGCTACCCCCACACCTGTAATTACTAGCAAATAACAAAATTCAGCCAAACACTAGCTTCAGTTCAAGTTACTGAAGAGCAGAATAACTTCTGTTAAAAATTCCTTCAACACTCCTTCATACACAGTTTAAATCAATTAAATACTGTATTTTTAAAAAAAAGTGCAGATAAAATGTACTTAAATTCTCTTATACGTCCAGTTGAATATAACCAAGTTGTTAGCTGGCCAAGCTGAAGTTTTAAAGCAGGAATTATTTCACATGCACCAGTTTAAATATGCAAGGACAGGAAATCAAAGAATGTGGCTACCCCACACCTGTAATTACTAGCAAATAACAAAATTCAGCCAAACACTAGCTTCAGTTCAAGTTACTGAAGAGCAGAATAACTTCTGTTAAAAATTCCTTCAACACTCCTTCATACACAGTTTAAATCAATTAAATACTGTATTTTTAAAAAAAAAGTGCAGATAAAATGTACTTAAATTCTCTTATACGTCCAGTTGAATATAACCAAGTTGTTAGCTGGCCAAGCTGAAGTTTTAAAGCAGGAATTATTTCACATGCACCAGTTTAAATATGCAAGGACAGGAAATCAAAGAATGTGGCTACCCCCACACCTGTAATTACTAGCAAATAACAAAATTCAGCCAAACACTAGCTTCAGTTCAAGTTACTGAAGAGCAGAATAACTTCTGTTAAAAATTCCTTCAACACTCCTTCATACACAGTTTAAATCAATTAAATACTGTATTTTTAAAAAAAAAGTGCAGATAAAATGTACTTAAATTCTCTTATACGTCCAGTTGAATATAACCAAGTTGTTAGCTGGCCAAGCTGAAGTTTTAAAGCAGGAATTATTTCACATGCACCAGTTTAAATATGCAAGGACAGGAAATCAAAGAATGTGGCTACCCCCACACCTGTAATTACTAGCAAATAACAAAATTCAGCCAAACACTAGCTTCAGTTCAAGTTACTGAAGAGCAGAATAACTTCTGTTAAAAATTCCTTCAACACTCCTTCATACACAGTTTAAATCAATTAAATACTGTATTTTTAAAAAAAAGTGCAGATAAAATGTACTTAAATTCTCTTATACGTCCAGTTGAATATAACCAAGTTGTTAGCTGGCCAAGCTGAAGTTTTAAAGCAGGAATTATTTCACATGCACCAGTTTAAATATGCAAGGACAGGAAATCAAAGAATGTGGCTACCCCCACACCTGTAATTACTAGCAAATAACAAAATTCAGCCAAACACTAGCTTCAGTTCAAGTTACTGAAGAGCAGAATAACTTCTGTTAAAAATTCCTTCAACACTCCTTCATACACAGTTTAAATCAATTAAATACTGTATTTTTAAAAAAAAAGTGCAGATAAAATGTACTTAAATTCTCTTATACGTCCAGTTGAATATAACCAAGTTGTTAGCTGGCCAAGCTGAAGTTTTAAAGCAGGAATTATTTCACATGCACCAGTTTAAATATGCAAGGACAGGAAATCAAAGAATGTGGCTACCCCCACACCTGTAATTACTAGCAAATAACAAAATTCAGCCAAACACTAGCTTCAGTTCAAGTTACTGAAGAGCAGAATAACTTCTGTTAAAAATTCCTTCAACACTCCTTCATACACAGTTTAAATCAATTAAATACTGTATTTTTAAAAAAAAAGTGCAGATAAAATGTACTTAAATTCTCTTATACGTCCAGTTGAATATAACCAAGTTGTTAGCTGGCCAAGCTGAAGTTTTAAAGCAGGAATTATTTCACATGCACCAGTTTAAATATGCAAGGACAGGAAATCAAAGAATGTGGCTACCCCCACACCTGTAATTACTAGCAAATAACAAAATTCAGCCAAACACTAGCTTCAGTTCAAGTTACTGAAGAGCAGAATAACTTCTGTTAAAAATTCCTTCAACACTCCTTCATACACAGTTTAAATCAATTAAATACTGTATTTTTAAAAAAAAGTGCAGATAAAATGTACTTAAATTCTCTTATACGTCCAGTTGAATATAACCAAGTTGTTAGCTGGCCAAGCTGAAGTTTTAAAGCAGGAATTATTTCACATGCACCAGTTTAAATATGCAAGGACAGGAAATCAAAGAATGTGGCTACCCCCACACCTGTAATTACTAGCAAATAACAAAATTCAGCCAAACACTAGCTTCAGTTCAAGTTACTGAAGAGCAGAATAACTTCTGTTAAAAATTCCTTCAACACTCCTTCATACACAGTTTAAATCAATTAAATACTGTATTTTTAAAAAAAGTGCAGATAAAATGTACTTAAATTCTCTTATACGTCCAGTTGAATATAACCAAGTTGTTAGCTGGCCAAGCTGAAGTTTTAAAGCAGGAATTATTTCACATGCACCAGTTTAAATATGCAAGGACAGGAAATCAAAGAATGTGGCTACCCCCACACCTGTAATTACTAGCAAATAACAAAATTCAGCCAAACACTAGCTTCAGTTCAAGTTACTGAAGAGCAGAATAACTTCTGTTAAAAATTCCTTCAACACTCCTTCATACACAGTTTAAATCAATTAAATACTGTATTTTTAAAAAAAAAAGTGCAGATAAAATGTACTTAAATTCTCTTATACGTCCAGTTGAATATAACCAAGTTGTTAGCTGGCCAAGCTGAAGTTTTAAAGCAGGAATTATTTCACATGCACCAGTTTAAATATGCAAGGACAGGAAATCAAAGAATGTGGCTACCCCCACACCTGTAATTACTAGCAAATAACAAAATTCAGCCAAACACTAGCTTCAGTTCAAGTTACTGAAGAGCAGAATAACTTCTGTTAAAAATTCCTTCAACACTCCTTCATACACAGTTTAAATCAATTAAATACTGTATTTTTAAAAAAAAGTGCAGATAAAATGTACTTAAATTCTCTTATACGTCCAGTTGAATATAACCAAGTTGTTAGCTGGCCAAGCTGAAGTTTTAAAGCAGGAATTATTTCACATGCACCAGTTTAAATATGCAAGGACAGGAAATCAAAGAATGTGGCTACCCCCACACCTGTAATTACTAGCAAATAACAAAATTCAGCCAAACACTAGCTTCAGTTCAAGTTACTGAAGAGCAGAATAACTTCTGTTAAAAATTCCTTCAACACTCCTTCATACACAGTTTAAATCAATTAAATACTGTATTTTTAAAAAAAAGTGCAGATAAAATGTACTTAAATTCTCTTATACGTCCAGTTGAATATAACCAAGTTGTTAGCTGGCCAAGCTGAAGTTTTAAAGCAGGAATTATTTCACATGCACCAGTTTAAATATGCAAGGACAGGAAATCAAAGAATGTGGCTACCCCACACCTGTAATTACTAGCAAATAACAAAATTCAGCCAAACACTAGCTTCAGTTCAAGTTACTGAAGAGCAGAATAACTTCTGTTAAAAATTCCTTCAACACTCCTTCATACACAGTTTAAATCAATTAAATACTGTATTTTTAAAAAAAAGTGCAGATAAAATGTACTTAAATTCTCTTATACGTCCAGTTGAATATAACCAAGTTGTTAGCTGGCCAAGCTGAAGTTTTAAAGCAGGAATTATTTCACATGCACCAGTTTAAATATGCAAGGACAGGAAATCAAAGAATGTGGCTACCCCCACACCTGTAATTACTAGCAAATAACAAAATTCAGCCAAACACTAGCTTCAGTTCAAGTTACTGAAGAGCAGAATAACTTCTGTTAAAAATTCCTTCAACACTCCTTCATACACAGTTTAAATCAATTAAATACTGTATTTTTAAAAAAAAAGTGCAGATAAAATGTACTTAAATTCTCTTATACGTCCAGTTGAATATAACCAAGTTGTTAGCTGGCCAAGCTGAAGTTTTAAAGCAGGAATTATTTCACATGCACCAGTTTAAATATGCAAGGACAGGAAATCAAAGAATGTGGCTACCCCCACACCTGTAATTACTAGCAAATAACAAAATTCAGCCAAACACTAGCTTCAGTTCAAGTTACTGAAGAGCAGAATAACTTCTGTTAAAAATTCCTTCAACACTCCTTCATACACAGTTTAAATCAATTAAATACTGTATTTTTAAAAAAAAAGTGCAGATAAAATGTACTTAAATTCTCTTATACGTCCAGTTGAATATAACCAAGTTGTTAGCTGGCCAAGCTGAAGTTTTAAAGCAGGAATTATTTCACATGCACCAGTTTAAATATGCAAGGACAGGAAATCAAAGAATGTGGCTACCCCCACACCTGTAATTACTAGCAAATAACAAAATTCAGCCAAACACTAGCTTCAGTTCAAGTTACTGAAGAGCAGAATAACTTCTGTTAAAAATTCCTTCAACACTCCTTCATACACAGTTTAAATCAATTAAATACTGTATTTTTAAAAAAAAGTGCAGATAAAATGTACTTAAATTCTCTTATACGTCCAGTTGAATATAACCAAGTTGTTAGCTGGCCAAGCTGAAGTTTTAAAGCAGGAATTATTTCACATGCACCAGTTTAAATATGCAAGGACAGGAAATCAAAGAATGTGGCTACCCCCACACCTGTAATTACTAGCAAATAACAAAATTCAGCCAAACACTAGCTTCAGTTCAAGTTACTGAAGAGCAGAATAACTTCTGTTAAAAATTCCTTCAACACTCCTTCATACACAGTTTAAATCAATTAAATACTGTATTTTTAAAAAAAAGTGCAGATAAAATGTACTTAAATTCTCTTATACGTCCAGTTGAATATAACCAAGTTGTTAGCTGGCCAAGCTGAAGTTTTAAAGCAGGAATTATTTCACATGCACCAGTTTAAATATGCAAGGACAGGAAATCAAAGAATGTGGCTACCCCCACACCTGTAATTACTAGCAAATAACAAAATTCAGCCAAACACTAGCTTCAGTTCAAGTTACTGAAGAGCAGAATAACTTCTGTTAAAAATTCCTTCAACACTCCTTCATACACAGTTTAAATCAATTAAATACTGTATTTTTAAAAAAAAGTGCAGATAAAATGTACTTAAATTCTCTTATACGTCCAGTTGAATATAACCAAGTTGTTAGCTGGCCAAGCTGAAGTTTTAAAGCAGGAATTATTTCACATGCACCAGTTTAAATATGCAAGGACAGGAAATCAAAGAATGTGGCTACCCCCACACCTGTAATTACTAGCAAATAACAAAATTCAGCCAAACACTAGCTTCAGTTCAAGTTACTGAAGAGCAGAATAACTTCTGTTAAAAATTCCTTCAACACTCCTTCATACACAGTTTAAATCAATTAAATACTGTATTTTTAAAAAAAAAGTGCAGATAAAATGTACTTAAATTCTCTTATACGTCCAGTTGAATATAACCAAGTTGTTAGCTGGCCAAGCTGAAGTTTTAAAGCAGGAATTATTTCACATGCACCAGTTTAAATATGCAAGGACAGGAAATCAAAGAATGTGGCTACCCCCACACCTGTAATTACTAGCAAATAACAAAATTCAGCCAAACACTAGCTTCAGTTCAAGTTACTGAAGAGCAGAATAACTTCTGTTAAAAATTCCTTCAACACTCCTTCATACACAGTTTAAATCAATTAAATACTGTATTTTTAAAAAAAAGTGCAGATAAAATGTACTTAAATTCTCTTATACGTCCAGTTGAATATAACCAAGTTGTTAGCTGGCCAAGCTGAAGTTTTAAAGCAGGAATTATTTCACATGCACCAGTTTAAATATGCAAGGACAGGAAATCAAAGAATGTGGCTACCCCCACACCTGTAATTACTAGCAAATAACAAAATTCAGCCAAACACTAGCTTCAGTTCAAGTTACTGAAGAGCAGAATAACTTCTGTTAAAAATTCCTTCAACACTCCTTCATACACAGTTTAAATCAATTAAATACTGTATTTTAAAAAAAAGTGCAGATAAAATGTACTTAAATTCTCTTATACGTCCAGTTGAATATAACCAAGTTGTTAGCTGGCCAAGCTGAAGTTTTAAAGCAGGAATTATTTCACATGCACCAGTTTAAATATGCAAGGACAGGAAATCAAAGAATGTGGCTACCCCACACCTGTAATTACTAGCAAATAACAAAATTCAGCCAAACACTAGCTTCAGTTCAAGTTACTGAAGAGCAGAATAACTTCTGTTAAAAATTCCTTCAACACTCCTTCATACACAGTTTAAATCAATTAAATACTGTATTTTTAAAAAAAAGTGCAGATAAAATGTACTTAAATTCTCTTATACGTCCAGTTGAATATAACCAAGTTGTTAGCTGGCCAAGCTGAAGTTTTAAAGCAGGAATTATTTCACATGCACCAGTTTAAATATGCAAGGACAGGAAATCAAAGAATGTGGCTACCCCACACCTGTAATTACTAGCAAATAACAAAATTCAGCCAAACACTAGCTTCAGTTCAAGTTACTGAAGAGCAGAATAACTTCTGTTAAAAATTCCTTCAACACTCCTTCATACACAGTTTAAATCAATTAAATACTGTATTTTTAAAAAAAAAGTGCAGATAAAATGTACTTAAATTCTCTTATACGTCCAGTTGAATATAACCAAGTTGTTAGCTGGCCAAGCTGAAGTTTTAAAGCAGGAATTATTTCACATGCACCAGTTTAAATATGCAAGGACAGGAAATCAAAGAATGTGGCTACCCCCACACCTGTAATTACTAGCAAATAACAAAATTCAGCCAAACACTAGCTTCAGTTCAAGTTACTGAAGAGCAGAATAACTTCTGTTAAAAATTCCTTCAACACTCCTTCATACACAGTTTAAATCAATTAAATACTGTATTTTTAAAAAAAAGTGCAGATAAAATGTACTTAAATTCTCTTATACGTCCAGTTGAATATAACCAAGTTGTTAGCTGGCCAAGCTGAAGTTTTAAAGCAGGAATTATTTCACATGCACCAGTTTAAATATGCAAGGACAGGAAATCAAAGAATGTGGCTACCCCCACACCTGTAATTACTAGCAAATAACAAAATTCAGCCAAACACTAGCTTCAGTTCAAGTTACTGAAGAGCAGAATAACTTCTGTTAAAAATTCCTTCAACACTCCTTCATACACAGTTTAAATCAATTAAATACTGTATTTTTAAAAAAAAAAGTGCAGATAAAATGTACTTAAATTCTCTTATACGTCCAGTTGAATATAACCAAGTTGTTAGCTGGCCAAGCTGAAGTTTTAAAGCAGGAATTATTTCACATGCACCAGTTTAAATATGCAAGGACAGGAAATCAAAGAATGTGGCTACCCCACACCTGTAATTACTAGCAAATAACAAAATTCAGCCAAACACTAGCTTCAGTTCAAGTTACTGAAGAGCAGAATAACTTCTGTTAAAAATTCCTTCAACACTCCTTCATACACAGTTTAAATCAATTAAATACTGTATTTTTAAAAAAAAGTGCAGATAAAATGTACTTAAATTCTCTTATACGTCCAGTTGAATATAACCAAGTTGTTAGCTGGCCAAGCTGAAGTTTTAAAGCAGGAATTATTTCACATGCACCAGTTTAAATATGCAAGGACAGGAAATCAAAGAATGTGGCTACCCCCACACCTGTAATTACTAGCAAATAACAAAATTCAGCCAAACACTAGCTTCAGTTCAAGTTACTGAAGAGCAGAATAACTTCTGTTAAAAATTCCTTCAACACTCCTTCATACACAGTTTAAATCAATTAAATACTGTATTTTTAAAAAAAGTGCAGATAAAATGTACTTAAATTCTCTTATACGTCCAGTTGAATATAACCAAGTTGTTAGCTGGCCAAGCTGAAGTTTTAAAGCAGGAATTATTTCACATGCACCAGTTTAAATATGCAAGGACAGGAAATCAAAGAATGTGGCTACCCCCACACCTGTAATTACTAGCAAATAACAAAATTCAGCCAAACACTAGCTTCAGTTCAAGTTACTGAAGAGCAGAATAACTTCTGTTAAAAATTCCTTCAACACTCCTTCATACACAGTTTAAATCAATTAAATACTGTATTTTTAAAAAAAAAGTGCAGATAAAATGTACTTAAATTCTCTTATACGTCCAGTTGAATATAACCAAGTTGTTAGCTGGCCAAGCTGAAGTTTTAAAGCAGGAATTATTTCACATGCACCAGTTTAAATATGCAAGGACAGGAAATCAAAGAATGTGGCTACCCCACACCTGTAATTACTAGCAAATAACAAAATTCAGCCAAACACTAGCTTCAGTTCAAGTTACTGAAGAGCAGAATAACTTCTGTTAAAAATTCCTTCAACACTCCTTCATACACAGTTTAAATCAATTAAATACTGTATTTTTAAAAAAAAAGTGCAGATAAAATGTACTTAAATTCTCTTATACGTCCAGTTGAATATAACCAAGTTGTTAGCTGGCCAAGCTGAAGTTTTAAAGCAGGAATTATTTCACATGCACCAGTTTAAATATGCAAGGACAGGAAATCAAAGAATGTGGCTACCCCCACACCTGTAATTACTAGCAAATAACAAAATTCAGCCAAACACTAGCTTCAGTTCAAGTTACTGAAGAGCAGAATAACTTCTGTTAAAAATTCCTTCAACACTCCTTCATACACAGTTTAAATCAATTAAATACTGTATTTTTAAAAAAAAGTGCAGATAAAATGTACTTAAATTCTCTTATACGTCCAGTTGAATATAACCAAGTTGTTAGCTGGCCAAGCTGAAGTTTTAAAGCAGGAATTATTTCACATGCACCAGTTTAAATATGCAAGGACAGGAAATCAAAGAATGTGGCTACCCCCACACCTGTAATTACTAGCAAATAACAAAATTCAGCCAAACACTAGCTTCAGTTCAAGTTACTGAAGAGCAGAATAACTTCTGTTAAAAATTCCTTCAACACTCCTTCATACACAGTTTAAATCAATTAAATACTGTATTTTTAAAAAAAAGTGCAGATAAAATGTACTTAAATTCTCTTATACGTCCAGTTGAATATAACCAAGTTGTTAGCTGGCCAAGCTGAAGTTTTAAAGCAGGAATTATTTCACATGCACCAGTTTAAATATGCAAGGACAGGAAATCAAAGAATGTGGCTACCCCCACACCTGTAATTACTAGCAAATAACAAAATTCAGCCAAACACTAGCTTCAGTTCAAGTTACTGAAGAGCAGAATAACTTCTGTTAAAAATTCCTTCAACACTCCTTCATACACAGTTTAAATCAATTAAATACTGTA
Source organism: Protopterus annectens (assembly GCF_019279795.1). Lineage (NCBI taxonomy): Eukaryota > Metazoa > Chordata > Ceratodontiformes > Protopteridae > Protopterus > Protopterus annectens. The sequence continues at coordinate 1,137,387,315 of NC_056730.1, forward strand.
TTTTTAAAAAAAAGTGCAGATAAAATGTACTTAAATTCTCTTATACGTCCAGTTGAATATAACCAAGTTGTTAGCTGGCCAAGCTGAAGTTTTAAAGCAGGAATTATTTCACATGCACCAGTTTAAATATGCAAGGACAGGAAATCAAAGAATGTGGCTACCCCCACACCTGTAATTACTAGCAAATAACAAAATTCAGCCAAACACTAGCTTCAGTTCAAGTTACTGAAGAGCAGAATAACTTCTGTTAAAAATTCCTTCAACACTCCTTCATACACAGTTTAAATCAATTAAATACTGTATTTTTAAAAAAAAGTGCAGATAAAATGTACTTAAATTCTCTTATACGTCCAGTTGAATATAACCAAGTTGTTAGCTGGCCAAGCTGAAGTTTTAAAGCAGGAATTATTTCACATGCACCAGTTTAAATATGCAAGGACAGGAAATCAAAGAATGTGGCTACCCCCACACCTGTAATTACTAGCAAATAACAAAATTCAGCCAAACACTAGCTTCAGTTCAAGTTACTGAAGAGCAGAATAACTTCTGTTAAAAATTCCTTCAACACTCCTTCATACACAGTTTAAATCAATTAAATACTGTATTTTAAAAAAAAAGTGCAGATAAAATGTACTTAAATTCTCTTATACGTCCAGTTGAATATAACCAAGTTGTTAGCTGGCCAAGCTGAAGTTTTAAAGCAGGAATTATTTCACATGCACCAGTTTAAATATGCAAGGACAGGAAATCAAAGAATGTGGCTACCCCCACACCTGTAATTACTAGCAAATAACAAAATTCAGCCAAACACTAGCTTCAGTTCAAGTTACTGAAGAGCAGAATAACTTCTGTTAAAAATTCCTTCAACACTCCTTCATACACAGTTTAAATCAATTAAATACTGTATTTTTAAAAAAAAAGTGCAGATAAAATGTACTTAAATTCTCTTATACGTCCAGTTGAATATAACCAAGTTGTTAGCTGGCCAAGCTGAAGTTTTAAAGCAGGAATTATTTCACATGCACCAGTTTAAATATGCAAGGACAGGAAATCAAAGAATGTGGCTACCCCCACACCTGTAATTACTAGCAAATAACAAAATTCAGCCAAACACTAGCTTCAGTTCAAGTTACTGAAGAGCAGAATAACTTCTGTTAAAAATTCCTTCAACACTCCTTCATACACAGTTTAAATCAATTAAATACTGTATTTTTAAAAAAAAGTGCAGATAAAATGTACTTAAATTCTCTTATACGTCCAGTTGAATATAACCAAGTTGTTAGCTGGCCAAGCTGAAGTTTTAAAGCAGGAATTATTTCACATGCACCAGTTTAAATATGCAAGGACAGGAAATCAAAGAATGTGGCTACCCCCACACCTGTAATTACTAGCAAATAACAAAATTCAGCCAAACACTAGCTTCAGTTCAAGTTACTGAAGAGCAGAATAACTTCTGTTAAAAATTCCTTCAACACTCCTTCATACACAGTTTAAATCAATTAAATACTGTATTTTTAAAAAAAAGTGCAGATAAAATGTACTTAAATTCTCTTATACGTCCAGTTGAATATAACCAAGTTGTTAGCTGGCCAAGCTGAAGTTTTAAAGCAGGAATTATTTCACATGCACCAGTTTAAATATGCAAGGACAGGAAATCAAAGAATGTGGCTACCCCCACACCTGTAATTACTAGCAAATAACAAAATTCAGCCAAACACTAGCTTCAGTTCAAGTTACTGAAGAGCAGAATAACTTCTGTTAAAAATTCCTTCAACACTCCTTCATACACAGTTTAAATCAATTAAATACTGTATTTTTAAAAAAAAGTGCAGATAAAATGTACTTAAATTCTCTTATACGTCCAGTTGAATATAACCAAGTTGTTAGCTGGCCAAGCTGAAGTTTTAAAGCAGGAATTATTTCACATGCACCAGTTTAAATATGCAAGGACAGGAAATCAAAGAATGTGGCTACCCCCACACCTGTAATTACTAGCAAATAACAAAATTCAGCCAAACACTAGCTTCAGTTCAAGTTACTGAAGAGCAGAATAACTTCTGTTAAAAATTCCTTCAACACTCCTTCATACACAGTTTAAATCAATTAAATACTGTATTTTTAAAAAAAAGTGCAGATAAAATGTACTTAAATTCTCTTATACGTCCAGTTGAATATAACCAAGTTGTTAGCTGGCCAAGCTGAAGTTTTAAAGCAGGAATTATTTCACATGCACCAGTTTAAATATGCAAGGACAGGAAATCAAAGAATGTGGCTACCCCCACACCTGTAATTACTAGCAAATAACAAAATTCAGCCAAACACTAGCTTCAGTTCAAGTTACTGAAGAGCAGAATAACTTCTGTTAAAAATTCCTTCAACACTCCTTCATACACAGTTTAAATCAATTAAATACTGTATTTTAAAAAAAAGTGCAGATAAAATGTACTTAAATTCTCTTATACGTCCAGTTGAATATAACCAAGTTGTTAGCTGGCCAAGCTGAAGTTTTAAAGCAGGAATTATTTCACATGCACCAGTTTAAATATGCAAGGACAGGAAATCAAAGAATGTGGCTACCCCCACACCTGTAATTACTAGCAAATAACAAAATTCAGCCAAACACTAGCTTCAGTTCAAGTTACTGAAGAGCAGAATAACTTCTGTTAAAAATTCCTTCAACACTCCTTCATACACAGTTTAAATCAATTAAATACTGTATTTTTAAAAAAAAGTGCAGATAAAATGTACTTAAATTCTCTTATACGTCCAGTTGAATATAACCAAGTTGTTAGCTGGCCAAGCTGAAGTTTTAAAGCAGGAATTATTTCACATGCACCAGTTTAAATATGCAAGGACAGGAAATCAAAGAATGTGGCTACCCCCACACCTGTAATTACTAGCAAATAACAAAATTCAGCCAAACACTAGCTTCAGTTCAAGTTACTGAAGAGCAGAATAACTTCTGTTAAAAATTCCTTCAACACTCCTTCATACACAGTTTAAATCAATTAAATACTGTATTTTTAAAAAAAAGTGCAGATAAAATGTACTTAAATTCTCTTATACGTCCAGTTGAATATAACCAAGTTGTTAGCTGGCCAAGCTGAAGTTTTAAAGCAGGAATTATTTCACATGCACCAGTTTAAATATGCAAGGACAGGAAATCAAAGAATGTGGCTACCCCCACACCTGTAATTACTAGCAAATAACAAAATTCAGCCAAACACTAGCTTCAGTTCAAGTTACTGAAGAGCAGAATAACTTCTGTTAAAAATTCCTTCAACACTCCTTCATACACAGTTTAAATCAATTAAATACTGTATTTTTAAAAAAAAAGTGCAGATAAAATGTACTTAAATTCTCTTATACGTCCAGTTGAATATAACCAAGTTGTTAGCTGGCCAAGCTGAAGTTTTAAAGCAGGAATTATTTCACATGCACCAGTTTAAATATGCAAGGACAGGAAATCAAAGAATGTGGCTACCCCCACACCTGTAATTACTAGCAAATAACAAAATTCAGCCAAACACTAGCTTCAGTTCAAGTTACTGAAGAGCAGAATAACTTCTGTTAAAAATTCCTTCAACACTCCTTCATACACAGTTTAAATCAATTAAATACTGTATTTTTAAAAAAAAGTGCAGATAAAATGTACTTAAATTCTCTTATACGTCCAGTTGAATATAACCAAGTTGTTAGCTGGCCAAGCTGAAGTTTTAAAGCAGGAATTATTTCACATGCACCAGTTTAAATATGCAAGGACAGGAAATCAAAGAATGTGGCTACCCCACACCTGTAATTACTAGCAAATAACAAAATTCAGCCAAACACTAGCTTCAGTTCAAGTTACTGAAGAGCAGAATAACTTCTGTTAAAAATTCCTTCAACACTCCTTCATACACAGTTTAAATCAATTAAATACTGTATTTTTAAAAAAAAGTGCAGATAAAATGTACTTAAATTCTCTTATACGTCCAGTTGAATATAACCAAGTTGTTAGCTGGCCAAGCTGAAGTTTTAAAGCAGGAATTATTTCACATGCACCAGTTTAAATATGCAAGGACAGGAAATCAAAGAATGTGGCTACCCCCACACCTGTAATTACTAGCAAATAACAAAATTCAGCCAAACACTAGCTTCAGTTCAAGTTACTGAAGAGCAGAATAACTTCTGTTAAAAATTCCTTCAACACTCCTTCATACACAGTTTAAATCAATTAAATACTGTATTTTAAAAAAAAGTGCAGATAAAATGTACTTAAATTCTCTTATACGTCCAGTTGAATATAACCAAGTTGTTAGCTGGCCAAGCTGAAGTTTTAAAGCAGGAATTATTTCACATGCACCAGTTTAAATATGCAAGGACAGGAAATCAAAGAATGTGGCTACCCCCACACCTGTAATTACTAGCAAATAACAAAATTCAGCCAAACACTAGCTTCAGTTCAAGTTACTGAAGAGCAGAATAACTTCTGTTAAAAATTCCTTCAACACTCCTTCATACACAGTTTAAATCAATTAAATACTGTATTTTTAAAAAAAAAGTGCAGATAAAATGTACTTAAATTCTCTTATACGTCCAGTTGAATATAACCAAGTTGTTAGCTGGCCAAGCTGAAGTTTTAAAGCAGGAATTATTTCACATGCACCAGTTTAAATATGCAAGGACAGGAAATCAAAGAATGTGGCTACCCCCACACCTGTAATTACTAGCAAATAACAAAATTCAGCCAAACACTAGCTTCAGTTCAAGTTACTGAAGAGCAGAATAACTTCTGTTAAAAATTCCTTCAACACTCCTTCATACACAGTTTAAATCAATTAAATACTGTATTTTTTAAAAAAAAGTGCAGATAAAATGTACTTAAATTCTCTTATACGTCCAGTTGAATATAACCAAGTTGTTAGCTGGCCAAGCTGAAGTTTTAAAGCAGGAATTATTTCACATGCACCAGTTTAAATATGCAAGGACAGGAAATCAAAGAATGTGGCTACCCCCACACCTGTAATTACTAGCAAATAACAAAATTCAGCCAAACACTAGCTTCAGTTCAAGTTACTGAAGAGCAGAATAACTTCTGTTAAAAATTCCTTCAACACTCCTTCATACACAGTTTAAATCAATTAAATACTGTATTTTTAAAAAAAAAGTGCAGATAAAATGTACTTAAATTCTCTTATACGTCCAGTTGAATATAACCAAGTTGTTAGCTGGCCAAGCTGAAGTTTTAAAGCAGGAATTATTTCACATGCACCAGTTTAAATATGCAAGGACAGGAAATCAAAGAATGTGGCTACCCCCACACCTGTAATTACTAGCAAATAACAAAATTCAGCCAAACACTAGCTTCAGTTCAAGTTACTGAAGAGCAGAATAACTTCTGTTAAAAATTCCTTCAACACTCCTTCATACACAGTTTAAATCAATTAAATACTGTATTTTTAAAAAAAAAGTGCAGATAAAATGTACTTAAATTCTCTTATACGTCCAGTTGAATATAACCAAGTTGTTAGCTGGCCAAGCTGAAGTTTTAAAGCAGGAATTATTTCACATGCACCAGTTTAAATATGCAAGGACAGGAAATCAAAGAATGTGGCTACCCCCACACCTGTAATTACTAGCAAATAACAAAATTCAGCCAAACACTAGCTTCAGTTCAAGTTACTGAAGAGCAGAATAACTTCTGTTAAAAATTCCTTCAACACTCCTTCATACACAGTTTAAATCAATTAAATACTGTATTTTTAAAAAAAAAAGTGCAGATAAAATGTACTTAAATTCTCTTATACGTCCAGTTGAATATAACCAAGTTGTTAGCTGGCCAAGCTGAAGTTTTAAAGCAGGAATTATTTCACATGCACCAGTTTAAATATGCAAGGACAGGAAATCAAAGAATGTGGCTACCCCCACACCTGTAATTACTAGCAAATAACAAAATTCAGCCAAACACTAGCTTCAGTTCAAGTTACTGAAGAGCAGAATAACTTCTGTTAAAAATTCCTTCAACACTCCTTCATACACAGTTTAAATCAATTAAATACTGTATTTTTAAAAAAAAGTGCAGATAAAATGTACTTAAATTCTCTTATACGTCCAGTTGAATATAACCAAGTTGTTAGCTGGCCAAGCTGAAGTTTTAAAGCAGGAATTATTTCACATGCACCAGTTTAAATATGCAAGGACAGGAAATCAAAGAATGTGGCTACCCCCACACCTGTAATTACTAGCAAATAACAAAATTCAGCCAAACACTAGCTTCAGTTCAAGTTACTGAAGAGCAGAATAACTTCTGTTAAAAATTCCTTCAACACTCCTTCATACACAGTTTAAATCAATTAAATACTGTATTTTTAAAAAAAAAGTGCAGATAAAATGTACTTAAATTCTCTTATACGTCCAGTTGAATATAACCAAGTTGTTAGCTGGCCAAGCTGAAGTTTTAAAGCAGGAATTATTTCACATGCACCAGTTTAAATATGCAAGGACAGGAAATCAAAGAATGTGGCTACCCCCACACCTGTAATTACTAGCAAATAACAAAATTCAGCCAAACACTAGCTTCAGTTCAAGTTACTGAAGAGCAGAATAACTTCTGTTAAAAATTCCTTCAACACTCCTTCATACACAGTTTAAATCAATTAAATACTGTATTTTTAAAAAAAAAGTGCAGATAAAATGTACTTAAATTCTCTTATACGTCCAGTTGAATATAACCAAGTTGTTAGCTGGCCAAGCTGAAGTTTTAAAGCAGGAATTATTTCACATGCACCAGTTTAAATATGCAAGGACAGGAAATCAAAGAATGTGGCTACCCCCACACCTGTAATTACTAGCAAATAACAAAATTCAGCCAAACACTAGCTTCAGTTCAAGTTACTGAAGAGCAGAATAACTTCTGTTAAAAATTCCTTCAACACTCCTTCATACACAGTTTAAATCAATTAAATACTGTATTTTTAAAAAAAGTGCAGATAAAATGTACTTAAATTCTCTTATACGTCCAGTTGAATATAACCAAGTTGTTAGCTGGCCAAGCTGAAGTTTTAAAGCAGGAATTATTTCACATGCACCAGTTTAAATATGCAAGGACAGGAAATCAAAGAATGTGGCTACCCCCACACCTGTAATTACTAGCAAATAACAAAATTCAGCCAAACACTAGCTTCAGTTCAAGTTACTGAAGAGCAGAATAACTTCTGTTAAAAATTCCTTCAACACTCCTTCATACACAGTTTAAATCAATTAAATACTGTATTTTAAAAAAAAAGTGCAGATAAAATGTACTTAAATTCTCTTATACGTCCAGTTGAATATAACCAAGTTGTTAGCTGGCCAAGCTGAAGTTTTAAAGCAGGAATTATGATCCTCTCTGTAGCGTGATCGCCATTCAAAAGCCTTGAGTTTTCAAAAACTTGATCATACGGTTTTGACCATATGGAGTTCAAGTTTCTGAAAACTCAATCAGCTGTTAGGGACCCAGATGTATATATGTAAATATCTATACACACACGCGCACACATACACACACACACACACAAATGTATATATATATATATATATATATATATATATATATATATATATATCTACCTGAAAACACTGACAGATCGAAACGCAGACAATGAGAACACTGACACCAGAAGACCGACCACGGAAATACCCGACAGTTCGAAATCCCGACGCTGAAAACACCGACATGTGAAATGAGCAAGTCTGCGTAAGTATGTGATAGTGATGGACGTTAAGGTGCAGTTAAGGTAAGTGCGTGATAGTGATGGAGTTTAGGGTTAGGATTTGGGTAAGGTAAGTGTGTGATAGTGACGGACTTTAGGGTTAGGGTGCGGGTAAGGTAAGTATGTGATAGTGACGGACCTTAGGGTTTGGGTTAAGGTTAGTGCATAGATAGTTGTGTATGTAAAGTTTAGTGTAGGTTTGTAAGGTTTTTGGTGTGCTTGTGCTGTGTGTGCCTTGTGAGTCGGTGTTATGGTGTTCGGTAATGTGGACTATCGGTATTGTGTGGTTTCGGTGTTTTGGTGTCGGCGTTTTGGCTGTCGGGTTTTGTGGTGTGTCGGTGTAGTGTAGGAGATCCATATATATATATATATATATATATATATATATATATATATATATTTATATATATATATATATATATATATGTGTGTATATGCATGTGTATGTGTGTAAATATATGTATGCATGTGTGTAGACATACACACTGATGCAAGATTAAAGGTCATCTTCTCTAATCAGTGGCTATCAACTCACACCATAAAGTTGTGGTTCTTAATCTTTCTGTATAAGATATTTTACACATCACATGAATTTTATCCCTGCTTATTCAGTAACATAAAGTCTACTACTCCTAAAATTATAGCATAATTAGCAAGGCTTAGTGGAAAAAACACAAAATGCATTATAAATAAGCAGTAGAAAATAAAGGTGATAAATGTAAACATTATTGAAAATAATAGGCACTAACACCATAAGTCTAGGACAAAAAAGGGCTTCATGAGCAAATGTTTTTACTGCTAAAACAATCCCTTGAAATTATGTCAGTCAAAGAAATATGACACAATGATAATCATGACCGGATTAATGACATATCAGTGTGCAGGGTTTACAGGAAGGATGGAATCAAAGCAGAAGAACAACTTTCTCAGGGGGAGTGAAGCTTCCGTATTTCAAACATATTCCACTAGTGAAATTTCATACAGACAACCCATCGGGGGGGTTGGGGCGGGGGAGTGAAATGAATAAGAAAATGCTTAATGTGGCAGAGAGAGAGGGAAGACATTTTTGATGTGGGGCCATAAGATGCCAGATTTTACACAGAATTGCTTTATTTCTAGCAAATGCTTTCATCTTCCACAGGAAAAGTCCTTGAACCCTCTTTTCTGGTATAACTTCTACAGAATATGGTATTCTCTTTGGCTTTGTTAATTGCTTGAGGTTCTTAAATTTGTCTCATACATTCTTTCTCCTTTTCTCTTCCTCCAGGGTATGCATATGTTGTCACTTTATTCTATTTGGATAGGCCTTCTGCTAAAGCCTTTTTACCATTTTGTACTGCCACTTTCTCACAACCTCAGTTCAGTCACTTTCTCTGCCTATGTGGGATGCCCAGAACTATGCACAGTACTCCATACATGACCTCCCTAACTGTTAGTACAAAGGAAAAGTAGTTTCCATTTATACTGCAGTTATATTACTTGTACATTTCAGAATCTTCTCACTTTTCTTAGAGGAGCATGATAGGTGAAATATGACAATTTCTCAGAGCCATGATGCCATAAATGCAAATGTATAATACCACTTCCAAGGAACATTGACTTTGCCCTTTTCCTCACTACTCTGCAAATTTGGAGTTAGTAAATATAGATTAGGGGATTTATGGGGTATCCTCTTTTTATGAAGGAGTATTAACTTCCCCCTGCAAAAAAGACTTGCTTTAGATCCTGTGTCAGACCAATTTCTAGTTGCACACTTATTCCTGAGACCTATCGACGTTATGACTCCCGTAACACTACCAGATTATCTTGTTTTCCATTCTTTTTGTGTAAGCTAATTTTACTTTGCTGGTATGGAAGTACATCATAGCACTTCGACATGTTTTTCATTATCTGGAGTATGTGGCTCAGATGCACATTGATTGAAACAGCCTGTTCATATTATCTATACAGAATTCTCTAATTTAGTACTCTAACCCAATGTGCAAACTGATATCAATTCTAACATTTAATTTCTTGCTTTTTATGAAGCATTCCATTCACCTTTTATTTCAAGCAATCTTTTGAAAAAATTAATTATAAGCTTTTGGATTTCTCATTCTTTCTCTTTTTGTGATTGTTGAAACATCTTCTTAGAGGAGATCTTTTCATCATAGGTTTCATCTCTGTACTTAACATCTTTCTGTTTTTATCTGGCTCGGATTAATTCAGTAAGTGTTTGCTTATTTTACATTTTGTTTTAATTCACTGTAATCCACCTGACCTCCACCTCAGCCCTGGAATTCTTTATAGATGAATTTGTTTGTTTGCAGAGCAGGTATTCTGCTGTCGCTAATAAAACATGCAGAGAGTACAGGTAGATGTGGATGACTGGTGAGCAGAAACTACAGCTGACACTTCATGTGAATGTGCTGGAAAAGAGGATGCATCGAACAGTACCAAGGAAACTGTTTCAGTGCAACTCAAGCCATACAAACATGCAACGGATAGACAATTATTTCATTATTTTACAAGATAGGAAGGCGGTTTAATGGATCATCCATGCGGTGCTGGTCGGAGGTTAATACCTTAGCAAGTAACAGGAAAACACTGTAATGCTCTCATATTAAAGTCATCTGTGTCCCAGTATCAGATTACACTGTCCTGAAAAAAACACCTAGAAGTTCTCCCATGTACTAAAAGTCCTGTAATGTCTTGAAAGCAGAGATCCCTTGTCCCTATATTCTCATTCTCATTTTAAAAAGGTGAGGACCAAGCAGTTTATCAAGCTACCGGGGGGGGGGGGGGGTCAACCTGAGACTGGTAGGCTTAGCATGGATGCACTTATTGTTTGATCCATTGGGTAGTATATCCTGAACATCTGGAAACCTCCCAACTACAACCATCCTTTCATTGACTGGCAGCTTAATTTGCTAGGGAGGAAACTTTGGCTGTATTTCTTTCTAATGCCAAGGTTGCATCTTCCCTCAGAAACCCCAAATAATACAATGCAATGCATTCTTTCCAATTCCTGATCTTGTCCGAAACATTAAAAGAGCTAGGTTGTAACTAGCTACAAAAATGCCTAACTAAGTAAAGGATGGTTACTGTCCTCTGGATATTAAAGGATACTTGTTTTGGAAAAAAGACAAGTAGAATCATATGGATATTGACTTTACTAATCTAACCAGGGCCTTTCATTTGGCTGATCATAATACAGTTGCACAGAGTCAGATCAGGGATCCAGGCTCATTTAAATTATGTTTTAATTAACTGAAGAAATAAAAGAAATTTAAGCTGAAAATAGGAAACATACTCTCTTCCCATTCAACTTTTTCTTTGGTGTACACCGGGCCTGGTGTTAGATATTGTTATGTCAGCTCACTAATTTCTCAGAGCATGGTCTCCCTAGCCTTAATCATAGTCTAAACAGATTACTTTGTGATTTGCCAGCCCTATGATTTCCATACACTGATGTCAAAGTCAACTTAGAAAATAATATACTAAATATAATGCTTTGGTGTCAGAGAAACATATTAAAAAAAATATTAAAAAAATAAATCCATGTTATTTGAACCCAAAACAGAACTGAAACAATCTCTCACAGGGTATCAGAGTAGTTCTTGAGGGATAACAGCAGATGGCCCTATGAACATGCCTGATACTTTAGGAACCCGGGTAAGTAGATTGACTTTTCAATCACTTTGGTGGCACAAGTAAACAATACAAGGTTAATACCAGCTGGAAATTGGAAACAAAATGGGATGTTTAAAGTGATGTATACTATGAACTGAGGTTCACTGGTGACAACTGTAAAAGAAGTACTATCGACTCACTTGATATAGGGAGTCTGCTAAGAGTCTTCTGTACTTCCAACATCATTAAATATAATCCCCAGATTATTTTTTTCTTTTTTCTTCTTTTTGATTTCTCCCACACCTGCTAACATCTGACACATTGTCATAATCGGAGTCTATTTCCCCCCATTAGGATGAGAGCTGCTCAAGGCATGTGTTTCATACAGGCAGCCATCAGGAGATTTTGTGTTTGCAGCCCTAATGTTACCTAACATGATAAGTAAGTGTTCATAACTAGGACATGGAACAGGTGAAGCATGAGGCCATCGCCCACTTTTTGACTTGTGTAGCCCCTCAGGGCAGTCCCACCTTCCACTTTTGACCAGAGAGCTCACACTGGGTCCCCAGCCTGCAGAAGAGATTCATTCAAAGGAGATACACTTCACAATATCCCCCAAATTTCTCCTGAAAAAGGTGAGTTGGCAATGCTTCGACTTTCTTTTTATCTCTATATCTGGCTCCACCACTGGCCATGCTCTTCTTGAACCCAAATTGGCAGGCTGATAGTCACGGCTCTAATTCTTTATGCCAGCCAACCCCTAGAGAATCTCTAGAGGTAGACTCTATTCACAAAAAGGAAATCATTTAAGCGATATTCTAAGCAATACTGGCTGGTTTTGAATCAGAGAAATAACAGGTCTTTTGCTTTGTGCCCACTTATTTAAATTATGTATGAACACTGCCATTGTCTAGATGCCAAGCTATGTACTACGGACAATAATTACAACCTGAGATCCAGGGCAGATTGTGTGCATAACTTTACATAACTTTTTTCTTAATGTCTTGCTTAGTAAGCATGAGTACTGTAAACTAGAGCCAATGGTATGGCAGTGCTAAGTGCGCATGTGTATAGTATACAAGAACCAATGGTATGGCACTGCCAAGTGAGCATGTGTATAGTATACAAGAACCAATGGTATGGCACTGCCAAGTGAGCATGTATATTGTATACAAGAACCAATGGTATGGCAGTGCAAAGTGAGCATGTGCATTCTATATAAGAACCAATGGTATGGCACTGCCAAGTGAGCATGTGTATTCTATATAGGAACCAATGGTATGGCACTGCCAAGTGAGTATCTGTATAGTATATAAGAACCAATGGTATGGCACTGCCAAGTGAGAATGTGTATAGTATACAAGAACCAATGGTATGGCAGTGCAAAGTGAGCATGTGCATTCTATATAAGAACCAATGGTATGGCACTGCCAAGTGAGCATGTGTATTCTATATAGGAACCAATGGTATGGCACTGCCAAGTGAGTATCTGTATAGTATATAAGAACCAATGGAATGGCACTGCCAAGTGAGAATGTGTATAGTATACAAGAACCAATGGTATGGCACTGACAAGTGAGCATGTGTATTGTATACAAGAACCAATGGTATGGCACTGCCAAGTGAGCATGTGTACTGTATATAAGAACCAATGGTATGGCACTGCCAAGTGAGCATGTGTACTGTATATAAGAACCAATGGTATGGCACTGCCAAGTGATCATGTGTATTGTATATAAGAACCAATGGTATGGCACTGGCTTCTGGCTCATACTGGAGAGGACAGTGAGCTGACGACAGTTAGTATTAAGCTTTTTGTGCAGAAGGACAAATAAATAGGTAAATATAAAGTATACCTCTCATTTAGCTGAAATGTATGGAACTATACAACATGGAGCTTTGAAAAATCATCATATTTCTTTTGATTTATTTGGGGATACTTTGTTCACATCGACAAACTAAACACAATAGTATTTTCTTGTTATTTTCAGAGATAACATCTGTATGGACTGTGTTCTCATATTATTATTATTATTATTATTATTATTATTATTTTAGTTTAATGTTTTTTGTGATAGCGTGTAATTATTTAGAAACTGGAAACAACGTTGCTCCTTGTTATATGCAATACTGTTTTGCAAAAAGCTGTAAATGTTTATTCTCTTGGTTTAGAAACCAGTTTCTCATGTAATACTGCTTTCCAATTTTTTTTAAAAAGTTATATCTAAATTTTTTTTAAAATAGCTTAAAGCTTCCTCTGGTCAAACCCACATCTACAAACATGTCATTTATTTAGCACAGCTTGAGCTGATGGACAGTTTGGCTATATGGAAGGTGCCCTGAACCTTTCGAAGCTGGCCAGATGTTATACCCTTGACAGGGTAAAACCTATTTAGCTAAGGCCATTGCAGCACTGATCATTCTAACATCTACTATTAGTTTGCTTACATACTTGTACTTTCTGGTCTGAGCTGCTTCAACCATATTGCAGGAAGCAGTGTCTTTTCAGTGAAAATTAATTACTATATCATGCATGAGCTGAGACACTGCTTGCATAAATGACTGCCACAAACTCATGCTTGACAAAAGAGACAAATTGCCATCGAAATTAAATGGTTTGCTACAGTGACTTCTTAGCCTCCGAGCAGCAACATGATACAAACAGGGCCAAATTACGTTCCTGCTATTGACCTTATCTGCATGTCACCGGATTATTTTCCTAGTACTTTTAAATCACTACAGCAAACATAAATCAATGTACTGCAATAATTTCACCTGTCACTCAAGAGAGATTAAGTTAAATTGAATAGCACATAAAAAGCTGCAATTACTAATAGTTTGAGCAGTAAATATCATCATTAATTACTTTTATTAAAATGATCATCCTTATCTATTTACAGTTAACCACAGTTATTCAGTCACTCAAATGGACTTCACAGGGGCTTTTAATGATTGTGTACAACATGTTTTAACTTTTAGATGCAGTCCAGTTCATAAACAACATGGCTGCCTTTATTTATCTTCTGTAAAAGTTCTGTCTCCAAATTCGGCATACAATTTTTAACTATTTAGAATCCTTGTTTACATGTTTGAGCCATGTGAAAGGCTATAAGCCAGATATCAGAATTCAAACAACAAAACAAACAAGTATATAAACAGATAAAAATCAAAAAGATGAAACTGACAGAAATATAATTCAGATGACACTTGTTAAATACAAAAACAAACAAAGCAGCTCACCAAACACACAGACATATACAAAACACTTTACTAGTATTCCTTACAAGAGGTGATAAAGACATCTACCTTTCTAAAAGAAGAACTTCAGAGTGACTTTTTCCCACCTAGAACTGGCTCCATAAAAATAAACTCATGGTAAACATTCACAAAAGGTATGTCAGTCATGCTGTTTGGTACTCGCCAAACTACTCTTTCTCATGTCAGTGAATAAAGTATCTAGGCTTTCTTTTCAATTAGCACCTCACCTTTTCTCAAAGCCCAAATCCATAAAAGACTAACACAGTTTAGATTAGCCAATAAAATCTCACAGCTTTTAACTACTGAAGCCAGATAATATGTAGCCATTAATGTCCTACTTCTGATAGTAAAATATAGATTGCCATTTACTGCGCTTGGCTCCTTATATAATTCCACATAGTACGATGTGGTCAAAACCAAATGCTCAGATTCATTCACCTTACTAACAAATATGAGCAGCATTGTTTTGCACCACACAAAGGTAAATGGCTCCAGTTGGAGGCAGGCTTACTCTGCTACTCAACACGCTAAAAGGCTGGTATTCATAGTCGCATGCACAAATGCGGTAGGAGTATTCCTAATACTTACAAGTAAGCATAGCAAATGCAAGATTCATAGAAGCCATTGATGCTAATGTGCAAGGCTTGAAAATAATTAGATGAAAATGACAAATGATGTCAAGTATAGTATGCTAATGAGGCAGTTTTGCAATTCATAGTCGGACATCCTTGCAGTATTCACATCCATTGTTAAATGTGGTGTTTCATCTGTGATATTGTAGTTGCAGTCCATAAACTTTTTTGTTGAAATATATACAAGCACTCCCTGACACACACGTGAATTATTTTCCCCAGCAACCCCTTCAATAGCTTGCATTAACTATGTACAAACATTAAAATGACACAATAAATTATTTTACCTAGCAATCACTTCAGCATTCTGACCATGCAGGTGTAAGCACTTCACTGACACACAAATTAATTCTTTCCCCAAGCACTAAAATGAAGCACTCACCCAAGCGAACCCATCTGTAACATATCCAGGTGTGCAGAAGCATCAAAATGAAACATTTCTCCAAGCAATCCCTTCAGTAACGTGCTCTACTATGCCCAAGCACCAAAATAGAATATTCACACAAGCGAGCCCCTCAGTCACCAAAATTAAATGTTCAAGCAGCCCTTTTAGTAACATGCCCTAGTATGCACCAGCACTAAAATGAAACATTCACCCAAGCGACCCCTTCAGTAACATGCCCTAGTATGTACCAGCACTAAAATGAAACATTCACCCAAGCGACCCCTTCAGTAATATGCCCTAGTATGCACCAGCACTAAAATGAAACATTCACCCAAGCACCCCTTCAGTAACATGCCCTAGTATGTACAAGCACCAAAATGAAACATTCACCCAAGCGACCCCTTCAGTAACATGCCCTAGTATGTACCAGCACTAAAATGAAACATTCACCCAAGCGACCCCTTCAGTAACATGCCCTAGTATGCACCAGCACTAAAATGAAACATTCACCCAAGCGACCCCTTCAGTAACATGCCCTAGTATGCACCAGCACTAAAATGAAACATTCACCCAAGCGACCCCTTCAGTAACATGTCCTAGTATGCACCAGCACTAAAATGAAACATTCACCCAAGCGACCCCTTCAGTAACATGCCCTAGTATGTACCAGCACTAAAATGAAACATTCACCCAAGCGACCCCTTCAGTAACATGCCCTAGTATGCACCAGCACTAAAATGAAACATTCACCCAAGCGACCCCTTCAGTAACATGCCCTAGTATGTACCAGCACTAAAATGAAACATTCACCCAAGCGACCCCTTCAGTAACATGCCCTAGTATGCACCAGCACTAAAATGAAACATTCACCCAAGCGACCCCTTCAGTAACATGCCCTAGTATGCACCAGCACTAAAATGAAACATTCACCCAAGCACCCCTTCAGTAACATGCCCTAGTATGTACAAGCACCAAAATGAAACATTCACCCAAGCGACCCCTTCAGTAACATGCCCTAGTATGCACCAGCACTAAAATGAAACATTCACCCAAGCGACCCCTTCAGTAACATGCCCTAGTATGTACCAGCACTAAAATGAAACATTCACCCAAGCGACCCTTCAGTAACATGCCCTAGTATGCACCAGCACTAAAATGAAACATTCACCCAAGCGACCCCTTCAGTAACATGCCCTAGTATGCACCAGCACTAAAATGAAACATTCACCCAAGCACCCCTTCAGTAACATGCCCTAGTATGCACCAGCACTAAAATGAAACATTCACCCAAGCGACCCCTTCAGTAATATGCCCTAGTATGCACCAGCACTAAAATGAAACATTCACCCAAGCACCCCTTCAGTAACATGCCCTAGTATGTACAAGCACCAAAATTAAACATTCACCCAAGCGACCCCTTCAGTAATATGCCCTAGTATGCACCAGCACTAAAATGAAACATTCACCCAAGCGACCCCTTCAGTAACATGCCCTAGTATGCACCAGCACTAAAATGAAACATTCACCCAAGCGACCCCTTCAGTAACATGCCCTAGTATGCACCAGCACTAAAATGAAACATTCACCCAAGTGACCCCTTCAGTAACATGCCCTAGTATGTACCAGCACTAAAATGAAACATTCACCCAAGCACCCCTTCAGTAACATGCCCTAGTATGCACCAGCACTAAAATGAAACATTCACCCAAGCACCCCTTCAGTAACATGCCCTAGTATGCACCAGCACTAAAATGAAACATTCACCCAAGCGACCCCTTCAGTAACATGCCCTAGTATGCACCAGCACTAAAATGAAACATTCACCCAAGCGACCCCTTCAGTAATATGTCCAGGTATGAACAAGCAGTAATTAAGCTCCACTCACATGTCCATTTTCTGACTGATATGAAAATGTAAATCCCCAAACTATGAATGCCACCCTTAAAGTCCTCAATTATAAATATTACCCTCCACTTAAACCCCACCACCTACTCTGTCTAAAACTCTCCAACTCTCAATGCCTCCCTTTGCCTTTGTTTATGTGAAAGATCTTTCTTTAAACTATTCCTTGCCTGTTGGTACTCTCTACTCAAAGCCATCACACAAATTGCCAATCATATTATTCAGGAAGTCTCTTCATTCCAACCTATTGGGTGTGAGGTTGGCATAATAGTTAAGGTGCTTCCCCTTACAAACACAAGGTACAGGGTTTGATTCTCACATGGGGTAATTGGCTAGGCTTAAAATGGCCCATAAGGGCAGTTAGCCTAGTACTAATCTATGAGCCTATCTATTAACCTATTTGATGAGAGCAAATGTAACTGTTTCAGAGACACAAGTTAAGTCTTATACTCAGTTTCACTTACCACTCAATCATAATAATCACTTTTGCTTCGCAAATCATTCCCTTTTTTATTCTGCTGTCATCCCACTGCAAAAACTTGTGCCTAATTCACTTGTATTTTTGTAATATGCAGCTGTATCCTTCACTTGCTCTATATTATGTGCATATTCTGCTGATTTGTGCATCTGTATATCCACACATGATGTATGCCTTTTTTGTACATATGGGGTATATAACTTCTATCCTGCAATTGTATTATGCAACTGTTGCTTTACCTGCTCTGTACACAGCATGCTTTACACTGTTAAATGCAACTGCATATCCACGAATAATGCTTCTCTTTGTATATATAAAGCATGTCCTTTATGTTCCAACTTTGTATTTGTTTATGTGACCCAGGTTGTGGCCAGAAAGAGTACTTGGACAAGTCCACTTATCCAGTTAGCAATTGTTAAATAACTATATAAAAATAACACACAAAAAGACAGCCTTTGCCTCACAATGCAACAATTAACATTTCTTAAAACAAATAGAACATACATACAGATGTTCCATGTGACATCCTGCAATTTATATATTAATTTCATGAAGCTTATTTTATGGCTTTTCATTTAGGCACTTGTTTAATGCTGGTCAAGTGATTTAATCCTGGGGGGATGATAAGCCTTCATTTCAATCTGTCAGTTATACTCAGCAATCTAAAACATCTGATTGTCGATTGTAAAAATTGTCTGTAAAACCTGAAATTTAAAAATGTGATTACCACTACAGATACTAAGGTGTTTTACTAGGGGATTCCTAAATTCTTTCTTTGTAATTAACAGTAATCACTTCTTATCACATTCACTAAAAGCTTTGCTGGTTCTTAATATTTTAATCTCATTTGACAGCAACACTATGACAGAGCTCTACCTTAGTCAATACATCCAAATAAAGAAATACATATTTGTTATGGAGAAGTACTGGCATTATGTTTCTAATGATTCTGATAATGCAAACAAAGCTATGCATAAAGGGAACAAAAGTTTGAAGAATTTAGTTGTCCATAACAAATGGGTTGTTAAGAAGAGTAACACTATCGGAAAACTCAAATGCTACAGTTGTGAGGTATTCCAGTTATAAAATGAGGATACTTTTGTGCATAACAGCTATTGGGATTAGCTGTTGTTGTATCTTTCGGCTTTTCCTGGTTAGGGGTCGCCACAGTGGAACTCCGGTCCGCTAATGATTGGCAGTAGATTTTTACGTACCGAGTTGCCAGCCCTGACGTACAACCTTCAATGAAGGTACACCCATTCACGCATGTCTCCACACATAAGACGCTTTAGCTGAGAAACGAACAGGACAACGTCTTACTGTGAGGCGACAATGCTACCGCAGCACCAACTTGTAGCCACTGAAAATGTGACCTATAATGCAAATTGTGCATGCTATGTTTTTATACAGCAAAGATGAGATGCAGACAAGCCACTTCTCAAAGGCAAGTTCTTATGACCTTTTATCTTTTATTTTCACCCCCCCCCAAAAAAAACCATGCTTCATGCCTGTGTTAGCTAACCCTGATGTGGTCCTTTACAGTTTTTATGTCTGCCTGATTTGGTTTCTCTAAAGTTCCTTTGCAGGGTGAATGTGGCCAGCACTCACAAAAAATGTGCCTTTAAGTAGCAAATTTTATATGGTTAAGACACAGGGATAATATGACATTGTGTGTACTCAGCATGTCAAGTCATTTTTGGGGGGCGTCACTAACATGCAGTTGCCTACTCCTTTTTTCACCTCAGTGGTTTTCCTTTTTTATTTTCATTCTCTGTTTTCCAGGTTAACAGAGCCAAAGCTCAATTAGATTGCTGAGGAGATTTTGTCATAGTGATGCTCATGCAGAGATCTTGCAACTAACTGCATGTACTACTTCCAGTGCATGTTCCGTATTTACTAACTCCAATGCATGTACTGCACGTACTACCTCCAGTGCATCTATTACCTCCAGTGCATATATTGCATGCACTAACTCCAGTACATGTACTGTGTGCACTAACTCCAGTGCAAGTACTGCGTGCACTAACTCCAGTGCATGTACTGCATGTACTAACTCTATTGTTGCTTCCCTGTGTGTGCATGCAGGAAGCACCTAATATTAAAAAGGAATCTTATGCAACCAATGACTAAGCTATAAGGAGAATCAGAGACTTGGGTTCCTATAACTCAGCAGCCACTCAGAATTCTCAAAACAAAACATTTCTCTTCCCTTCAAGATGGCTGATCTTTGATGAAGCAAAATGTGATTAGCCTTAAGCTACAAATAGTATGCTCCTGTAATGCATTCCATAAACTTTAATGAAGTACTTGTGGGGTTATTCTTTTAAACAACAAGTATGGGAAGCTTTCCAATAATGAATTCATTATTTTATGTGATGCTAGTATAAACTGACAACACCTAACATCAGACTACCCAATTACTAGCATCGGGCTGTTTGGATTTTTGCAATTGCTTACAGCACTAACTAAATGACAAAAACTACAACCATGGCACTATACTAAACGTAATCCTCATCTCTAGCCCAAGTAAATTTACTATTGCTGGCACCTTTCCTAGCACCGTAAGTGACTATCTGCCAGCATATACACAAAGAAATTCTTTCTCCAGAAAACATCATTATAAAACAACCTACAACATCACTAAGTTCAACCAACATTCCTTTCTTAGCACATTAAAATCCATTAACTGGCTTGCACTACTGACCCTAACCCTCAGTCATGTGGTCAGGCATCTCAGTACTACATTTCTAACCATCCTTAACAGCCATTGAAGCACAATCAAGCAGTCTCCATGGTTAATACTGTCAACTAAGCATTATAAGGCAAAGGACGAAAGCATGGTAAGAATGGCTATACAGCAAAACCAGCTCAAAATTGCAAAACGTTCGACATCTCAGGAATCAGGAGAAAGCATGCTATCAAAGACAAAAAACATTACTATACCAACCTTCAAAGCACCAATAAAAACAACTTTAAAAACTCTGCTCTTCTATCAATACACTACTTAATCCAGGAACCAAAAGTAACCGAAATCCATACTTCAGTAAATCTCCTCTTCAAATTGCCACTACAGTTAATAATTATTTCATCAAGAGCACAGCTTAACTGATCTCAAAAAAACCCAACCCACATATATCCTTAAACCAGTATTTTCCTAACACCAATCCTACATTTTTTCCTCAATACACCATTTCAAATTCCCACACATCTATTCTCCAATCAGAGTCCGCACCCAATACCCCTTAACAAAGTCTCTGAAGTTTGCACTACAACCTGTCTATACATATCATGTAAAAAATTCTTATACAAGCTCAAACTCAGCTCTGCCTCTGCAGATACACTCTTTCAGCAGAATATCTCAAACCTGGTACTGATGCCATAACTAATCCTGTCAGCATCCTCATCGATAAATCCCTCACTGAAACATATGTCCCTGCACTTTAGAAAAAGCCATTCATCATCCCTCTGCATAAAAGAGGCAATTACACTGAAGTATTAAACTTTCAGTTCATTGCCATCCTATTCTCCACCTACAAAATATTAGAGAAATTTGTCCATCAGCAAATCCTTATTTCTCTCCTTGAAAACAAAATACTTACCTCCTATCCACATGACTTTAAGCCATCTTATCTACTTTCTTTCATAGAAACTAAATATAGTGCTACAGATTCTGGCAAAATTGTCTCCTCCCTATTTATAGACCTTTCAAAAGCATTTGATACTGTTTCCCCATTCCAAATTTCACCGTCTCACCAACTTAGGTATCACCTCCTCCTCCATTAAGTGGTTTTCCATCTATCCATCCAATAGACAATAATCTGTAAAATGGCGAGGCTCCATCTCAACTTACCTTCCAAACAATACTGGTGTACCACAAGGCTTTCTCCTCAGCCCCCTTCAATTTAACATTTTAATCATTGACCTACATACTGCCTGCTGTCAAAGCTCTCTAATTAAATATATAGATTATTCTACAATTAGTTGCTCTTCCACCCATTTATTCCACCTAAAACAGATAATCCAAGAAGCTTTCACCTCTCTAGAAAACTGGCTTGATAACTCTCAACCCTTACTCAACCAAAAATAAAGAAAAAAATGTTCTTCACCCTCAAAACATGTTCTGCTGACAAATCAATCTTTAAAATACACCCCCCAAAATGTGTTTTCATTGATGAAAACTTAAAGTTTAATTTCTATATCCAAAACAATATTAATTTCTATATCCAAAACAATATTAAAAAATCATCAGAAACTGTGTATATTCTATAGAAATAAATATTTTCTAAACTCATCTACTGGAAGCACCCTTGCCAACACCTACCTTTTACCTTCACTCCTACATGGAGTTCCTATTCTCACCAACTTCCAAATCTCATTTAATTACAGACTTGAGTTTTGTTATAACAAAACAGCTAAATTTTCAACTAGCTCCACGTATTACCCACTCCTCACTATCTTTCCCAACAATCCCTAAAATGGCTCGAACTACTACAACCCCTGATCTACTTACAACCACCTATAATATTATCCACAAACCCACTGTCTACCTTGCTTTTAACACTCTTTCTCACAATTATACCCCCACAAGATCCTTATGGTTGGAAGACAAATAACTTCTCTCACTTTATAAACCCAATAAATCCACTGGAAAAAGTCTATACTCCTATTCTCTTATACCCAAAACAACCCCTAGCCTTATTGCATTCAGGCAAGCATTAAAATAATTGCTAACCAATGGATCTGCTCCTGTTCTATACCTGATTAATATCATAGTACTTACCCTTCCCCCTCCCTAACCTTCTTAAGTACCTTTTTAATACTTATTCCATGGTTTTTCTCCTTTTTTTATTTCCCCTGTGTACTTTTGGGTCCCCATTTCATGACTCAGTATTTCATATTATTTGCCTTTCTCTCTTTCTCACCCTTCCCTTCTTCATACACATTCTAGATAGCTCTCTCACTATCACTGGTTTGCTAACCTGTTTTGCTGCCCTTCTCCTTATCCCTTCTGATACCACCTTTTATCTCATAACCACCTTATATCCTTAATTTCATACCTAGCTTATCTTTTGAAGTATATACATATTCACACATCTGTCTCTTAAGTAGTCGTTTTCCTGTTTTCTTAATGGTCCCATCTAATTTCTTCAGATTTCCAGATTTTTTTATATTTTGTTTCCTGTAATGATGCTTGTTAGTTTCTTAACTGCATCATTGCACTAACTAATGATTGCCAATATATATTTACATATTTTATCATTGTGAATTTTATTTTTTTTTTTTTACTATGTCACTTTGCTGCTATTGCTATGCTTTTTGAGCTTTTCTCCCCGAGACTCTGCTGAAAATGGGTATGTTGGACCCAGCTGGACCTTCCTGCTAAACACGTTGATAAAAGAATAAATAAATAATAAATGTAAGGGTCGAGTCCTTTCTCCTTCCCCATTGTATCACCTGCTTAGGTTCATAGATTCATAAGTTCGCACTAGGCTAATGGCCAGAAGGACGTTTTTAATCTTAGCCATGCATCCCAAATCTCTTAAAATTTCTAATACCCTTGATAAGTGTAAGCAAGGGGCTTGAGAGATGAAACATTTACAAACAGGACTTCTGAGATATACCATTTCCATGCTGCCTGTGTACATTAGAGATATAGCTGCCAAACCAGGGCTAAATTTCATGTTCAAGTCTTAAATTTGTTTAGGGAGGAACTCTGCTTCACAATAATAAGGAGCCTGTTTCAGAGAAGTGGCAGTCTCTGGGATACATTCCTGTCTTTCCAGCACATTCTATTTATATCACAGGCATGGTTTAAGTATTTAGAATGGGTAATTCTGGTGCTGTTTGTATTGTGGATATGCAAGAGGTCCATCATGTTGGTGTCTGACAATGCCTTGTATGCCAGGCATAGATATCCTCTCAACAGCCTGTAGCAGACAGAATACATGGATAGGGTTTTGAGGTGGTCTGCTGAGGATATGCTACTTAGGCCTTGAGGGCATTTAGCCATTAGCAAGCCCTTTTTTGGGCTTACGCCACCCCTTAGAATTATGGGAACTATACCCTATATTTTCTGTTGAGCTGTTGAGTAGTGACACTGACTGGTGGTCCCCTGAGGTATATCTGATCTCTCATCCATTGGTCAAGATTTCTCTCCCAACCCAGGTGCTGCCTCTCACTCACATATACGGGATTTTTATTCCACAGCGTAGTAGGGAGTCTTTGGTGATGAAATCTATCTCCAGCACGCCCTATTAATAAGAGGTTTGTCGAGGTTTAAGTCTCCCGCCTCTCTGGATTTTGGAAGATTTTTTGAGGTGCATATTCATCATCATCTGGTTTTTTGATGTATTATGTTGTGAGCACAAAGGTCACCTGAGCACAGCAAGCGACCACTGAATAGAGGAGTTCTCTTTCAGTCGGGCAGCATAGGACATGTTTTGTTTGAGACCCCTGTTTTTTTTGGAAGGAACTTGGCCTCTCCAGCTGTGCAAGTGTCGTGTCGGATACATTCGAATGGGGCATTGTTGCTCAATTTGGTCTGATGAGTGATGAGTATAGGGAGACTATGACCTCCCTTGATCTAGATGAGAATCCCTTCATGATAAGGTGGGCAAGAATACTTACACACTGTATTCTTTTAGTAAAGAACCTCTGTGGACATTACAGTTGTTGGATGTGCGTAGCTAGGCACATACCAAAGGGAGCATTGTACACAATGATAGACCTGATGAATGCTGAATACAGTGGAACAATGAGCTGCTTCACCCTAGATGCCATACCTCTGATTACAAGTTACACAACATAGAATCATTTCCTCACTACTGTGGATGTGTGATGCCCAATGACTAAATTACAACCTATATGTGTCTTCAAGTTTCCGACTACTCGCTCAACTCTTAGGGGTGTGTTGTCAATATCACAGTTACTAGGGGTGGATGACTTCCCAAATGATACTATTATGTATTTCTTGGCATTTAGTTTTAGTCCAAGGCTCTGGGATAAGTTATTTGTCTGTATCAGCCCTTCCTGGAGGACATTTGTGTTGCTGGAGGATTCTATGACTGCTCCAAATTTGCAATCATTTGCAAATTTAGTCAGCCAGAGGCCTTTGAAATTGGTTTCCTATTCCTTCTACACCCATTCTAACTAAGCTACTTAGAAAGTAGCGTATGCCCATGTGCCCCCACCCACAACAAAACATAAATACATGAAGATACTACAGAGGCACATTGTACCTCCACCTTGTTTTCAATCTGCTTATGAAGATTTCAGTCCTAGGTTTCAATATCGGTTGAACTGTTTGATTTATAAAGGTGCAAGTGATCCAGGACTACTGGGTCTCTAACAGCTCAGGAGACAAGGCATATATATCCCCTCTCTGTAATCTATATGGTACTGAGAAAATGGACAGTACTTCCACTCTTTCCTGGCATTTTCAGGTTTTAAGCCCACTATTTTCTTAAATAGGAACATCTTGGATCTTTGCAGTTATTTAGTATGTCTAAGTGCTCTACAGCTCAAACTGGCCATTGTATGTTTTGACTAGCCTGCCTTTTTAGGGCTGAGTATAAGGGGATAATGACCTTTTTTGATCTGGATGATATTCTCTTGAGATTAGCTGTACCCCATGACCAATTCTGTTACATAGTGGTCATTAGAAAGACTTTTATCTAGCCAACTTCCTAGATATCTTACTAGGCTTCTTTTTGTAGTGGGGCAGATTATATGCTGTACACTGGAAGTGGGGCAGATTATATGCGCTACACTGAGGGAAAGGGTTGCCTACCAGATGTGACAATGTTGCACTTCTTAGCATTTAACATGAGCCTATTTTCAAAACAACTGGTAGTTATGAGCCCAAGTTCTTGCTGAAGACCCTGGACATCACAGGGGGACTTGACAATGACTCTCAGGCTACAGTCATCTCTAGTCTTGGTTATCCATAGGTTTTAGTTTTTGGTCTGAAGGTCAGTAATGTCAATGCCAAATAAAAGGGGTCCTAGCCCTGAGCCCTGTGAAACAGCACTGGTTACCCTCTTATTCTCTGAAACTACACTAGTCACTCTCACCATGTGGATTTTGACTTTTAACCAGTTGGTGAGGGATCTTACTACACTGGAGTCAATTTCCAGTGCATCTAGTTTATTAACTATGTTAGCATTGGTGAGGGAATCAAAGGCCTTAGCCAGACTGTGGCATGCCACATGGACAGAGTGGTCACTGTGTACAGCTTATGTTGCCTTTTCCAAAACATTTACCAGCTTCATTAGAAAGGATCTACCCTTCAGAAAGCCAGACTGCTGTGAGTCTTGACGGATGAAATGTTTAGTGCTGATATTTATTAGGTAATTACTAATATATTCCATAGCATTGCAAATGAGACTTAGGCTAATGGATCTATAATTCCTGAGGTCCATAGTAGCCATTGCTTGTGATATTTACTTTTCCTCCAAGGTATGGCAATCTTGGAATTAGTATATATAAGTTGGGGTGGGGCTGCCTCCCACATCGAGGAGTGCAGAGGGCCTGCCCTACTGCAAAAAGATGTTTAAAGGAAAAGAGTGATGTTCAAAATTTGCTTTTCTCCTGCATTTTCAGACTTTTTTCAGTGTGTCTGCACTTGACATTTCAAATGATTTCAATGTTATGTGTCAGAGTAGTTAGTGGTATATTGATGGAAAGCTTACAGTCTTTTTTTTTTTGTGAGAGCGCAGCCTCCATATTTGTTAAGTAACTTCATCTGTCACAAACTTACTTATGTTGCGTAACAGTTCATGACCTATGACCATGAGAAAGTTAGTATACTGCTTCCAGATACTAAGTGCCATGAGACAGCCTTCAGAGGTGGATCCCATAGACTGACCATCCTCACTGGCTCGAATAATTTGGCACTTAATTTGCAACCTAGAGAATTTAGAAGTTATGTAATATATAGTACAATATTTGTACATAGTTTTCGTCTATAAGGAAGAATAAGTCCATAGACTTGGAAGTAATGAATGATTGTACTTACTGGGGTGTATATGCTGCAGTAAAAACTCAGCTCAGCTTTGTAATAATGTAGGTTCAGTGTTATGAGAATCAGTTATTTACAGACTTGGGAACATAGTGAAGCTTTGAACTGCTCAAAGGCTATTTATAAAGAATAGGGGCAGAGTGTGAGGCATTGGTTACACATTGCTGCCACACCTGTACATAGTAAAAGTCTGATTTGGTTGACTAGGAGTGTATTAGGAAGGATTGAAAACTGGAAATGCCTGCATCTATGGTGTGCAGGTTACTAACCAACTACCCTAAGCATCACTCAATGCAGCATAATGCAACTTAAGAAACAAAGCAGCCAATGAAAAACAGCTAAGCCTCTAGCCAATAGTGCTAACTTCCCAGAAACAGTAGCAAATGACCTACATGCCACTATAAGAACTATTACTAGGTATCAGATAGCACACACTTTTTGGCCAAGACTTTCTGTAAACTACACATTTAGTAAACTGCAAACAAAAGTAAAAAAAAAAAAACAGCAGCAAAATATAGTGAACCACTCAGCAGCAATAAATCAGTCTTCTACTGTAAGTGAAAATCATTAATTTCAACTTCTGAACAAAGCAGATAGTAAATGCAGTAACATTAACAAAGTAACACTTATGAAGTGAAATACAGAAAGGCAATTTTAAGTACAGATAAATCAGATCAGTTTCCTGTTTTTGTTAGAAAAACTGGGATCAAATGCCACATAAACCTCCATGTATGCACATGAGCACAGCTTCCTTCAGTCTTTAGAAAAAGACAGCAAAGAAGTGTTGCTCTGTACAGTATAAAGCAAGCTAGGTACAAAAAGGAACCAAGGAAAAATAACTAGAGCTCTTGCCAACTGTGCTAATTCCCCAGAAACAGCAACAACTGCCCTTCTGCTACCAGGATAATTACTACTAGCTCTCACATGGTCCACACAGTTCTCTAAAACTGTATGTAAACTGCAAATAACAGTGAAAAACATCAGCAAATTGTAGGAAACTACTTAACAGCAATAAACCAGTCAGGCGATTAGTAATTAGTAATTTAAACTTCTGAACAAAGCAGATGGTAAATGGTAAATGCAGTAAAATGGACATAGTAACAGTTTTTAAGCAAAATACTGAAGGGCAATTTTAAGTGTGGATAAATAGCAGAATTTTCCATGTGTGCACAGGGGCCAGCTTCTGGCCGTCTTCAGAAAAAATGTATGCTCAGACAAGGTGCTACCCTAAATATGTGATTCTTTGAAGAATACAAGCATTTCCAAGGACACTTTGCACAATACATATGTAAATAAAGTATAGAAGACCTTTGCAGTTCCTTCTTGTCCATACACATTATTGGTAAACATTGTATTAGGCTGCTGATCTGCTATGCATTATGCATAAGATGGGAATAAGCATGCCTGGAATTATAGGCATGCCATGTACTAAAGATGGGCATGCCTTGCATTTGGAATAGGAAAGATACATCTTCAATAAATGTTGAGGCAGGTAGATGGTGCAGTCCAGTGGTAGCATTGTTGCCTCACAGCAAGCGGTTCTCCTGTTTGATTCTTGGCTGGAGTGGCTTCTGTGTGGAGTCTGCATGTCCCCCCTGTGTTTGTGTGGGTTAACTCCAGGCGCTCTGGTTTCCTCTCATGTTTTCAAAGACATGCTCTGCTGAACATTGGCTTCATTCTGGGTCAGACTTTCCCAGTAAACAAATGTTAAATAAATAAATAAGTATTACTGCACTAAAATAAAACTCCAGGTGCTCTGGTTTCCTCCCACGTTTTCAAAGACACGTATCTGGAGCATTTTTTTCCCACGCCTCTAATGAAAATTGGCTTCATTCCAGGTCAGATTTTTCCTGGTAAACAAATGTTAAATAAATAAATAAGTAAATATTACTGCACTAAAATAAATAAAGTACTGTCCAAGTTAAATACTACCAGCATGCTTAATGTCTGAATTACTGCACAAAGTACTGTCCAAGTTAAATACTACTAGCATGCTTAAAGTTTGAATTACTGCATTAAAATAAAGTATTGTCCAAGTTAAATACTACCAGCATGCTTAAAGTTTGAATTACTCTTTAAAATAAAGTACTGTCCAAGTTAAATACTACCAGCATGCTTAAAGTTTGAATTACTGCATTAAAATAAAGTATTGTCCAAGTTAAATACTACCAGCATGCTTAAAGTTTGAATTACTGCATTAAAATAAAGTATTGTCCAAGTTAAATACTACCAGCATGCTTAATGTTTGAATTACTGCACAAAGTACTGTCCAAGTTAAATACTACCAGCATGCTTAAAGTTTGAATTACTCTTTAAAATAAAGTACTGTCCAAGTTAAATACTACCAGCATGCTTAAAGTTTGAATTACTGCATTAAAATAAAGTATTGTCCAAGTTAAATACTACCAGCATGCTTAATATTTGAATTGCTGCACAAAGTACTGTCCAAGTTAAATACTACCAGCATGCTTAAAGTTTGAATTACTCTTTAAAATAAAGTACTGTCCAAGTTAAATACTACCAGCATGCTTAAAGTTTGAATTACTGCATTAAAATAAAGTATTGTCCAAGTTAAATACTACCAGCATGCTTAAAGTTTGAATTACTGCATTAAAATAAAGTATTGTCCAAGTTAAATACTACCAGCATGCTTAAAGTTTGAATTACTGCATTAAAATAAAGTATTGTCCAAGTTAAATACTACCAGCATGCTTAAAGTTTGAATTACTGCATTAAAATAAAGTATTGTCCAAGTTAAATACTACCAGCATGCTTAATGTTTGAATTACTGCACAAAGTACTGTCCAAGTTAAATACTACCAGCATGCTTAAAGTTTGAATTACTCTTTAAAATAAAGTACTGTCCAAGTTAAATACTACCAGCATGCTTAAAGTTTGAATTACTCTTTAAAATAAAGTACTGTCCAAGTTAAATACTACCAGCATGCTTAAAGTTTGAATTACTCTTTAAAATAAAGTACTGTCCAAGTTAAATACTACCAGCATGCTTAAAGTTTGAATTACTCTTTAAAATAAAGTACTGTCCAAGTTAAATACTACCAGCATGCTTAAAGTTTGAATTACTGCATTAAAATAAAGTACTGTTCAAGTTAAATACTACCAGCATGCTTAAAGTTTGAATTACTGCATTAAAATAAAGTACTGTCCAAGTTAAATACTACCAGCATGCTTAATGTTTGAATTACTGCACAAAGTACTGTCCAAGTTAAATACTACCAGCATGCTTAAAGTTTGAATTACTCTTTAAAATAAAGTACTGTCCAAGTTAAATACTACCAGCATGCTTAAAGTTTGAATTACTCTTTAAAATAAAGTACTGTCCAAGTTAAATACTACCAGCATGCTTAAAGTTTGAATTACTCTTTAAAATAAAGTACTGTCCAAGTTAAATACTACCAGCATGCTTAAAGTTTGAATTACTCTTTAAAATAAAGTACTGTCCAAGTTAAATACTACCAGCATGCTTAAAGTTTGAATTACTCTTTAAAATAAAGTACTGTCCAAGTTAAATACTACCAGCATGCTTAAAGTTTGAATTACTGCATTAAAATAAAGTACTGTCCAAGTTAAATACTACCAGCATGCTTCAAGTTTGAATTACTGCATTAAAATAAAAAGTACTGTCCAAATTAAATACTACCAGCATGCTTAAAGTTTGAATTACTGCATTAAAATAAAGTACTGTCCAAGTTTAGTCATGCAGTGGGATTTCACATTAACAGAAAATGACAAAGTCATCAAAAAGAAAATGGAAATCAAACAAAGCTATTCAGATAATTATATTATTTTTTAAAGGTAGGCTGTTAAATATGTATTTTACAGTAAGTAATATAACTTATAATACTGAGTAATAACAAACTACAATAGCACCTATATGTAGTCAATAAATATATGCATCTGGCACCACAGAGAGCATGAACCAGAATAAAACACAGTTCCATCATTCCATTTTTCATTTAAAAAAAAAAAGATAAGATTAATCAGCTTTCTTACATATTAATTTTGTATTGTAGCCATAAACAAAGTTTGTGTTAATAATGCTGGTTTGCTGATGGCTGACTTTGTTTGATCCCCTAGGCCTCACTTGGATGAGCAAACCATACAAGCCATGGGTAAACCCATGGCTGTCCATACCTGAACATGGTTTATTGCTAAAAATGAATATTTTTCATGCCACTATTTTATAGTCATATTCCAACTCACTGTATATATATATATATATATATATATATATATATATATATATATATATATATATATATATATATATATAAGAATTATCCAAAATATGGCACTCTTTATACAGTATATGTCTATATTATTTATATTACATTACACATGCCTTAATTCCTTTAATTTGGTATACCAACATTCCATATCATATCACTCTAATTATAAAAAAAGACCAAATTTAATGTTCAGCTTTTCTTCTTCTTTTAACTATCTCTCAAAACATATCTAAAGTATTTATTTATTTAAATAAATAAATAAATAAGTAATATATCGCAAGACGCTTCACATGCTAGGATGCCCTCAGTTATTAATATGTTAATATCATTATTGTTATCTAATATTTAACATTATTTTGAAGTGGATTTGTTATTGTCATTTTAAAGATATTTCCTGAATATTACAACAGAAAAACACTAAAAATGAACAAGAGGTGATTTTGGAGGAAAAGATGGACTTGAGCGAGTTGTGGTGGGACACCCTGAAAATGGCAATGATGATGACTAAAAGGCTAGGATAAGGCTCAGTACCAAACATGCCTGCACTATACTAGAACAAATGTTACATGAACTAAGACATTTGCTTGGCATTTTAGCAAATATATCATATAAAAGAAGCTTTGTAAATTGGTCAAAATTAGATTTTTGCATGAGCAATATGACACTAAGATGTCAGTAAAGCAGCAGTCACATGAGATACAGGAAAAGCCAATTAAAATGTATGATGAAGAAGGGTTGGCATAACGGTTAAGGTCTAGCAGATACACTGTATTGAGTTTGATTCTCACATCTGGTTATTGGCTACGCTTGTAATAGTCTGCAGACAGATAATCTAGTTTATGCTGATCAACTATTGGTTTTGCTACAAAATAAAGCTAAAAGAAAAATATGAAGATGGTTGATGTGTCAAAAAGTGGGAAGGGGTGATTTACTTACATTTAAAAGCAGAGCACAGACTGTCATCTGCACTAGCTTTACTAAGATGTTGGGGATTGACAGGGCTTACTGGTTGCTTGAGTCATCTGCTGTTGAGGGAAGGTATGGGAAAACAAGAATGTTATACATTTTTGTTTATGTCATGGTATATGAAGAGAACCAGCAGCTATGGTAACCAGGAAAGAAATTTACTGGGGAAGTGTGGTTATTTTTATTATTTTACACAGGTTACATTACATAAGCGACTGCAGTTTATAGAGGTAATGGAGAAATGTAGAAGATGAGATATTAAATATAGATGCATACTGCTGGCAGTAGTGAATTTTCTTCCAGATGGTGTATACATGTTTAGTAGTGTGAAATCATCAATAGATAATCTGAAGGAACTGTCATAATTAGCTGAGTAGAGCAAAAAGGGGTCTATATTAAAACATCGAAAGCTTAAAACAGCGAACGATGATTCATCTACCCTATTTCAGAGAAAGCTGAAAATGTCGACACCTGAGAACACTGATTTCTTTCCTAGGGAAAGAAGTCGCTGTTCTAACCAAAAATAAAAAAACAGTAAACAGTTCCAAACACATACACACGTACCTTAACCCTAATTCGACCCACCCCCAAAAAAAGTAAACAGCTGAAAACACATGCACATGTAACTCAACCATACAGCTAACACAAAAAAAAAAAAAAGTAAACATTTTAAAACATATTTACTTACCTTAACCCACACCCTAACCCTAAGGTCAGTAACTGTTGCACATTTACGTAAACAGTTCCAAACACATACACACTTACCTTAATCCTAATTTTACCCCCCCAAAACAAAAGTAAACAGCTGAAAACACATACACATGTAACTCAAACATACATCTAACGCAAAAAAAAAGTAAACATTTTAAAATATATGCACTTACCTTAACCCACACCCTAACTCTAAGGTCAGTAACTGTTGCACATTTACGCTCGGGAGCTATACTGGATAAAGGAATCTCTGAGAATACACTACAGTGCAGAACACGGCAAAGCAATGAAGCAGTCAAGCGACATCTTTCTCAGGGAAAGAATTCACTGAACAGTCGCTTCGTTGTTTTGCCTGCTCGCTCTTTAGGTGTCAATGAAAATACATTTTTGTCATTCTCATAGGAACCCAGCAAAAAGACCACCAGGATTTTTAAAAAGCCTGGATCCCTTGAGTTCCTTTCAATGGAAGAAAAGACTGACAATAGTAGAAAAAGGACAGTTTGTCTTTATCTACAGTCTGGTATGAAATCATGAGAAAGGGCATATTTATTCACTTGTTAGAATGCTTGGCCAGGATGTCCAAAAATGAGAAAATATGGAATAGAACCAGTCTAGCTAAATGGAAATATATTTTTGCAATTAGCATTGGTTAGTATAGTCATAAAAGATGGTTATGTTAGGAGATGGCAGAGGATATTAGGCTGATTTACTCTCCCCAGCATAGCTGATGCTAGTTAATGAAACTTTGGTTGAAATTTGCAGGATATTTACCTGAGCTGTAGCCAAACTTAACTAAGTTAAAATTATGAGTATAAAGCCTAGTTTTATTTTACATTTACAATTACTAAATATGATAAACAGATCCATATAATGTTGATAAAACTCAATAGTAAGCAATATCAGCAGTTACTACTCACATTATAAGTAATTTGTTAAGTAGTAATAACCATGAGAACATCTTTCAAGAATTGTAACTTTTATTCCTATTTTGATACTTTAAAAATACAAGTTCATATTTACAAGTTAGCTTTATTTAAATATATAATTCTCTTGAGTAGTTTAACAGAGTCATTATTTGTCAACAGAAGTGTTCTGATAGAATTATTACTGTCATAAAGGACTGTCAGGGGGTCTATATTATATTATCACAACCTCAATCTATCAAACACCTCTTCATCGATCTGTTTTCATCAAAACCTGAATTCGTCAAATGACCATTCCGTCAAACTTTTTCCCATGGTAATTAACCACTGGGCCAACCTAATGACCAAATCAAAAACAGAAAAATATAAAACCCACCCTGGTGTGGGGGGCTACACCCCCACACCTCCATTGTATGGGCTGCACCCCCCTACCCCCAACTAAATATACTAACTGCAAGATCACACTGCAGTGGGGAAAACAGCAAATTCCAGATGATGGCCCTCTGGTTACTTACAATGAGAAAAAGTTGGATAGAACAATCGTTCGACAAATTCAGGTCTCAATGAAAATAAGTCGATGAAGAAGTGATTGATGGACTGAGGTTTCGATATTATGATATAGACTCACTATCAGGACAGTACATTACAATGAGTAAAGATGTTTAGAAGAGGTTCATATGTGCTGATCTAATGTGACAATAAGGTGTCACTCAGCAATTTTAGAGCACCATTTCTAGAGTTCGCTAGAAGTTTTATAAATATATCTATGTTGATATTTCTGAGCAATTTATTATAGTAAATTTTATTTTTGTTTTGGTCTAAACTTTGAAAATGTATATTAGTATTTGCAGTAGATACTTTTCCTTGAAAAGGGAGGTTATTGTTTGGCTGAATTATGTAATTATTTTGTGTAATGTCTATGAAGAAATTAAGTAATGACCATTTGGCTTATTTTGAAGTTATATTTTGCAATTGTACTAGGTCTCTAAAATGATAATATCCATTTCTAGTGTTATTATTATTAATAGTGACATTGAAAATGCAGATAAAGTTGGTGTTCATTTCTATAATTTTTATAGAGTTGGAGGCATTTCACATCAAGTTGGATTCTGTTATTGAATTAAAATGGCTGTCCGAGAACATTCCTTAAAATTGTTTACAGGGAAGTCCATGGAAGTTAAGGTACCAAATGTCCATACAGGGATTTTATTTTAAATATTAGAGGACATTATTCATTTATTTATTTATTTATTTTCTTGAAAAACAAATGCAAAAAAGTATCCAAAACAAGTGTGTGAATCTGACTGTTGAATGAATACAGATTGGACTAAACTGTGGTGAAATAACTGGTGCTCTTTCAGATATTCTACATAATAGATCATGAAGCTTCTATTAACCTTGTCATAGGGAGGCACCATTATAGTACTTAAACTGTAATGACTCGATGAAGCGGGGAATAAAAGTATGGAGGGGATATCAATAATTGTTAAGTTATTCTCTTTCGCATTAAGTAGAATCCAAGAATGCTGTTTATCTTCTGCAGTCTATAAATGGGTGAAGGCTACATGCAATAGATTTCAGTACAATTAAACTTCCTCTAACAAGGGCACGTGTTAGTTTGATAAAATATATGTTGTCTCCTACTGAGTACCCTGTTTAATAAGTGCAAAATATGTTAAGGGAGAATGGGAATAAAAAAGGCTGTCAGTGATAATTATTTATGACAGAGGAAGATGGTTAGGATAAGTCTAAGTGATGAGATTAAGTATGAAAGTGAGCTATGATTTTAATGATGTCTCTTAGATGAAGTAAAACCTGAGGCCATTTTTGATGTGGGAGGTACTCTGATTTAAATCCAGCGGACAAGTTTGACTTGGAGTGTACAGTAGTAAACTGGAAGTATACCAAATTGTCTGATGTATATAATTTCATAAGCCTGGGTATTAGGATAGTCTACAGGGTCGTAAATTTTAACCATTGATAGATAGAAACAAATAAGATGATTTAATTATTTGGTTTGGGAGTAGTTGGAGAAGCCAGAAGGGGTTGTTCACAATTAATTTGTTAAAAGGCAGCAGCTATGATGTTTGCAATAAAAACTGACTGAGTACATTTAGGATGATTTAAAGGAAGCACACAACAAGTATCAAAGAATCAAGAGTATGTACTGTTAAAATTTCAGGACGATATTGTATTGGACCAGAGGAGAAGTGATTTTTCAGATGAAAAAACCTTTTCAATAAAAAGGGTACAACTAAGAGTACTGCGAATTAGAATGTACATTTCTGGACTGGGTAATAGAGAACATTTTGTTAATTATGGGGTTGACAAATGAATAGTATCACTAATACTATTAAACAAATACAAAAGGTAACATTGTGTTAGATTGACCATAACACAAGAATGCTTCCAGCTCAGACATAGAGCTGAAGTTCAGCAGTATTATGAATGAGGTTTAATGCTGAATAATGTACATGATCCCTAATTCCTATTCTTATGATTTAGCCTTTGCAGGAAGAAAGGAGACAATATATGAAATGAACAGCACTGCTAATGATTTACAAGTTTGTTATAAAATGATTAGACATATAAATTAAGGTTTAGATCAGGGGTGGGCAACTTTTGGCCACATTGATCTAACAACTAACTAAGGCAAACTTTTTGGAACAGATAGATGGCAGATCTTTGCAAACATCACCTCATTAAAAAATCATGGAAAGGGATATGGAAAAAACATGAAAGAAAAAATGAAATGAAAATGAAGAAAAAATGAAGAAAAAAAATACAAATAAAATAAAATCTGAAAAAAAACAAATTAAAATAAAAAAAATCAATATTTATTTTTAAAGCAAAAAAAAGTTCTGTTATCCTTTTATCCCTCATACATCACTCTCTCCTGTCTTTTTCTTTTTTTCAAAAACGGTAGGAGATGCAGATGTACTTGTCCTGTTCCTTTTATTCAATTTGTTTCCCGGTGCCAAAGTCAAACAATTTGTTGCAGCAGCAAGAGAAACAGTTTGCAAGTCAGTCAAGCGTTATATTATATTGATCTCAGACGCACTGTTTATTTTTTAACATGTTGTATCGACACACACATTTTTTTTTAAATGGAGCAGTGTTGTTGGTTCTTTTTTAGCAGCAGCGATCAAAGTGGGGAGTTTTTTTTTGTTTGTGGGTCAGGTCAAAAAAAAAAAAAAAAAGAGTAAAGGGCCTACGCTTCACCTCAACACAAAGCCATATATCTATATATGCTCCATGAGAGGAAACATCAGAAGAAGGGGAGGGGAAAAAAAATATTAGGTTTATTTTTTAAATTTTTTTCAAGTTTGGCGGGGTCAATCAAAAAAGCGTTTAACGGGCCGCATGTGGCCCCCGGGCCGTAGTTTGCCCATGCCTGGTTTAGATGATTGTATCCAGCTAGTCATCTTTCAAAACAGATCATACTATCTATGGACTATACTGTAATGAGGGTCTATATTTAATCACCGAATGCTTAAAAAAGTGAATGGTGATTGATCGACCTTATGTAAGCGAAAGCTTACAATGTTGAAGTGTCAGAACAGCGATTTTTTTCTAAGGCAAAAAAAATCGCTGTTCCAACAAAAAAATAAATAAATGAAAATGAATTTCAAACATTACATTAATTGGGGGCCTTCACCCCCCCCCACCCCCCCTACTTAAATATGCCAACTCTGAGACAGCACTACAGTGCCGAAAACAGCAAAGTACCGAAGCGGCCAAGCAAATTATTTCCCACGGAAAGAATTTGCTTAACAAGCAATAATAATATTTTCCATTTTCTGCCTTTTAAGTTCGACCAAGACGCATTCGAAAGAATGCATCTTTGGTCTTCTAATATAGACCCTGTAATGACATATGCAATGATAATTATTTACATGGAACTCCATGGGGGTTGTTGTTACACAGTCTCACAATATTTATTCTCTATGACATGTCATTTGCTGCAACTGCCATCTTCACACTGGAACAGCAACTTCTTTAATTCTTTCCTTTCCATATTATATCTGGGATGTTCCATAGTCTACTTATGTGTCCTGTATACACTTCACTGAATCTCCTGTTCTCAAATTCCCCTGCATATGCCTACTTTGTTGGATTAAGCTCTTAGCCTGTTTTTGTTTTTTCTTGCTCTATAATCTCATGCACAGAATTAATATCACACAACTCCTCAGTGTACAAAGAAACAAAAATATGTGACCTTTAGAGTTTGTCCTTGCTAAGCACCAGCACCTGCTCACTTATTTTCAATCAGAAATTCACAGATTACTTGGCTAGTATACAACCATGTCTACTCGACTTCTCCATTCTGCTCTGTACCATGGTGGATCTCCTACAGCTTCACCCTGTCTTGGAATAACTAGAGCTAATGATGCTTTAATACTTTATATAGTTGTGTATAATGCCAAAAAGACATAAAGGTACAGCTATATAGTATAAAAATTGCAGTATCTGAAGTATTGTTTAATAAGACAAACTATGCAGTTATGTTTGTTTATTTGTTTATTTATAAATAATAGCCTAAATATTTCTAAGCAAAGTAACTTGATTTCTGAACTACCAAAGATTATCCCATAAACCCTATGTTGCATTTCACACCTCCCTAACACTGACTCACATCTCCCAGCATTCATTAATGCATCCACAGTTTAGTAATATTTGTTGTAGTTTGGCTTGATTTAATTTACATGAGAAAATGCATAGCAGAAAAAATTATATGGTTTGCTGACAATTTACTCTATTTAAGATACTCTTTTTTATAATGCCTCTCATTGCATTTTACTGAACATTCTGTACTTTATTTAAGCAGTGATGTGATTTCTTTGTCAGAAATTTAGATTAGCAACCAAATCCTCTGGAGCAGGCATGTGAGGGACTGATTATGAACTCTATGTCATTAAGGGTCTATCTTCTTCCGCACAGGCACTTAACTGTGCAATAGTCATTATTCTGAAAGGGCATGTCTGGTCTATTACACTTTATTGCTTGAAATGAATAGAATAGCATAGAGAATTGTGACATGTTAGCTATTCTGTTTCTGATACAAGAATAATTTAAACAAAAAACTACATTTCTCCATTTCAATTTTTTCTGCTAGTGGTGGTGCGGGGAAGATGATAGATCTGCTCTGTTCTTTTTTTTAGTTATGTCAAATACAAATTTGGTAAATGCTGAAGAAAGTATTTGTGTTGTGTTTAGATTTTACTTCATCATGGAGAATTATACTGTGAAAGAACATGAAAACACTTTCTTCTGAGTTCTTACCATTCCTGAAAAATTATGTGTCTGGATTACATTTGTAGATTAATGTACAATGATTGAGAAGAGAATTCAGTCGCTTAAGTACAACAACTTCCTCTAGCAAAACAGAGAAGACCAGGTTTGATGTTAGTTCAAAATGGTTATGGTAAATTAAAGATCTAGAAATAAATGTTGCAAATATTATATCAAGCTTTTTTACTCACATGTGGCAGTAATGAAAAGAAAGCAATAGTGTAGCAAGAAACATGCTCCAAGCAGACAAAATGCCACCTGAATCTACAGTTACCCTCTTGTGCCACACTTATTTGTGGCTAAACATAAAACATGATTATGGTGCAAATGCCAGAGCAATGAAGGGTAGAGTTGTGACTATAAAAAATTTGGAAAAAGTGAATATATAGCAGTTCTAAGTCAGGTAGTGCAGACAGCCTTCAAGACAAACATTAAGCAATGGCTATGAGCTAAACATAACAATTAATAAAGCTGTTTTGCAAACAAAATTATTTCTTATTTCATCAAAGTCAAGTTATTTATTATAGTCAATGGTAACATAATTCTTCAACGATAGCTTGTGTGCATGATGATAGCACAGCTTTATAAAAAGTCATGAATCTTCCAAAACCTACCTTTTGCTAAGAAATTTGTTCATCCACAACTAAATCTAACTTAATGTGAGATATAGCAACATCCTAGTGCATTCATTTATGCTGGGTAAGGGCATAGTCTTTGATGTGATGAGATTAGTTGGTTGCGCCTCCTCTGGTTATTCATTTCACGAAAAACCCAAGATTTCTGAATTACTCTGAAAAATCAGTGAGGTCCATTCTTCTGTTATGAGTTAGGCAACCTTTATTGAGGGGCAGAAATTTTGCTCACAAACATTCAACAAATGTATTTGCTTTTTTGTAAAGTCATGTTTAGAAATTAGTGAATATGTTATAAGGATGTTTTCTCAAGCACCCCTTTTAAATTAGTGGTCACAA
This sequence comes from Protopterus annectens, assembly GCF_019279795.1. NCBI lineage: Eukaryota > Metazoa > Chordata > Ceratodontiformes > Protopteridae > Protopterus > Protopterus annectens. The sequence continues at coordinate 1,137,427,447 of NC_056730.1, forward strand.
ACTAAATTCTGTCCCCGTCATTGAGTTCTAAGAGATGTATATTCTAAGACCTTGGCTGTTTGCTGTACTTTCTTAACTAGAATGCACAGTACTTATATAATTTCCCATTGAGTAAAGCTTCCTGTGTGTTTATTTTCAAACCATTACACCTGACTTACTAATATGCATAAAAATGTGATTATCAGTTATGTATTTATATTTGTTGTAAGTTCTGTGTAGGCTCTGTGATACAACCCATTGTACTGTTTTACATTGCCTGGCAATGAGCTATTATGTATTATGTCTTTTCAGCCTTATGATCTTGGTAAGAATGTACTGGTTCATGTCATTATGAAATACTTGTGTCTCAATACAATCAGATGTGGACAAGAATAATGTATCCTTGGTAAGGTACCTGAAGCAGACACAGGCCATTTATCTATAGTCACCCATGTGCCCATGTTTTCATGAGGCCAGACAGGATGGTCTTCACAAAAATGAGCCAGAGCTTAGAAGTAACCTTAAGGCTATAGTAAATAAAGCACAACTGTATCACTTATTTAAACTACAACAGGATTCTTTACAAACATTTCACTATATGGCGTCTCTTCCTCCTGTGTGGGGGTTGTAACATGATACACACACCAATAAGCAAAAATGGACGTAGAATCAGGAACCAAACTTGAAAAGTTGAAAAAATTAAAGTTTTCAACTTTTCAAGTTTGGTTCCTGATTCTACGTCCGTTTTTGCTTATTAGTTGGATTGCACCTTTTTCTTGGTTTTTATGATACACACACCAAACAAAAGTTCTGAATAAATATGCCATCATTAAAGTAACTATGTAACAGAATTGTCTAGACTTAAAAATGATACACTATGTAGGTGAACATGTTGTAATTGCCAGAACATTAATCTTGTTACCTCCAGTTGTCAGAGGTATCTTCCAGAATATGATTGAAAATGCTTCATGACTTTGCATGAGGCACAGAACCCTTCAGAAGGATCATTGGCATGTAAGAAATATTATTGCTCAGGCAGTGCTTATTTACCTAGTCATTAATAATATTATGATATTCCTGAGACCAAGCAACTCCATCAGACCAAGACTGTTACCTTTAGTTGATGGCATTAGACTCAGATATCATATTCTGATAGTTTTTCACAGCAAATTCACTTTAAATATCTAAGCTGTAGCCAAAATACATGACTGGCAGCTTTTGGATTAAACAGTGCTCTCATCTGAGGGCCACAGGAATCAATATGGTAAATAAATATAGAGAGAAATCAGTACTATAAATTAAACCAAGAAACTCAGTTGGTAAATGCTGGCATCTTACACTGGAAAGCTACATTATGATAAGTATATAATTTAATGAGATCAGGTTCGTTAAAGGCAAGATTATTAAGGTGAACCCAAAAATCATGGTTAATCCAAAATGCATACACAATCTTTTGCCTTTAATGCTTACTCTAATATATGTTGCTCTAAAGCACATTCAGAAGAACTCTATTCTAACTGCATGTGTTTTTGCTTATTCCATTGCTTTAGTTAGTAGACAGACAAATGCTGTTTAGATAGTAAGGAGCCAATTAACATTGTTGGATGACATTACTGACTGGTATGAAATGAAGGATTTTTATGGTTTGGATGCAAACATTTCTTATTTCTGCTCAGTCCATAGTAATATAGCTCATCATCAATTTAAGTAACTGTTATCAGTGATGTTATGAAAATACTATATCTATGTTTATTCTGCATTTTCTTCCCTTCACCTATACAGCTCACTTTTGAGCTTAATATCTCTTTTCAGTCTTTATTTTACAGTTTAATTTCCCTACAACTACATTTCATTTCTATTCTCTTACCTAAACATACTGCACCCCTACTTGTCCAACGTGCCCTTTCCAAAGGACTATTTTGGCGGTCTTAGCGGCATAAGAGAACCTTAATTAAGTGTACATGTAGCTCTTTAAATATTAATCCTAGACAAAATCTGTGTAGTGCATTTCCTCTCAACCATTTTTTTAAATTAAAATCTCCATACTGTTCTCTACTATTATTGGTGTAGTGATACTTTAATTCTCTGCCTTTGCACTCACCAAGCTAGGGCCAGTGGCTGTATGGTGACATCAACTCCCCACCCAGATAGCTTACTTTAATGATTCTTCTTTTTGTTTGCAATTAAACTCCTTGTAAAACGAAAAATAAAACAAGTAGTGCAGCTATCAGAATCTCTCAATAACCATACTGCCAAGCTGTACCTGTTGTTTTTTTCAGCATATAGCTTCCATCTACTAATTTATTACTTGCCCATGTCTCCTATGATTTGAATGCTGTAGTTTTCATCTAAAACTTACCCAAAATTCAAACTTCCTTGACAGTTTTTTGTTTCCTTGCTTCCCCAGGTGTTGAGTCTGTCCACTCCATTTGCTTTTTGCTTCACTCAGGCTCACTCTGATCCTCTACCCTCCCCATTCCCACCCACCCCTACTTTCTTTACATTTATACACTCTCTTCATTGAATCCACCCTTCCCATTCTCATTACTCCCAAACAATCAGTAACCTTCAACTTATTAATCAAACCACTCCCTTCTCCTTCTTCACTAACTCCTTAATCTGATTATAGCAAACTCTCATGCAACATATCCCTCATCTCTCACAACCAGACCTATGTCGTACATCTACCTATCACTACTTTATTCTTACTTACTCAACTCACCTCTTACCACTATACAATTCTCCACACTAATTCATCACCTACAATCAACTATCCTTTTAATGTAAATACTGCTCTTTATATCTCAACATCTCTCTTTACTGCCTCTCACATACATCTTTACAAAGTCAAAACTCTCACCCTCCTACCCCTGTCACTCAGGACTAAAGTAAAATACTTTTTCGTCTACTCTCTATATCTTCAACCTACAATACAAACTTTAAATCTCCTCCTACCTGGCGATATTCACCCTAACCTCGGTCCTACACCCCCAATCAACCCCTGTCCAGTTCACTTCCAACCAGCTTCTGCCTCACACAAAACCTTTCTAGATACAAATGACACTACCCTTAAATGTTTAAACCTGTACTCCATTAACATACAAAGCCTTGTGAATAAAACTACTGAACTACACTCCTGGATATCTGGATATATCAAGTTAGTCTGTTTGTTCTGTAAAAATTGCCTCTTTGGAGCTTTTCTCCCCGTGCCTCCACTGAAAATGGACATATACCTAGCTGGACTATCCCGGTTAACAAATGTAAAATAAATAAAATAAATAAAATAAAATATCCCAATACTCTCCTTACATTTTAACCATAACCAAAACCTGGTTAAAACCCCAGATATCCAATAATGAGGTCCTACCCCCAGGTTACAATGTATTTTGGTTAGACCAAAAAATAAAGGTAGTGGTGTTGCAGTTCTATACACCAACACACTAAATTCCACTTCCAAATGTCCACCCACCTGTAATACTTATACTCAACTGTCATTTGAATACCGCCAAAAAATTTGCATTAGCCTCAATCTATATACTCCCAGGTGAGAACATTCCAATCTTAAAAAACATACTGGCATGGCATTCAGACAACACAGCTGACAAAACTACCATTCTGGGAGATGTTAACATAGACTGGTCAAAACTTACATGTCACTCACCCACAATTAGCATAAACCTCTATGGTTTCATGCAGCTCATTACTTCTCCCACCCATATTAACAAAAACTCAAACTCCTCCTCGATTTTATACTGGATTCTTACTACTGATCCTAACCTATATAATAACCCCTGCACCTCACCAAAGTCCCTAAGTGATCACCTCATCATCTACATTTAAAGACACTCTTACCAAATACCTAGAACCCATATATACAGAGAGTGCTATAAACTATCCTCCATTGATGATGAAACTCTTAATACAAAACTAGACTCCATTAACTGGTCCTTCCTTCATCATTCCCCCCTAAATGATGCTGTCCTAACTTTCAACCAAATTTTCCTTGACATACTAAATACTCTTGCTCCCCTAAGAAAAATGAGATCAAAACCACACCATGCACACTGGCTAAAAAAATAGATCAGATCCCTCATGCACAAAAGAGGCAAAACCTGGAAAGCTTGACAAAAAAATCCAAATTTCCTACCCTATACCAACAATATAAGGAACTTAGGAGCCTTACCAAAAAGCATATCCACCATGACAAGAAAACATTCTATAATACAGCACAAAACAACCACTTGTCTAACCCAAAAAAGTTCTGGTCAGCTCCCACTGTTGTGGGAGGAGAGGCTGGACTCTGCCCTTCTGAGCTGGGAATTTCTGGTTAAAGGCTTATAGTGCCTGCATATTTGAACTGTTTCTTACTGAAATTGATACATCTTGTTTGCTGTAGCATAGACTAGATCCAGGCCTGCTGAATCTAGCTTTGTTTGTATGCTTGTTGTTTGTTTGCTTGTTATTTCCCTGAAACGCTAATTCCACCTAAAATGTGGCTTTTCAGCACTTCTGTGGATCCCTAGTGATATCTGCATTGCTTACTGTACTTATTTCCTTGTTTCACTTCAAAGAAAGTTACTGTTTGTCATTTTTGCATTTAAGTTACCTGTAACACATTGCATTTAAGTTACCTGGCACTTGCTCACTAAAGCAATTATATAAGTCAGCACTAAAAAATTAAAAGCACTGCACCCTCACAAACTCCCCTTGAGTACCTTGTTCCCCATTGGCCCTTTTTTCAATTATAAAGGAATTCCCAATACTATTCTAGCATGTCCAAAGGTCAGTTGTTAATCTCCTCTCCGGTCCAGCTGGTGAATCTGGGTATCTTGAGGCAATGTTACAACTGCCTCATGTACACAGACAACCCTCTCCTCCTCCCAACAAATTCCAACACGTGAGAGATGCAACCATATAGCCAAACTGGAGGCTAAGCTCTCTCAACTCAATACTGGCGTAACCAGTCAGGAGGAGAAGGAAACCACACTCACTACAATTCCAGTCTCACATAGACCTACCACGACAGCAAACCAAACACATAAACACACAAAACATACTGAGGCTCTAAATAAAAATCTGCCTAAGCAGCAGAGACCTCCAAAGCAGACACCCAAGCAACTGCTACCCCAAAACAAAACACGTGCAACACATAGCTCACAAAGCCAGTGTGCTGAACAGTCACAGCCCTTAAGGCTAAATAGCACACCTGATACACTTGTAATAGGTGACTCTACCGTCAGGCACACTGACATCCCACTCACCAGGCTGAACAAGGAGAAAGTCACTGTGAGCTGCCTGTCGGGCACTAGGATCCGCCACATAACACAAGCACTCAGGTCACTCCAAAGCAAGTACAAATATGACTCAGTCATTATCCATGCTGGTGTGAATGACCTGAGACGTACCTCCCTGGACTACATGAAAAGAGACATAGAGGAGCTCTCTGAACATGTAGCCCAGGCTGGTATGACCCTGACCTTGAGTAGCATCTTACCCTCACCATGAATGATGCCACAATATGAAGACAAGATGATCAATTTCAACAACTGGCTTAAGTATTGGTGTCATTCAAAGGGGATCCAATGCCTGTCAGCCTGGGATGACATGCTCGACAAGCCACGATGCTTCGCTAGGGAGGGCTTGCACCTGTAACCCCTGGGCTTTCGGATATTGGCAAAGGCTCTTGCTACCCCCATAGTGCCTTTTTTAGGCAAGGCTCAAAAGACAAACCCACCTCCATAGGTATCACAAGGGATAAGAAACTAAGAGTAATGCTACTCGACACCAGAAGTCTAAACCTCAAGATGCATGCACTCAAAACTCTCCTTAGCATGGAGAACATCGATATCTGTGCAGTAACAGAAACCTGGTTCAAGGCTCCTGAGAGCACCCCAGCACTACCAGGTTATACCTCATACCATGCTTTTCGGCCCCAAAACTTGGACCGAACCACAAAAGGAGGGGGAGTATCAATATTCATCAAAGATACCCACACCTCCAGGCTAGTGGCACAGCATGAAGCATCAGAGACTATCCATGTGCAACTAACAGTGGGTAAAACTGCCTTCCAGTTTATAGCCTGCTACAGACCACCCTCCCAAATCCAGGAACCCCACTCGGTCTTCCTGAGAACACTGGAAAATATGAAGGTCTCTTCAAACACCATTATATTGGGCGACTTCAACTACCCAAACATAGACTGGGAGCATTACTCTAGCTCCAACACCCTAGCCCAAAGGTTCCTAGAATTTATAAACTCAAATGCTATGGAACAACTTGTTACCACTCCCACAAGAGGGGAAAACATACTGGACCTGATCATCACCAACATGGGGACTCTATGCTCCAGACCAGAAGTGTATCCCTCACTGGTAAGATCAAACCATAAACTAATCTTACTGGATATTCACATCCTGACCCCACCCCTTGCCCAGAAAACCACAGTGAAAAACATCTCTAAAGCAAATTTCACACTCCTCAAAACTGAGGCGGAATCCTTTAAAGCCCTCGGGCCTGTAGAAAATACGACCCAGACCGCAGAATCCTTTATAAATGCATTCTACGAACACCTTCAGGAATGCATGGATCATGCAATCCCAAATAAAACCAAGACCCAATCCTCCAAAGGCAGATGTCCTGTCTGGTGGACCCCAGCCATAAACAAACTATACAATAGAAGGAGGAAGCTACTACATGATAGAGCAAAATCCCAAAAAGGGAAGGCATCTCTGATCAGTATTAGCAAAAAACTATGGGCACTCATAAAATTGTCTGAGGCCAGCTTCGAGAGAAAAATTGCACAGGACACTAAGGATAATCACAAGGCTTTCTTTAGTTATGTTAGGAACCTGGGTGGGAATTCCCAGATATGATCAGAATTAGTCCAAAATGACAAAAAATACACTGAACCCACAGACATTGCCAACATCCTAGCTGACAGGTTCAGCGCAAACTCCTCCCCCCCCCCACCAAAAGGGCAAATATCTATCCCAGCAGAGTGCTTCCCCCCTGACATCTCAGATGCTCAGGTAAGAGCCGCCCTCTCCAAAGCAAAAAACACAGCATCAATGGGACCAGATGGTGTCCCGGGCTGTGTCCTACATGAACTCCAAGAAGAGCTAAACCCAAACCTAAAACTACTATTCAATCTCAGCCTTACTACAGGATATGTACCCAAAGAGTGGCATACAGCAGCAGTGGTCCCTCTCCACAAAGGTGGTGTCTCAACGGATCCTGGAAACTATCGCCCCATAAGCCTGACTAGCCTGGTCTGCAAAGCTATGGAAAGGATCATCATGGACCTCATAAATAAAGATATTGGGGACCTACAGACACTGGATCCTACCCAGTTCGGCTTTGTTAAGGGCAGATCCTGCCTCTTAAACCTGGTCAATTTCTTTGAAACAGTCACCAAGACCATTGACGAGGGGAAGGTGGTCCACACAGCCTACCTGGACCTCGCAAAAGCCTTCGATACAATACCCCACTCGGGCATTATAGATAAGCTTACCAGCTTAAATATAAACCTCTATGTCACTAGGTGGGTTGCAAACTGGCTCAGAGACAGAACCCACATGGTTAGAATTGCTGGAGCCATGTCAGACTCCAAACCAGTTACAAGTGGTGTCCCACAAGGCTCAGTCCTGGGACCTCTCTTGTTCAGTATATATTTCTCAGAGGTACAGGCCAACACGGAAGGACTGTGGCTGACCAAGTTCGCAGATGACTGCAAACTGGGTGCCATAATAGACTCTCCAGCCTACACAAGCATCCTCCAAAAGGGCCTCATAGAAACAGACAACTGGTGCCAGAGCCATGGCCTCAAGCTAAACGCCAAAAAGTGTATAGTCATCCCCTTTGGCAAAAACAAAGTGCCCACAAATTACTACATAGGTGGTAATCCATTAAGTACAGAAGAAGTAATTAGGGACCTGGGGACCCAAGTTGATAGCAATCTCTCATTTGACAACCACGTGGCCAAACTGGTTAGAAAAACGTTTTATATAGCCCACCTAATCATGAAGGGATTCACATCTAGATCAGGGAGGTCATCGTGCCTCTTTACTCATCCCTCATCAGGCCCATAATTGAGTACAATGCCCCTTTTGGGATGTACCTTACCAGAAACCTGCAGCAACTGGAAAGACCCCAAAAGTACCTCACCAAGAGGATCAAAGGGCTCAAACAGATGCCATATGCTGCCCGGTTAAAGAAACTCCAGCTCTACTCAGTGGCATACCGCCTGCTCAGAGGCAATCTGTGCCTGACGTATAAAGCCATGTCCAACCCAGAATCAATGGACATGCTGCACCACAGAAAATCCAAATCCCATCGAGCTACGCGCTCGAGAGACTTGAAACTCATCACTGAAATAAATAGGACATGCTAGAGGGACAGATTCATAACCCAGAGGCTCCCTTCACTCTGGAATAAAATCCCAGTCCAGGTTAGGTAGAGTCCCTCATTGACTCTCTTCAAGAGGAATTTTGATGAGTAGATGGGAGATCGTAGGTTTACCCCGGGTATCACTTCTGTGTCACTGTTAGACAGAGGCACAGTACACTAACTTCGAAAAAGGGCATAGCAAAATTAATTTAAAATGGGTGGCGAAAGCCAAACACACTCTGGCTAGGCTTATAAATGCCCTAGGGCAGATAGCCTAGTATGAACCTATGAACCTATGGACCTATAAATAATATCCTTCATCCTGGTACCCCATCAACCCCAAATGCTTTCCCTAATAAATCTCCACTAGAAACAGCTACCTTACTGAACAGCTATTTCATTAATGCAATATACCAACTTACAAACTTAAACCAACATTCCAACCCTCCAAACTCCTCCCTGCCCCCCTCTCAAACTATAAACATATCTTTCTCTCTCAAACTTATTCCCACCTCCTACATCAAATTCCCTATCCTAAAACTTAAACCTTGCCCACCCTCTGCTGACAAACTACTCTCCAGTTTCTTAAGCTATTTTCCAGATCTATTGCCTTCCCTCTCTCTATTCTAATCGATAGGTCTGTCCAAGAAAGCACAATACCTGACATTTGGAAATCATTTTATACTATTTTACTACACAAAGGTGGCAACTCCACAGACCCTGCAAATGTCAGACCTATCCTTTCACCATTCCCAGACATTCTTGAAAATGTATTCACTCACAATTAATGAATTACCTTATCCAGGAAAACCTGCTAAAACCTACCCCACATGGCTTTCAAGCTCACTATAGCAATGCTACTGCCCTTATATATTTTACTCAAATTGTTGCTGAGACTAGAGATAACAATTATCTTGTCTTTTCCTTGACCTATCCAAAGCACTCAATACTGTATCCTGCTCTAAGCTACTAACAAAACTAGTCCATCTTAGTCTTTCCCCACCTACCCTTCAATGGTTCTCCAGCTACCTTTCTAATACACAACAATCTGTGTGATGGCTCTCTTCCTGCTCCCCTTTCTTAACAGTTCAATCTGGGGTCCTCCAGGGCTCTATTCTGGGCCCCCTCATATTTAATATCTTACCAACCTCATCCACTCTGCCTGTACCCAGTCTACACTTATCCAATATGCAGATGACTGTATTCTCATTTCCTCCTCCAATAATATGCCTCAACTACACACACTCACCCAACAGACTTTCATCTCTGTCAAAAAATGGCTAAATGATAACCAGCTAATCCTTAACCCAAACAAGACTAAACTGTTGCTCTTCCTGCCAAAGACTCTCTCACACCACAAGACCACCTTCACTATTTCCTCACTAAATAACACCATTATCAAAACTGATTCTCATAAAAAACTACTAGGGACTATTATCGATGATCAGTTAAAATTTGACCAACACATTCATCACTGCATCAAAAAGACAAACCACTTTACTCTCCCAACTTGAACAAACATTCATAAGTTCATAGTTTATTACTAAGCTAACTACCCTTGCGAGCCATTTTAAGCCTAGCCAGTTATCCCTTATGAGACTCAAACCCTGCACCTTGGGTTTGTAAGGCAAAGACCTTAGCAATTAAGCCAATCTCCAAACCGTTTTATTGAACCCAACATTCAATAAAATTGCCAGATTTGCAGCTTTCAAACCTTACAAAACACACCATTGCTTAGCCTTAAAAGGACTGAAATGGCCTGAATTCCCTCATCATATTTTCACCACTCAGTTCAAATCACACATTCCATAGTACACAAACCATCCGCCTGCCCATCCCTCTCTTCCATCGTCTCAAAATACATACCTACTCACTCACCGAGAAGCGCTGACCACCAACTCCTATACATACACAGACCAAACAAGAACATAAGCAAATTCCTCTACAATCATTCTGTCTATAGCTTAGAACAAACTACCCTTTGCTATTAGAACTATAACTAACTGTTTTCTTTAAAAAAAAAAAAAAAAAAACAACTGAAATCCTTCCCTAAGTTCATGGATCTGTCCCTGCCAAGTTCCCACTTAATTTTTCATTCTCCCTCCTACCCCTACTTTTTTCCCTTACCTTCTTTCTTTTTGGTCCTTCTTATAGGGCTTTACCCTTGGACCACTGTAACTGTGATACATCACAATGCAAAAGTGATCTTTGTAAATATGTAAATATCTTCTAACTCTAAACTCTTAACCTCTTGTTCAAATGTTATTTATGCATATTGTAAGTCTTATAACTTATTACTCATGTTGATTTTGTAATCCTGTATCCCTTTGTTTGCTATATGTTTTAAACATGTTTATACATTAATGTACTGCAGCTTTTCTCCTCGGGTCTCCATTGAAAATTGGTCCTGGCTCAGCTGGACCAACCTGGTTAACAAATGTTAAATAAATAAATAAAGAAATAAACCTCAGAGATGGTTATAATAAAGTCGAGGGTACAGGGGCTCTCTGCCAGCACTGGTGGCATGGGGATTATTTACCCCAAAGAGAATGAAAGAATGCTTGTTTTTTTTTTTTTTTTTTTTTTTTAGCTACTGAGATTTCACTGAGCTCTTTTTAATGAAACAGCACTTGCTGAAATGAGGTTGGATGACAACTGCTATAACCCTGCATTAGTTATATGTTCATCAATCTCCTAAAATGGTTAAAGAAGTTACTTCTAACAGTTTTTTGAGGGAGCAGACTCAAAATTAAGTAGATATATTTGAAAGTCCCTGTAATTACTAACAAGTTTAAGCTCTACAAACTACACACAAACTAGGAATTATGCTAACTAAACTACAGATAATGTGTGTGCATTTTAAAACTATGAAGCAAATTGCAAAGTTAGGACACTTATGACCAAGAAGGTTCCTTGAAAATGAGTCCCCGTGGACTTTTCTGCATCGTTACTTGCAGTAAAATCATTCAGTTACAGTAGATATGTTCAGTAAGTAGCTTAATGCAATTCCTTGAATAAGGCTACATCAAGAAAGGCAGCACAGGTATTTTGTTGGTGTTTCTCAGGTAACTGAGTGTGCCAAAGATAGACAGTTTAGACAGTTTATGGTTATGCAATCTGCAATATGCTTGGAAGTGAGCAGAGGTATCAAGTAGGACACTATCCACAGCCATCAGTTGTGGCAGAATGACAGAATCAGACATTTAAGAAACTCATTAAATAAACGTTTTTTAAATTTGGGTTAGGACTGAGTCAATTATTTACCCATAGTCTTTGACTGTAATAAGGGATAATCCTTCAAAGTTAAATAGAGTGGAATCACTAGGACAAATCATAACTAGGAATGACTTGTTATATTTTCCACTGAACCAATTCCAATTCATGGAAAAGATCTATGTGAAGGAATTATGCAAAGATCTGCAAGATAATACAGATCGTTAGTTGCAACTGGCTGTTAGCAATTTCTGCAAAGTGCATATTGAAAATAAATTAATTATGCTGAGGGAAAAGAAGTGATGGTTAATATTAGACAAAAGATCCTCTTAGTTACGACTTGGATTTGTCCTTTTTACTTTTTAAATGGAAGAGGAGCTTTAAAAGATTATAAAAAAGAAATCTTATAATTGGACCATAGAGATCATACAAAAAATGCCAATAATTGAATTAATAACATTTCTGTGGTTTCAGTTTCATACCATTATTAGGACCACTGCTTCAGTTCTGTATATGTTTTTAGGACAATCCCACTCTTTTCCATCATCTGGAAAATCTGAGAGACCAGTCTATAGGGACAAAATCCAAGATAAAAAGTTGATAAAGTAATCGGACCTTGGACAGTCTGCAGATACTGGATGTTAGATTAGAAACACTGTATTCTGGCGATTTTTGATCAAATCTGGGTAGTACAAAAACAATTTCTTCCATCAAAAATGCCATTATGCAAGTCATCCTTTGTTCAACGTACTTGATGCTGATGTTTTCAGTAACATCATTCATGATCTTGGAGGGATTTTAGTAAGAGAAGCTTAGGTCCTTAGAATTTTGTAAAACTTATTTAAGTGTGTGCAGAATAAATTACGATTAGATTACAATAATGGCTGGAATTTTCATTCTTTGTTGGAATTCCTTGTATTTAGTTATGGCAAAAATTATCTCATGATGAAATACGTTTGACAATAATGGTGCTTTTAAGTCACTTACTGATGGACTTATTTTACAAATATATTTATTACCATTTTATGTGGAATGTGACTTCTAGAAACATTTTAAGCTTGACCTTTTGCCCCAGATATTTGAAACACTATACATAAATTCACAAAATATATTAGTTAATAAAAGTATACAATACATTACCTTTAGGCATTCATGTGAAGCATTTCTCAAGCAAACAGAAAATGAAATAGTGCATATAGTTTCTTAAAAATGATCAGATTTGCACATTTTTAACTAAATATAGTATTACGAGATTATTTATTATTGAGAATTTTCAAGTGTTCATAACATATATTATCCTACATATTTAATCTTAGTATTATACACAGAGGCACTATTATATGCATAGATGGTTCATAAAATATACTGATTAATGATAGGTCAAAACGTAAAGTATTTTCCAATAATCATTATAACCCCATATTACAAACTTTGTTATGGAAAGATGAAACAAAGATGATAATATGGGATGTTGTACACTGAAAAAGTCATTGAAAAAAATTCTACCCAAAAAGCAGAAGCCTTCCCAGGAATTCATTAAAGTGCCCACCACGAGCTGTACAACCTGTGCTAAAAAGGCCTTTCCCCCATGATGTGCCCATTTGCAGTTCAGAAACATATTAGCCACAATGAGGTAAGACCTCATTTTCAGCTAATGTACATGTCTCTGAATCATATTTACTAACACTATCATTGTTTATATGCATGTCATGGTAGTAAACAGCTGCTTATGTAAGCATTGGCATTCTCCCCCCTCATCACTCACACACACACACACACACACACACACACACACACACACACACACACACACACACACACACACACACACACGTACACACCACAATAACACATGTACATACACCAATCTGCACTCCCATTTTCTCCCACCCGTGTAGTATTTGAAGTGCTACTCTGGCACTTATCTATAATGACTTGCTGGCTAGTGTATTCCCCTTCACCATCAACCCCTGTATTGTCATTTGTACCATTATAGCAATTAAGACTATTGCCTTGTGGTCTAGTACATCCCCAACCCCTAATCATGTCTCGGCCATTGATGCCATTATGACACTTTAAAGAGTAGTCCCTGGTGCCAAGTGCATCCCTACCCCAAGTCCCCGTACTGCTGTTGCTGCCATTACAGCACTATAAAAAGTATCCTCCAGTGTCTAGTGCCATCTTCCACCCCCAATCCCTGTTGTACTGTCAGTGCCATGATGGCACATTAAGAGTAATCCCTGGTGTCTAGTGCATTCCACATCCCTCATCCAACAATCCCCACATGGCACTTTAAGAGTAATCCCTGTTGTCTAGTGGTTCCACAGCAGGGGGTTGAACACGGCTTTTGGCAATATGGAGGGAGTGGCCATGTCGATCTACATGACCAAGCAATATTTTAAATCACTTGGCTATCTAGATGCCTTCCAGAAAGAGGTTCCAGATAGTGAGTGCACATGGCTAATTAGCATATGCATCTCCCCCATCCCAGAATTCCTCATTAGCATTCAGCATGGGTGGAGAGTTATCCCTTCATGGTGCTGCACATCTTCATAGGTTCATAGGTTCATAATAGGCTATCTGCCCTAGGGCATTTATAAGCCTAGCCAGAGTGTGTTTGGCTTTCACCACCCATTTTAAATTAATTTTGCTATGCCTTTTTCGAGGTTAGTATACTGTGCCTCTGTCTAACAGTGACACAGAAGTGATACCAGGGTAAACCTATGATCTCCCATCCACTCATCAAGATTCCTCTTGAAGAGAGTCAATGAGGGACTCTGCCTAACCTGGACTGGGATTTTTTTCCAGAGTGAAGGGAGCCTCTGGGTTATGAATCTGTCCCTCCAGCATGTCCTATTTATTTCAGTGCTGAGGTTCAAGTCTCTCGAGCACGTAGCTCGATGGGATTTGGATTTTCTGAGATGCAGCATGTCCATTAATTCCGGGTTGGACATGGCTTTATACATCAGGCACAGATCACGGCTTTTGGCAATATGGAGGGAGTGGCCATGTCGATCTACATGACCAAGCAATATTTTAAATCACTTGGCTATCTAGATGCCTTCCAGAAAGAGGTTCCAGATAGTGAGTGCACATGGCTAATTAGCATATGCATCTCCCCCATCCCAGAATTCCTCATTAGCATTCAGCATGGGTGGAGAGTTATCCCTTCATGGTGCTGCACATCTTCATAGGTTCATAGGTTCATAATAGGCTATCTGCCCTAGGGCATTTATAAGCCTAGCCAGAGTGTGTTTGGCTTTCACCACCCATTTTAAATTAATTTTGCTATGCCTTTTTCGAGGTTAGTATACTGTGCCTCTGTCTAACAGTGACACAGAAGTGATACCCGGGGTAAACCTATGATCTCCCATCCACTCATCAAGATTCCTCTTGAAGAGAGTCAATGAGGGACTCTGCCTAACCTGGACTGGGATTTTTTTCCAGAGTGAAGGGAGCCTCTGGGTTATGAATCTGTCCCTCCAGCATGTCCTATTTATTTCAGTGCTGAGGTTCAAGTCTCTCGAGCACGTAGCTCGATGGGATTTGGATTTTCTGAGATGCAGCATGTCCATTAATTCCGGGTTGGACATGGCTTTATACATCAGGCACAGATCACCTCCTAGCAGGCAGTATGCCACTGAGTAGAGCTGGAGTTTCTTTAACCGGGCAGCATATGGCATCTGTTTGAGCCCTTTGATCCTCTTGGTGAGGTACTTTTGGGGTCTTTCCAGTTGCTGCAGGTGTCTGGTAAGGTACATCCCAAAAGGGGCATTGTACTCAATTATGGGCCTTATGAGGGATGAGTAAAGAAGCATGATGACCTCCCCTGATCTTGATGTGAATCCCTTCATGATTAGGTGGGCTATATAAAATGTTTTTCTAACCACTTTGGCTATGTGGTTGTCAAATGAGAGATTGCTATCAACTTGGGTCCCCAGGTCCTTAATTACTTCTTCTGTACTTAATGGATTACCACCTATGTGGTAATTTGTGGGCACTTTGTTTTTGCCAAAGGGGATGACTATACACTTTTTGGCATTTAGCTTGAGGCCATGGCTCTGGCACCAGTTGTCTGTTTCTATGAGGCCCTTTTGGAGGATGCTTGTGTCGGCTGGAGAGTCTATTATGGCGCCCAGTTTGCAGTCATCTGCGAACTTGGTCAGCCACAGTCCTTCCGTGTTGGCCTGTACCTCCGAGAAATATATACCGAACAAGAGAGGTCCCAGGACTGAGCCTTGTGGGATGCCACTTGTAACTGGTTTGGAGTCTGACATGGCTCCAGCAATTCTAACCATGTGGGTTCTGTCCTTGAGCCAGTTTGCAACCCATCTAGTGACATAGGGGTTTATATTTAAGCTGGTGAGCTTATCTATAATGCCCCAGTGGGGTATTGTATCGAAGGCTTTTGTGAGGTCCAGGTAGGCTGTGTGGACCACCTTCCCCTCATCAATGTCCTTAGTGACTTTTTCAAAGAAATTGACCAGGTTTAAGAGGCAGGATCTGCCCTTAACAAAGCTGAACTGGGTAGGATCCAGTGACTGTAGATCCCCAATATCTTTATTTATGAGGTCCATGATGATCCTTTCCATAGCTTTGCAGACCAAGCTATTCAGGCTTATGGGGCGACAGTTTCCAGGATCTGTTGAGGCACCACCTTTGTGGAGAGGGCCCACTGTTATAGTGTTATAGGATCATGCAGCACAATGTAAGGGCAGTTGATGAATTGAGAAAAGGTATCACAATGTGTACATGGATTTGTACTTGTCGCAGTACCTTCTTGAATCTCCCAATTAGTAGAAGTGCCAAATTGTATAACAGCAGATAAGCCATGGAATGCAAGGGGATGTAATACGAACTTATGGAAGGTTACAAATTGGACAATGTGCCAAATGTCATTGTAAAATCGAAAGAAAATTACATCTATTGTGGATCAATGTTGACAAAAAATGTTTGAAACCATTATTCCACCTTGCACCTTTAAATAGTCCTACGTGTTCAGATCTGAAATTGCAAGATCTAGAAGTGCTCACAATCTGGTTGAAAGTCGAGATTACACAACGAAGTAAAAAAACAGCAAAATACTTCTGGAAAACATCCTGGTTTGATTGGACTTAGCTATATTCAAAAAGAGTCCTATATGTATTGGATTTATTATTATATTTCTAGGCTGTCTCTGTCACTCTCCCTTTATATATATCTATATATATATATATATATATATATATATATATATATATATATTTATATTTGTGTGTGTGTGTGTGTGTGTGTGTGCGTGCATGTTGCAGGTATAGGAATGTCTGTAAAGTATGTACAAAACAGCCAAAGCTTCCTACTGAATATATGTCACTCTTTCAATGACCAACCAACTGAAGACTATAGCAGTGAAGCAAATTGTATCTATTGTATCTACAGAAACGCCAAAGCCTTACAAGTAGCCATTAATCAGATTCAGCTCTGGAAGATACCTTTGACAACTGGAGGTAGTCAGATTTATGCTCTGCAAGGCAAAAAATGTAGACTGCACAAAAGATTTTGTGGAATTTCACTTGTAGTTGCAGTTTAATGATAAGACTTTGTCATTGCAGCGTGCAAACGTCCCATCATACCATCATTTGGCCTTTCTCTCAGTTACTTGTATGCAAAATATAAGGGCTAAAAACTACCCTGAGAATGTAAGGCTTGGCTTCTTAGGATTTTTGCAGATTAATAAGCATACTAAGTGCCTGTGAACCTATGAAGAAGCTATTGATTCAGTGCTTCTGCCTTGTATCTTGCAATGTTTTCTGTTTTATCATAACTTATAAACAACTAATACATATTATTTAAAATATGATTATACAAGCTGCATGCAGCTATACCACTGACAAAAACATGCTCTAACTTTTTATATGAAAATGGATAAAATATCTGTGCTGAAAATTTGGTTCAATATATTATATAATGCAAAGGATATATTTAAACCATGTAGGTGTGGTAATTAACTTTTTAATTATAGGTCAAGACGGCAGTAGCAAAAAAGTAATGTGTGATTAACAGAGTGAACTCTCTAAATGACTGTTTCATTAAAATAGATAGAAAAATGCAAACACGTCATGCATTTCATGATCAAAGAAAACACCCTCACCTCCCATATCTACTACAAAATAGTGCAATCAGTGTTAAAGCCATTATATTTCAATGCAAAATGTAATCCTCTTCATTTGGGTGATATGCAAGTTCACAGCACATTTGGAGAACTGCCATTTTCAACATAAATCATTGTACGTGCATGGAAGAGCTTTGTCATGTTTACTCTTTATCGCGTATCAAGCATGAAGTTGCAGTTTGTTTATTACATCATTTAGTCTAGAGCTGAAGTGTTTCCCTGATATCTTGCATGCTGCATAGTCATTGTAACTTTAGTATTAGATATAAAATCCACAGCTGAAAAGCTACATTGTACATATGAGGCTCATGATACTTCTGTTATTCATCATATTGCCTCCATATTTAACTCATAGATTTATCCACATTTCCTATTAATTAATTAATAGTTAATTGTTAATTGGTTTATCACTACAGGCTTATAACATATATTCATATTGCACTGGTGATTTTGCATGTCTGATTGAAAGCCGAGCTCTAATTATTGGGGGTGGAAGATGGCACTAGACACTGTGGGATACTCTTTATAGTGCTGTAATGGCATCAATGTCTGAGACATGATTAGGGGGTGAGGATGTACTAGACCACCAGGAAATACTCTTAATTGCTATAATGGTACAAATGGCAATACAAGGGTTGATGGTGAAGGGGAATACACTGGCCAGCAGGTCATTATAGATAAATGCCACAATAGCACTTCAAATACTAAACGGGTGGGGTAAAATGGCAGTGCAGATTGGTGTATGTACATGTGTTCTTGTGGTGTGTACTTGTGTGTATGTGTGTGTGGGAGAGTGATGAGGGGGGAGAATGCCAATGATTACATAAGCAGCTGTTTACTACCATGACATGCAGATAAACAATGATAGTGTTAGTAAATATGATTCAAAGGCATGTACATTAGCTGAAAATGAGGTCTTATCTCATTGTGGCTAATATGTTTCTGAACTGCAAATGGGCACATCATGGGAAAAGGGCCTTTTTAGCACAAGTTGTACAGTTTGTGGTGGGTACTTTAATGAATTCCTGGGAAGGCTTCTGTTTTATAGGTAGATTTTTTTTTAATGGATTTTTCAGTGTCCAACATCCCATATTATCAGGTTTGTTTCAACTCTCCATAACAAAGTTTGTAATATGGGGGCCATAACGATTACTGGAAAATACTTTACGTTTTGACCTATCATGAATCAGTATATTTCCTGAACCATCTATGCATATAATAGTGCCTCTGTGTATAATACTAAGATTAAGTATGTAGGATGATATATTTTATGAACACTTGAAAATTCTCAACAATAATATAATCTTGTAATACTATATTTAGTTAAATATGTACAAATCTGAACCTATATAAGAAACTATACTTTTGGCCTATGTGCATAAACATCTATCTATTTCCAAGGATCACCACAGGACAGAGTCAGTATCAAGAGTGCCTTCTACAGAAACACATGCTTTCCTGAAGTGCTGGTGCAATAGATTCTACCCATGTGGATATAAGGGCCCCATCAGGATATCTAAATCACAGTAGGCAGAGCTACAGTAACAGGAAAATTTACCATTTAATCAGATGTCAGTGTGAGGGGGTCATTAACAACATATTGGCACAGCATCCTGGCATTGCCCAAGATTCTCTCACATGGTACATAAGTTCACTATATCACGCCTTCCTGCATGGTAGGATTCCTCATAGTCAACTAGTTGGTAAGTGCAGACTGTTATAATGTACTTAACCATAGTTATTTCACTATCTGTATGGTGGCATAGGTAATAGTAACAGATCCCTCCACCCCACCCATTATGTGTCCACTCCGTTTTTTTTCCAGGTGATGCTGAGTACTCACTTGAACCTTGGCTAATAGCACTAGCCCATGGACAGCTGATGAACAGTACTTTAACACAGCTACAGAAAGAGCGTTTTGCCTGCTCTAAGCACAGCGTGGCCCTTCATTAAGACCCTGTTAATGCATGGGGAATGTTCACAGTCTGCTGTATTCTGCACATTGTAATCATGTATCAGTCTGGGGTGCAACTGCTACTGTCAGTGACCAATAGTAGCAGTGCAGGTCACTATATCATTTGTCTCATATGTGACAATAACAATGATATCCAGCAGAAGGCAGCAGGACAGCAACCCTTCTGGCAGACTTGTGCATAGTTTATGACTATGCAGGCAAAGTCTTGGTGTCTAACCCATAACCATAGCCCTTACATTCTCTATGTGAAAGTATAAAGTTACAATGATAATACTTGGTGTATGCAGTGCTACTTGTAAGCTGAGAGTAGTGCTGACTTATGTGTGGTCAGATTACACTGTATATCAGACATTTTTCCACTTAAATACAAATTATTTGCTTATATATTAGTAGTCATCATCATTTCTACAGTGCTTAGCAGTCAGGGGTACAAGTGTTCATTATATTGATAGAGTTTGGAGGAACTGTGATTTTGACAAAATGTCAGTACTGTAGTCTGAGTAACTAAACTGATGTTTTACTGAAGCAGTATTTAGTTGCTAATTTTTTTATTTAACATTTGTTGAACGTGAAAGTCCGACTAGGACAGAACCTATTTTCAGTGGAGGTCCAGGGAGAAACACTCCAGATGCATGTATTTGGAACGCTAATATATTTTGTTTTTCATCTTGAAATGTTTGATTGCCTTAGCTGTTCTCACTTTTTTGTTTTATTTACTTATTCAGACATATGGAGGTAAGTGCAACATTTCTAATTTGTAGCAAATGTGATGTGATATGATCTACAGCACTCTGAAAATTATTTTCTTGGTGAGCAGCTTCTGTGTTACAGCATTTGAAAATGTATATTAAATTTGAAAGGTGTCATATAAAATAACTCCAAAAGATAGTGTTGATGACGGTCACATTGAGCATGTGCAAGGGCTAGCCTGCGAGCTTGACGCTGAGTTGTTCTGATGACAGGATATACTGAATGCAGGGGAACCTATTGTGGTTGACCTAATAGTATTGTATGATATAGACCTTGTCTATGAGGTTCTACCCCTTGTTGTAGAGTCTGTTAAGGCCTAACAGCCTTCTTTGGAGGATGCAATTAACACAAATGCCTGCAGCAATTTTAGGAAGAGAGACTCATGGTGTCTAGCCTACTGAAACACCATGCAAGTGGACATGCAAGTGCCTATTAATCTGCCGATACAACCTAACATATATGCCACATGCGCAGCCATAATAAACATGAGACTTATCATGGCATTGTCCTTGGCCACCACCATTCCCATGTACTAATGAAATTCTTCATATATACCCTGCAGTATTGTAACCATCTCTACCTGACTACATGTGTCAGTAGTCTGGACCTGAACTATGCTGCTAGGTAGTCAAGGCCTTGAGTGTCTCTGGAGCTAACTGTAAAATAT
Source organism: Protopterus annectens (assembly GCF_019279795.1). Taxonomy (NCBI): domain Eukaryota; kingdom Metazoa; phylum Chordata; order Ceratodontiformes; family Protopteridae; genus Protopterus; species Protopterus annectens. The sequence continues at coordinate 1,137,448,567 of NC_056730.1, forward strand.
GTCTTTATCTGGAACAATACAGTGGGCACTGGTATCTCAGCAAATGTTGTCTCTTCATCCAGTGGTTCAATCTCTGCACTCAAAAGACATTTTGGGGTATATGGACTAATACTAAATGCCAAGAAATAGGTTCATAGGTGTAAACTAGGCTAATGGCATTGGAGCCTTTACAAGCCTAGCCCATAGAAGTGGCCTGGCATAGTGCTGCCCAACGTTAGTTCCCGGTGCCTCTATCAAGTAGAGCCACTGGAGTGAACTCTGGGGTACACTTTCTATTTCCCATCCACTCATCAAGATTTCTCTTGAAGAGGGCCAGTGAGGTGTTCTGCTTGACATGTATGGAATGTCTATCCAGAGTATGGGCAGTCTCTGGGTTATGAACCTGTCCCTCCAGCATGTTCTGTTGATTGTGGTAATGAGGTTGAGGTCTCTAGAGCATGTGGTGAGAAGGGATTGGGATTTCTTTAGATGTAGCATTTCTAACAGAGCTGGGTTAGACATGGCTTTGTAAGTGAAGCAGAGATCGCCTCTTATTAGATGATATGAGGCAGAGAATAGCTGGAGTTTTTTGAGTTTGTCCATGTAGAACATGTGTTTAAGGCCTAGGATCCTCTATGTGAGGTACTATTGTGGCCTTTCCAGCTGTAGCATGTGTTTAGTGAGGTACATGCCAAATGGATCATAACTGCATCCTTCATCAAGCGTCACTTTCCTTGTAACTATCACATTGACACTCTGTACCCTAAAATTTGATCCAAGAGGTTTAAGGAATCACACAGGGGAAACTCTAACTTGGCTAGATTTTTTTTTGTAGTTTTTTACTAATAGTAAGGGGATCTGGAAACCCATGTTTACAATGAACCGTCCTTTACCAAATAGCCACTATTGTACATAAGTCTTTTTTCATTGCACAGGTTATATCTAAATATATGGTGTATAAGTCCAGGGATGTAATCATTCCACTGTAATTGACACTCATCAGGGCAGTCATGAAATATAATAGCCCATTTGACATGTACCTGTCCAAACACTTGTCCAACCTCTAGTGAGCACAGCACTTTCATAGTAAAAAAATCAAGGGTCTAAATCACTGTGCAGACCGTCTGAAAATCGTGTCCCTCTACTCGATATCATGCAGGCTACCAAGAGGTGACCTCTGCCTCACATAAAGACCTTCAACAGACTCTGTCTTATGAGACCTATTACACATTCAGAAGTCCAGCTGTAGCATGAAGACCTAGTCAAGGGATCTCAATCTCTTTTGCAACATAAATACAACATATTGGAGGTTTCTGTATGTAACACAGAGAATACCTCTTCGATTCAACCATTTTCTTCTCACATAAAGCAAAGTACTTCCCTTACTCTATTCAAACATAATTTGGATGCATGACCCTCATGGGTATTGGGTAGGGGCAACAAGTAAATATACCAATATTTCCCTATTCTGCCCGCTTCTGGGTTATTTGTACACAAAATATAAGGGCTAAAATCAGCCATAAGAATATAAGGCTAGGCTTCTCAAGATTCTCAGAAATCAATAGCCTAGTAAATACATATTAACCCATATGGTGATCCCCCTTGTTATGCTGAGAACATGAGCATGTTTCAATGACTTCAGAGTTATTGACCTGTTGTAAAGTAGGGGGCCAGGGGCCCCACCAGTATACTCTGCAACTGTGTGCCACTGGACTGAGGCTGCGTTATAAATATGAGCGTTAAGGCATTATCACTGACAGACATTCTGTCGCACAACAGTATGCAAGTGTTTCTGGTGCTGACCCTGTTTACAATTGCAAAATGATGTTAATAAGGTCACCTGTTATGGACATATCATTTAGCACTACATTTATGATTTATACACTTACCATGCATCTGCCTGTTGAAGTGGTGCTGTAGTTTGTTTGTGGAGTACCTGATAATGGTAGTGTAGCTAGGGTAGGATGAGAGTGGCCACTAACTGCCTGGCCACAAAGAGTTGGGGGCAGGATCAGTCTATCCCCATCTTTCTTTAATGCAAAACTGGCTTTTAAAGCATGAAGGAAAGGCATTGACAAGTAATATCTGTGTTAGTTTATGCCTTAAAATGCAGTAAGGTCACATGCACCTTGGTTCTGAGTATTTTCATTGCCAGGTACCAGAATGTGAAGTAAACAAGACAATTGCTATCAAGGTAATAAATATCACCTATACATACTAGCTTTACACAGGCATTTCATATGCCTTTCAACTGCTTTTCTCAAGAATTCGGGTCAAGCCAAAACTAATGGGAAGACACAGGCCCAAAATCTGGTAAAATTTTGTAATATTGCACTAATTCACTTAAAATGTTAACAGAAGAACAGGTTTTGTATCAACATACATTTTCTGAAGATTAAGCAGAATAAAACTCTAATATTTAGTATTATGAACTGACTGATGACCTATAATCCTCAGTGAGGATTTTCTAGAAAAGTAAACTTCAGTTTTTTTAGGAGGGACTAAAAAAAAATCAGTGACATTGTACAAAGTTGTGGAGAGTTGCTAAGTATGCAATTCTAATGTTCTTCTTTTAGCTTTTCCCTGTTAGGGGTCGCCACAGCGGAACTACGGTCCACTAATGATTGGCAATAGATTTTTTACAGGTGCCAACGTGCTAGCTCGACGCCCGACCTTCAACGAAGGCATCCCCATTCTACGCATGTCTTTCGAACGCCACTCGCCCGTGAGGTGGACATGCAGACTCTACACAGAAGGTGCTCCCACCGAGAATTGAACGGGAGAACCTCTTGCTGTGAGGCAACAACGCTACCGCTGCACCACCGTGGCTTATAACGTGCATAATTACAGTATTGTTCATTATCAGTAAGTCACAGACTAATCGCCAGTATAAATTCTGATGGTCACAATCCATTTTTTTTTGTTTTATTGCAAACTATATCTATTACAAAGTATGACTCTGTCAACTTTCACTGAAACACTGTGTTTAGCAGTACTTAAATTGTGAACATTAAACAAGTTATAACAAGTTTTGGCCTAATTAGGAAGTTCCTGTGCAAACTAAACAGTTTGGCACTCAGTTCTGTGAAGTTATACAAATCACACTATTGTCTTATGTGTAAGTGTATTAATTAATGAGACTAAGTTTGTGGTGCATTGAATGACCTGCAAAGTAGTCATACACACACATGCAGACTTCTACCTCTATTTTATAGCATGAAGTGGGCACATGGGTGACCACTCTGGGAATGCTCCTGCTTTTCTGCACCAAGTGGGCACTAGCACAGGGTGTAAGGTGCCCGAGAGATAGATGTCACATCCCATTGAGTTTGGCTCATTCCATAGTACTCTCAATTTCAGGGACATCTCTTCATTCTTACTTGAAACTGGTATAGAGAAATGTTCTCTACAAAACCTCAGGGTCGAACCCCAAGCTGATGTGAGAAAGAAACCAAAATACGTAATATGCGGCAGGCATCATACCTGCAAGGTTTGTGAGTCAGAGGACCCTGGAAAAAGTGCTATATGGACAAAGTTAGTGAATAAATAAGTAGTCTGAATGACATCTGCCACACAGCAGAACAATGCAGGCACAGACATAATGACCTGCAGAGGTGGAGGGCAGACTAACAGGTCCGGTAGGTGTCAGAGGTTAGGCAGAGGAGCCTAGAGTTCTCCAGTATGTACTGCACTTCGGTTTGTATTGCATTGGTAACTATGAGGTATATATTGTGCAGGGTTATTACGTATTTCTGTGGATCTCACTAAGAAGTAATGTAATGTAATGTAGACTGTATTGTCAAGTATGTAATTATACTGAGTTTGTCATACTGTCTATGTCATGAGAATGACTACTGCAAAATTTTACAATGGTTTGTTTGTACCATAAACCAAGGAACTATTTGCTAACATTTATTTCATTTTTAGGGAAAATGCACAGAGAAATAATGCAGTAAAATAGTTGTTTTTCGGTATGAATCATTTGATGTTGATGCTGCCTGCTGCTACTGCTTCTGCATGCTTTTGAATTACAGTGTCAATAACTCAGATCATCTGATCACATTTTCTGTCAGTAATATGTTCACATGATTTATAACTTATGTGTAGCACTAAGAAGGGCCATTGCAACACTTTTTTGTAAGCCAAATAGCATGATCCTGATAATTTATTGTGGATTTCTAGAATTTTCTCAACTTTTGCAGATGATAAATTCAGCAGAACCACACACCTCAGAGGGGTGTTAAAGAGGGATAATGATACATTCAGCAGTACTGCATACCTCAGAGGGGAGTTAAAGAGGGGTAGTGATGCATTCAGTGGGACCGCATACCTCAGAGGGAAGTTAAAGAGGGGTAATGATGCATTCAGTGGTACCAGATACCTTGGAGGGGAGTTTAAGAGGGGTAATGATACATTCAGTGGTACCACATACCTTGGAGGGGAGTTTAAGAGGGGTAATGATATATTCAGTGGTACCACATACCTTGGAGGGGAGTTAAAGAGGGGTAATGATGCATTCAGTGGTCCCACATACCTCAGAGGGGAGTTAAAGTGGGGTAATAATACATTCAGTGGTACCACATTCCTCAGAGGGGAGTTAAAGAGGGGTAATGATACATTCAGTGGTACCACATACCTTGTTGGGGAGTTAGAGGGTTTAAAGATACATTCAGTGGTACCACACACCATGTAGGGGAGTTAGAGGGGGCTAATGATACATTCAGCAGTACCCCACTGCAGAAGGGAGTTAAAGGAATAAGGATACATTCAGTGGTACCACACACCTTGTAGGGGACTGAGATGGGTTAATGATACATTCAGTGGTACCGCACACCTCGGAGGGGAGTTACAGGGAGTCACTGAACTACAGATTGATCATGAGACTTTTGCAGTAATGCCATCTGCAGTGCTGAATCCTCTTATCAATGCAATTCTTCTGTACATGTGTCTACTGATATATGAAAATATAAATGCAGTAATGTGCAAATATCAGCATTGCAAAATGCAAATATTACAAAGAGAACATGAATGGAAATAGCTCAGTTTTGATTACTGGCAACACTAAGAACCTGGTTTTAACCACAGCAACACTTGCCAAACTCTGGCCTCCCTGAAACTGACTATCTGCAAAGTTTCAGGAGCAGTGTGCTTTTAAAACACAGTTACCCCCTGCCATGAAAGGAATTTGGTGTATCTGAACACATCCACTGCAGAACTGTTTGTAACAATTTGATTTCAGTCCTTAAACATTCCTTCATTTTTCTAAAGGTATATGTACCAGGTATGAAAGATAATTTAGTTACTGATTAGAATGACATTAATCATAACTCTTTCAAATGTCCTGTGTTTTAAAATCTTACATTTACAGGGTCTGATGTTTCACTTTCTAATATATGAATTATGAAGGCCAAAAGGGGGCAAGTGGTTACAAGCCAATATATTTACAGCTATTTACCTAGTCTATCCAACATAATGCAGAGAAAGACTATGGGAATTTGAGTTCATAGTATAACAGCTGTACTTAATTAAATGTAAGCTATACAGACAATAATCATTCACAGTAATTCCTTTATTTGTTGTCTTATTTTCAAAGGCCCTGATAAGAATGATGCAAACTATAGCCTGTACCTGAGAAAGCAGTCACGGTTCATCCTGCAACCCTGTTAATATAGTTTACCATTATCAACAAGAACAGAATAGAATTACAATAAAAAAAAATAAAATGGAAACAGTTATTTCTCCATATAAAGTCACCCATATACTGTTAAGGTTATATAGTTACGGTAATAAGATTGTGGTCAGGGATGACAAATTACTTCTGCTATGACTGCTACGTATGTGGCACACACAAGATATCACCGAACAAAGCAGAAGAATGTATATTGGTATCAGTCATAAATTACAGAATTTCACACAATAATTCAAAGATGGGCAAAGAAATGCAGTTTTAGACAATTTCATATTTTGCGGTGCAAACAGATGTTTAAATGAACAGGCAGTTATCAGTTTTTACTGTGCACAACATAATTTCTCTGCTACCCATTTAAAAGTCCTAAATAAAAATATCTGCTTGATTTTTCTCTGTGAAATAAAGGCATTTGCTCTTAAACACATTTAAGTCATTTTATTGTCTCTCTCTCTCTCTCTCTCTCTTTTTTCTCCCACTCCAGATCCAAGTGAACCTGGAACACTTTGAATTAATCGATCCAGGTGTGGAAATAAGCACCACCAGCCCTTGCCCATCCACAGACTGCTTCACAGGGTGGGAGTGGTGGCTGTACCCAGCCCTTGCCAATCCACAAGCTGCTTCACAGGGTGTGAGTGGTGGCTGCACCCCTGTAGGCACACTGAGGTACTGCAGCCTGCTAAGCCAACACTCTAAGATTCACAGCCCGGTTGTCCTGATTAGCTCCTACCAGCTCCTACTACTGAGCCATAAGAAGACTCAGACCATCAACACTGTGGTCCACCACTCAGAAACATCAGGCAAGGGCTAGCTGTGAGTCTCACACACATATATTGTTGCAGTCTGTAAGAGCAAAAAATCAAGAGTGAATGCTTTCACAGACTGCCTTGTTAGCTTAGCAGTTCCTTTCCATGAAAGATCACTTTATAGGGGGTTATGAGAATTTCCTCTTACTGTGCAATTTTGCAATCTCACAATTGATATATATATAATTAGAAGGGGTTGTTTGGGTGCAGGGGCATTTGTTCCTGTAATTTTTATTTTTTGTTTTTTGACCTTTTTAGATTTGATCTGAAAGGATTAGTCTTTTTTTGATACACTCTTTTAAGCGTTCCTATAAGGTTAAGAAAATTATAGAGAAAGCATATGACAGGGTGCCAAGAGAGGAGTTGTGGTATTGTATGAGGAAGTCGGGAGTGTCAGAGAAGTATGTAAGAATGGTACAGGATATGTACAAGGGTAGTGTGACATTGGTGAGGACTGCGGTGGGAGTGACAGATACGTTTAAGGTGGAGGTGGGATTACATCAAGGATCAGCTCTGAGCCCTTTCTTATTTGCAGTGGTGATGGACGGGTTGACAGATGAGATCAGACAGGAGGCCCCGTGGACTATGATGTTTGCAGATGACATTGTGATCTGTAGTGAGAGTAGGGAACAGGTGGAGGAGACCCTGGAGAGATGGAGATATGCTCTAGAGAGAAGAGGAATGAAGGTCAGCAGGACTAAGACAGAATATATGTGTGTGAATGAGAGGGAGGTAAGAGGAATGGTAAGGATGCAGGGAGTAGAGTTGGTAAAGGTGGATGAGTTTAAGTACCTGGGATCAACAGTTCAGAGTAATGGTGAGTGTGGAAGAGAGGTGAAGAAGAGAGTACAGGCAGGGTGGAATGGGTGGAGAAGAGTGTCAGGAGTGATTTGTGACAGACGGGTACCAATAAGAGTGAAAGGGAAGGTCTACAAGAGGGTAGTGAGACCAGCTATGTTATATGGGTTGGAGACGGTGGCACTGATGAAAAGGCAGGAGTCAGAGCTGGATGTGGCAGAGTTAAAGATGTTAAGATTTGCACTGGATGTGACTAGGATATACAGGATTAGGAATCAGTATATTAGAGGGTCAGCTCAGGTTGGACAGTTTGGAGACAAAGCAAGAGAGACAAGATTGAGTTGGTTTGGACATGTGCTGAGGAGGGATGCTGGGTATATTGGGAAAAGGATGCTAAGGATGAAGCTGCCAGGTAAGAGGAAAAGAGGAAGGCCTAAGATAAGGTTTATGGATGTGGTGAGAGAGGACATGCAGGCGGTTGGTGTGAAAGAGCAAGATGCAGAGGACAGGAAGAAATGGAAACAGATGATCCACTGTGGCGACCCCTAACGGGAACAGCCGAAAGAAGATGATGATATATACATATATATATATATATATATATATATATATATATATATATGAAAAATGGAGGTGCACCTTCATGAACACAGTCCTGTTAATGACTTTCTTTTGTGCTTTCTTTGTCTATTTTTACTTTTTTACTGAGTTTCCAATCTTCCTCCTTTCCTAACATTCAAAAGCCTGAACAGGGAATCCATATAAAGACACATTCAAAGTGAAATCAAGGCTTGTAGAAGTTTTCATAAGCTTCTAGCCAATGGCACTGATAGATAAAGAATGCAATTCTTGTGAAAACTTCTTGTCTGACTAACACATCACTGCACTCTCTGGCAGCTGTTTCACCTATATTTACATTCTTCTTAATTCATCTTACACAGATTCAGATATGACAAACTACAATCGGCATTCCTTCGCAGTTCTGTGAAATTTCTAAACCGACTCTATATGTTTCACTTTACTTATTTAAATGTTGGCATAGTAGCATTATTCACGCACTTGTATTATGAATTTGTCAGACTAAGAATACCATCCAGTATCTTTTGTAAGTCTCCACACTTTCACCTATTTTATGGTACAGCTATATTTTTATGGCACTTTAGAAAAATACCAGCTAGCATTTCTGCAAATCCACAACAATACATACGTTTTTCTCTTTTTGTATGTTTTATAGTGCAAGAATGAAATCAACCTTTTTCCTTGCTTAGAAATAAAGAAGAATAAAGCGGGTCTACCCATACATGGGGATGGGGTATGAAGCCTCCAACAGAAAAAAAATCTTAATTTTTGCTTCTTTTGTTGGTTCACAAAAGCATGCTTTCAGATGACTTGCCTCTCTATGCTGAGGTCTTGGATAGGAGGGTCATTGAAAGAGTGGCATATTTCCAATAGGAAGTCCAAGCTAAAAACTTCTTGAACAAATGTGAAAAATATTTACACAATTGCAATTTTTTTATATTTTTATAACAGCTGTTAGTACATCATTTAGTGCAGATATTTCATCTTATTCTTTCTGTATACTACAGAGGTATGGCTTAATAATTTCTAGTGCAGTGAAGCTGTACAAATCTTCTCAACCTGTTAGCTTGATTTTATTTCTTTTGGACATCTACAAGCTTTCTTAACATTTTTCATTTTACAAACTACCACTAAGGATAACACTTGCAAAACTGGTAAAATGATGAATTTAAGACTTATTTCAGGAGGCAATGTTTTGTCCATACTTAACAATGAAACTTAACTGGTTGATTCAGCAAGTATAAAATGCATATGACTTTTTTTCTAATTCCATCAGTCATATGCGAGTCTAAATCAATGATTTTCTTAATTCTAAGACAGAATTGAGTAGCAGCTGTATTTTAAGACATCTATTGATACATGTTTTCAGTTAGTGGCCAGAAATTAATCAGTACAGAACATATATTTCTGAAACACAATATTTAGTGGCCTTCAACAGTTCAGATATAATCAAATTTGATTTATTTCATTTAGTAACACAAAAGAAATCCAAATATGAAAAATGTTAATTACTAGTTGTTATTTATATAATATGGTTTATTCAAGATGTGCTGACTCATAACTGTTATACATATTTTTCACTGAATATGTAATATAAATTCTATACCTATACCAAAACAAATGGCAAGAGCCCAATGACACAATCACATCTTTGGAACTGGATTGTGCTAACTTTTAACATTTCGTAGTTTGCCATTTTAGGCCTAGGTCATTTAAAATATGTTTGACAGAGGCAAAATTGAAACAACTGAACCACTGTTGTTTTCCATGATTAGAAGAAAGGTTCCTTTTAGTCATCAAATATCAGGTAGAACTGACAGAATTCATTTTGCAGGAAACTGTGCTTAGCCATTTCTTATTTTCAGTTATTACGAATATTACAACATATTGTTGTCGAAAAGCATAACTCTACTATCTAAGTAATGTTTCTGCTGACAGCCAGGCAATAAAGTAGCGAAGGCATACTATATACTATGTAGGATTAGAGAATCTTCTAACTTATTTAAGTTACCAATGTGTTTATAATGCTTGCTTTATTTATTTTTACCACAGTCAGATATATGAGTACACACTGTCAACAATGGGGCTACAGTTGCTAGGTATTTGGTATTGTTTCTGGGTGAAATGGCTGATTTTCACCATCATGATCAAGTTAAATGGTCATTAGTGTGCTTTTACAGGACTAGTATAGAGTTGTGTAAAGCAAGTTGGAATACTTTAGTATGGTCACTTATCACACTCAGACTTTTGAGGTGCACACAGTCAAGTGTTTGTAAATGATTGGTATTAGCTGAAGGGTTGTAAATTAGTAGATTATAATGATAGCAGCTCAAAAGGTTTTAAATCAGAAAGGTGATCCCAAAAGAACATGAGCATTTATGAGTGGTCAATAAAAGTGTAAGGGGCCCATGTTTTGAAAACCACCCAGACTACAAGATGCACTTAATCTGCCACTGCACATGGTTATTTGGGGGGAAAAGTTGCACTACTGCCAGTCCCTAACAATAAAAAAGCAAAACCATTATTTTGTAAGAGAAGTGTAATAATTTATTTGACTGATTACAAAAAAATGAACAGAAGCTATGCTAAATGCTCTAGACTTCATTTGCAGAAATAATTTCATAAGCTGTTTGCTCTTTTCATATATAAATAATTAATTAGCAGTTTTAGTGTTGTTTACATTAAAGATGATAGCTGTATGGAGATTTTAGAACTGTGTGTAGCATACCTTATTTATACCAGCATTTCTTAATTAAGGTACCACATGTTAATGAGATGTAAACAGATACTACTATCTGAAAATGAGCTTGGTTGCAGATGTTAAAATGCTAGCAGAACACAAAGTTATATTAACACATACTACTTCATTTTAAAAACATTTCATCATGTCTGCTGACAATATCATTTAAAAAAAGCCAACTACAAGAAACAGGCCATTTGCTCAAACTAAAATGATGTGTATTGGCATACTTCACCAGAGTAATGTAACAAATATTAGAGGGGTATGGATGCCTCTGTTCTTCCTTAAAGCAGAGGAAAAACCTCTGTAGAGAGTTGTGTACCACTGAAATTAATGAAACTAAAATAATGAATTCTGAGTGGAAAGTTAGCTGGATATATGCATATGTATCAACCCACAGCAAATTAATGAATATTTGATGAAATTCAATTCCTACTTGTTTTATAACCAACTGTAAACACAGCTAGGTAACTGCAATTATCCAGACTGAAATAAACTCTAGAAGAAGGCATGTACCAATGCAATTACTCCAGTGGCATCCGGTGGCTTCAAATCAAAGGGGGGCTGCAGGAGGCAGCTGAATGGGTGGGGTCAATGGGAAGGGGTGCTGCCAACTAGAAAGGGGAGGGGCTATGCTCAAAACCACAAAAACTAAATATACTGCCCTGGGTGCCAAACTGTCATTATGAGAGTCCAATCAAGACAAAATGAAGTGTAGAAGAATAAAAAGATTTCAATGCATTGACTGCATGACAGCTTAATATCTAGCTGGAAACAAAAAAAGTTGTGAGGCATGAAAAAATACATTAATGGAATGCCAGTCAAAACCAAGTATAAGAAAAACAAGCAGCACTCAACTCAAACCACTTATTGCACTGCAGTTCTAATTATAATTTATATTCAGCTTTATTAAAGTACCAAGTAACATGCTGAAAGTAGAAATCTCTGATGTCCCCACTTGTAAAAATGTTCCTTATCCAAAAAAAGACCTGCTGCCTGACATCTACTTGTTTCATGGGGAAAACATGATCAAAGTAAAAAATGAAAAGCAAACAAGAAATAAGCTCAAGATACATTGCTTAAAAGGATTACTGTACAGGTTATGGACCACACAATTGGCATTCTGTTTATGGGTAAAGCCTGCAGAGATGACTGGAAGTCTCCAAGTGTAATGAGACTCTTAAAATAATGTAATCCTGTCCTTTATTACAAATACTGGCATATGCATTTCAATTCCCAAGGCTTATACATTATCTAGTTAAGTATTCTCTATATGGCAACAGAAAGGCTTTCAATGTTGGCAATTCTTTAACAGTATGCTTATTAAAGCTTACTTGCATCTTGCAATCTCAGCCAAGCTTACCTGATGGTCATTAAAGTATTGCTACTTAAACACAGAGCAACAGGCACTTTGAGTAATAAGCATAAATCAAGAGTACAAAAAATATGACAGAAACCAGACCATTCTGTAAAAATCAAGGACAGATGAAAAGCCACTCTAGTACTTGTGTCTACCTTGGATGGGGGGGGATACTCTGCACATTTACACTGCATAACTACTCCTTGCCTTTCTTTGACACATCCAGAGTCACTACATGGGGGAGTGGGGTGCAACAAGTATGTCACAGTTTGAAATGTCTCTGGCTGACTTGTGATGGCCCTGACACATTTGTCATACCTCTCAACCTCAGAGCAAGAAATCTGGACAAAGCCATACAAAGAAATGGGACAAAGGCCCAAAAATAAGGACACTTTTTAAAATATTGCTCTTATAAACTTAGAAAGATAATAGAGGTCTTGCATTAGTATGAATTTTCTGAATGGTATGAAATCTGAAACTCAAATGTCTGTCATTATTTTCTAACTTCAGTCTTTAATGATTTGTCACTAATTTGCCAAAAAACACAATTTTATGAAAAATGGACCAAAAATGTGATGTAAAAATATAAAATAGCAACACAGTACAGCTGGGTACCTGTCAAAGAAGGGACACTTTAATATTAGTACTGCTAACTTGAGCAGCTGACAAAATAAAAGAATCTACATGCATTTCTGAAATAAAAGTAATCTAACTGATTATTACAGTTATTTCTTAATTATAAACCCTCCATGTTTTCTTCCAAAATTGCTATTTTGCGGAGGGATCATTGGGGGAAGAGCAACATTTTTAGCCAAAATCAGGGACAGTTGAGAGGTTTGGCTATACCTAATTCTATAAAGCAATTTATTTGCATTTATCTCTCAACCTGTTAATGCAAGAAATCTGGACAAGGCCAAATATATTGGGGGAACATATAAACAGTACTAAAAATTGCTCTAGTATAAACTGAGACAGTTGATAGAACAGGTCTTACTTTAGCATGCATTTTTCTGAAGGTTATGAAGTCTGAAACTCAGTGTGTCATTATTTAGTGACTTAATTCCTAAACGATTTGCCAAAAAAACACAAATTTTATGAGGAACAAACCAAAAATAAGAAGCAAAAAATCTATTCATTCTTTGAAAATATGAACAGTTGGGAGGTATGGTTCAGCTGGGACTGCCTAAGTTTGCTGCCCTTCCCCCTCACAAAACCATGGTCGAATGGAGCCTCCCCCTGCAGCCATTCCAATGATCCATTACTTGGCTATTTCACTCCATTTACCATAAACACTAATGTGCATACTGATTTACTTCTATGATGATTTGAACTTCATTTGAAAGTTTTATTTTGCATTTTACAGCACAAACACTAAGACATCTGCTAAACAAACTTGGCATTAAAACGTCTCTGTCATTGAAACTCACATTCATTGAAACAACATTGAAACCCACATTCAAAGAAAATACATTTCACCCATGGCAGACAAAGATTAATTCTGGGCTGTTTTCAAATCATAGGCCCCTTGCATATGAAACATACATGTGCTCTTTGATATACCTTCCTATTGCTTTGAACATTTTTCCAGTAAGCAATGAAACAAAACGCATGCACCAATGACAAAACTGCCCAATTCAGAACATTTCCATCATAAAAGTCTACTCAAACTTCTACAGTCCACTATTATCAGTAAATATGCACAATTCTACAGTCCACCATTATCAGTAAATATGCACAATCTCTGAAGTAGTAAAAAAGTCATCTAAATAATTCCACGTTAAATAAATCTGTAATGAAGAGGTTGCTGCTAGCAATCACCTTTATATTTCATGGTTTCATCGAAAAATAAAGTGTCTGATGCCCCTGAGGAATAAATTGCCGAAATTACATTAAAAATAAACTAGTAATATTGCAATAGGAAATGGATGGTAAACTGATAACAGGCTCATAATTAGCATCTTAACTTTCAGTACGGCAGCATTACCCCTTATGGGAGTAGAACCAACAACCTTCTGCATCAAAAGCAAGTACACAACCTGTTGTGCTATTAGCAATGTGAGCTGACTTAGCATAATCAGCACTAAACTTCTCTTCCCCTGCAGCTCTCAGCTCCTTGTAAAATCTACTCAATACTCAACTGCATCTCAACTTCACAGCACAAGAAATCTGGAAAAAGACAAATTTATTGGGGTGGGATAAAAGGACAAAAAATAGGGACACATTAAACATTGCTTGTATAATCTTGGAAAGCTTCTAGAATAAAATGCTGTGTTACCACCATACATTTTACTACCAAGGTCCCTGTGCAAAAGAGTCAGAACAACATACCACTATGCCAAATCAGCTGTGTTGTGAAAGAGAGGAAGACTGAAACTTAAATGTCTATCATTTAATGAATTCAGTTCTCACCATAGCTGTCAACCTCTTAGCACAAAACACCTGGACAAACCCAGTAATGAGGGAATACAGCCCTCAAACATATTCAGTGAATTCAGTTCTTGCCATAGCTGTCAACCTTAGCACAAAAAACTTGGACAAAGCCAATAACAGGGTAATACAGTCCCCAAAATAAGGACAAATTTCAAATAGTCATCTTATAAACTTAAAAAAATTGCTATAATAAAAGGTTGTGTTACTATATATTTATTGTTAGAATAAAAAGTTGTTTTATTATGTATTTTCTCAAGAATATGAAGTCTGAAATTCAAATGCCTGTCAATTTTACTTCTGATGGAACAAAAACAATTTTCAGCAGAGGCCCAGGGAGAAATACTGTAGACACATGTCTTTGTAAAATGGCAGGACACCAGAGCAAATCCACACAAACACAGGGATAAGATGCAGACTCCACACAGAAGGCACCCCAGCCAAGAATCAAACCAGAAAACCTATAGCTGTGAGGCAACAATACTGTCACTGCATGACTGCACCATCAAATATGTAAGGAATTAAACATTCAGAAACCTGAAGTCTGAAATTCAAATGCCTGTCAGTTTTATTTAACATTTGTTAATCAGGACAGTCTGACTTGGAACAAAAAAACAATTTTCAGCAAAGGCCCAGGAAGAAATAATGCAGACATGTCTTTGTAACATGGGAGGACACAAAAGCAAACCCATACAAACACAGGGAGAAGATACAGACCCCACAAAGAAGGCACCCCAGCCAAGAATCAAACCTGAGAACCTGTAGCTGTGAGGCAACAATGCTACCACTGCACCATCAAATATCAAGCATTGCAACATTTACAAACCACAGATATTATGAGGAACAGATCAGATCAAATATGAGGCAAAAATCTGCAATTTTTTTACAAATGGTGGTGGGTAGGGAATTCAGGTCTTTAACACCTGCATACAAGGTACAGGGTTCAAGTCTGAGGTATTCCCTACCACACCACCATGAGTCTAACCACCAGTATATTGCACCTGGGGCATTTTCACACACACACACACACACCTGTAGTAGATCTTGCAGCAAACCACTCCAAATCTCTGTCTGCAAACCACAATAAATCCCTAAGCTATGAAAACCTGCACAAATACAGACCCTGCCTGTCGCGAGATCTTCCCCCGACGAGACTGCAGCAAACTCCAGACTGCTAACGTCACAGTCTGACCCCGATGTGTTTTCCCAGCTAAAACTGCATAGACTTCTGGGAGCTCCGTTCTTCATGTTTCCCAGTCAGGACTCCAGACTGTCTCAGCAGCAGTCCGGACTAGTGCACATGCGCGAAACTCCGCATTTTTTTTATCTTTTCATTTTCTTTTTATTTTATTACTTTTTCTTTATTTTACAGTTGAGGGGGCTGCAGTCCGGCAGTCCAAAAGCATGGACCACCCCTTACCCAAATAAATAATGGCGGCAACTTGGTACTTCTGTATTTATGCAAACTAAAATAGTGCACAGTTGAGCTGCAACCCATCTCCCCCCAGCTCCATGAAAGAAAGAAAGAAAAAAAAGTATGAGGTTTGAGATGCACATTGCTGCAAATGTTAAACTAAATGGTATGAACAGATGTGTATTTCAGTAGGCATATATAAGAGGCTCCAATAACATCAAACTTTGTTTCAGTGTCACATGGCCAATTTAGTTTCTTCACAATCTGAAGACAAAAACTTAATCACTATGCATCTTTTTCACAGACAAACAACAGTTGCCTGAAATCAGATTTCCTGTTTTCTATTTCTACATTTAACGTCATTTATGTTGATGCCCTATTTGTTGGGTTGGGACCAGAACTGTCCCCTAATGCATGGCATGTTTAAAATGCAACTTTTAGACAGTGCAGAATGGCTATTTCAGTTTGTGAAGTGATAACATAATACCTAATTCAAACAACTGCATGACTTTGAAAGGTAAATTCTCTGGAATGTAATGGTATCCTACTCTGCCATGACCGATAGCAGCAGATTTGAAACTCGCATTGCATGGTCACTAAATGCTATATAAAATTTCCATCATATATACTAAAATTATCCAGTTTTAAAAATCATCCTGTTTCATACACAGTGATACTATGTAATGCATTTTATACCTACCTGCCAAATCACATGCATTTGTAAAATAAGAGGCAATAAGAGGCTTTGTAATTCTAACTGCACAAATGTTGCAGTCGAACAGCCTAGCATGAAATAACAAAATGGAAAAGCAATTTAAAAGATTTTATTTTGTCATTTCACAGCTGTTTTTTATGATACCTACATCACAGGGTGATTTAGAAAGTACATTTTGTCAAATCTTTGTTTTTCTTTTCTTCCTTTCTTTTTTTTTTGGGAAATGAGTCAGCACCACTATAAACTGAGACCAAAAAGATGCTAAAGCGCTACATAAAATGACGATATTGATCAATATTTCATTTGTTACAGTGATCATATGGTATCTCAGAACTCACTATTGTTTCTACAGTAATTTATTCCTTTAGCAAAATAAAAGCAATCCATAAATATACTAGCATTTATTTATTTATTTATTTCCAGTTGGTTTACCAGGATAGTCCATTGGGCCAATAAGAACCCATTTTCAATGGAGTCCTGGAGAGAAAAGATCCTATTACAAAAAAATTACAGCAGTTTACAATTTCTATCATCTGTAGGTTAAAGACAAAGCTTAAAAAAACAGTGGTAACAAAAAGATTACAGCAGTTTACAACGTCATTCATTTGTGGGTTCAAGACAAACAAACAAGCAAAAAAAAAAAGCATTGCTGTAGTAGATATACAGTTTCTTGAGTGGAGTAGTAGGATTAGAGAAGAATAACATGTCATTGCAGTTGGCTTATTATTTGGAGTCTGGTAATATATGATATAGTTGCCTGAAGGGAGTGGAGAAAAGGTTATGAGGGGTGGGAGCAGGAGCATTCACATGAGGATGTTAGATGTCAGTGCAATGATTTTTTAAAAGCAGGGAGGTTGCTGGTGATGCGGATGGAGGGAGGAAGGGAGTTCCATAGGTGCGCCAGGGCAAAGGACAGGAGGTTTTGTCCTAGAGAGCGAAGGGGTTTGCACAGCTCTATTAGGTTTTGGCTATTAGATCTTAGAAGTCTTTGTGGCAGGTGCATTTTAAAGTTAGAGCTGTGGGAGGGACAGATGGAGGGATGAAAAATGAGTTTGTGAGCAAAAGTGAGCTGTGTATAGGAGAGATAGTTGGGAAGCTCTAGCCAGTTAAGTTTGTGGAGAGATGCACAGTGATAGGTAGATGATTTGTGGCTAGTGGCAAATTTGGCAATTTTATTATAACAACAGGACAGTTTTGTCTTGAGAGCTGATTGTAGGTTTGTTAGGAGAGGGACACCATAAAGGAGGGAAGGGATGAGGAATGTAGTAGCGAGAGTGAGCTTAGTAGATGTAGTGAGGAATCGATTGTGTTGGTACAGCATGCCAGGTTTTTGGTGTTTTTTTTATGTTTAGGTGTAGGTGATTATTGAATTTAAGTTGGTCATCAATCTGGACTCCTAGTAGTTTGGTTTCAGATACCAGTTCAAGATGTGTGTTATTCTGGCTAGTGATGGGGAATAGTTTTCTATCAATGGTGTTGGTTTATGAGGGGGTAAATACCATAAGTTTGTTTTTTGATACATTGAGTGCTAGATGATTGTCCTTCATCCACTGTTCTGTGGTAGAGATGGCGTCTTGAGTCAGTTTTAAGAGAGTGGGGATGGATGAGGCTGCACAGATAATTGTAGAATCATCTGCATATTGAATAAGTTTAGCATGAGGAATTGAGTGGAAGAAATCATTTATGAATATATTGAAAAGGAGAGGAGCCAAAATGGAACCTTGGGGGACACCAGTGGGTGTGTTAAGGAAAGAGGAGATGGCTTTTTTCCACTTGCCAGCTTGTTGCTTGTTGGAGAGATAGCTGGTGAACCAATTGAGAGAAGAAGGGGATAGGTTTAGGTTAGACAGCTTAGTCAGGAGAAGATTGTGAGAGATAGTATCGAAGGCCTTAGAGAGGTCAAGAAAGGGTAGATACAGTAGAGCCAGAATCTCTGGCTTCATTTACAGTTTCCAGGAAGGAAAGGAGGGCAGTCATGGTGCTGTGACCGGGTCTGAATCCGTGTTGTGTGGAAGTTAGTAAGTTATTATCTAGGAGATAGGGAAGGAGTTGAGAATGGATACATTTCTCTAGGAGATTTGATATAGAAGAGAGGATGGCGATGGGATGAAAGTTAGTAATATTGTTATTATCGCCTCCTTTGTACAGGGGAATGATGTAAGCCCTTTTCCAGAGTTTGGGTACAAGACCTTCTTGAATAGAGCGATTGATTAGGATGCTGATGGGGAAGGCAATGTTATCGGGGGCATTGGTGCATGGTTTCAGCTTTTGTAGGAGTTTTTGTATGGTAGAAGTAGGAATGGGTTTTAGGGAGAATGGTGGGAGTTGAGATACTGGGGGTAAAGGGGGAGACAAGAGTGGGAATGCAGAAGTAGGGGGTGAGGAGTTATTAGAGAAAGATGAGGTTAGTTTGGAAATAGAGTCTATGAAGAAGGAGTTGATTTGAGTAGCCAGATCTATATCTAGTGCATTTGGGTCTGGGCATGGGTTTTCTGTTGAGGCAGGTTTTAGGAGAGTATTGGTTTTATGGTTATTTTGGAGTAAGGAGAAGTAATTCTGTCTATCTGATGTAATAAGCTTTTTAACTGTATTAAGAAGTGATTTGAATTCATTAAGGGTGATGGGAGTTTTGTTTCATTGGTACTGTGCCCAGGTTTTGACTCTGCGTCGCATGACAGTTAGTGTGTTTATTGTTAACCAGGGGGTGGTGTTGTTTCTTATTCTTTTGGTTTTTAATGGGGCAAAGCTATCCAGCAGTTTTAGGAAAGTTGTATTGAAGTGTGCAACAGCATTATCCAGGGGTAGAGTTTTTAGGGGGTTCCAATTTATTGATTTTAGGGAATCTGAGAAGGTTATAGGGTTGAAGTTTTTTAGGCATCGAGTGCTGATGTAATTATGAGTTACATGTAGTGGAGATGGAAGACGCCTGGTGAAAATGGGAAGGTGGTCACTGAGGGAGTCAGGAAGAGTTCCACTATCAATGTAGTAGTGTGGGTGAGAGACTAAGATCCAGTCTAGGGTACTACCTCTGGAGAAGTCTTTAGAGGGCCTGGTAGTGAGGTTGATGAGCTGAGAGTACTTATATAGGTTGACGTTTAGGGGGTGCATAGGGGAATGAATGGAAGACCAATTAATATTTGTGTCTCCCATGATTATAGTTTCATTACTGATATTGGTAGAAAGCCAAGATATGATATCCTCAAGTACTGAGATATTGTCTCCCGGGGGAATGTAAAGTGAGGCTATGCAAATGTGTTTGTTTATTTAATTGAAATAGTGCTAATACTAATTCTGCATTGGAGAAGTGAGGGATGAGTTTGTTATAGGGAGTAATGGAAAGGGTGGATGAGTAGAGTAGAGCTACCCCACCACCCTTTTTGTTGGCCCTGTCCTTCCTGATGATAGAGTAGTTTGGTGGTACTATTTCAGCATCTTTTATGTGAGGTTTTAACCAGGTTTCGGAAATAGCTAAGATGTCAGGTTTGTTGTGGAGAAGCCAGGCATGGAGGTTGGGGATTTTGTCAGCTATGCTTTGAGCATTTAGAGATGCTAATAGGATGGATTTAGATGTAGGGGAAGTGATGTTAGGGCCTGGGTTAGGGTGTATATCTCCAGATAGAAGTATGCTTGTTAGGTGTTGAATTATGGTGATGAGGTGTTTGAATTGCTTTGTTTGTATGCTGTATAATGTCTGATTTGTGTGGATATTGGAGGTTAGGGAGGGGCTGCAAAGTTTACAAGTATTGATTAGTTTGTAGTGAAAAAATAGATGGTTGTTAATGGGATACAGTCCTTGGAAGATTGAGACAAATGAGTGTAAGTGAGTTGAAGGGAGTGAGCTGGTTGTGTGAAGTAATGGTGTGTGATTAGTCGAGTTGGGCTGGGTAAGGTTGTGGAGATAGGTAAGGTTCAGAAGTAGTAGTAGTTGGATTGAGTATGATATAAGTTTTGTGAGCATGTTGAGGCTTTGATAGAGTAGAATATGTAGTGTAGGGAAAAGGGTTAGAGATAGATTTTGTGTTGTTTAATATGAAGGGAAGTATGAAGAGATGGCTTATAGGGGGAGGGGGTATGAAGAAGATGGTGGAGAAAGGAGTGGAGTTGAATAGGTAGAGAGTAAGTAGGAGAGGGGTGTGGTATGTAGGGGAAGGGGTTAGGAAGAGTATGGTGGTGAAAGGGGAGGGGTGTAATAGGTAGAGAGGAAGTAGGAGTGGTTAGGTGAGTATAAGTGTAGATGCACTGGGGGTGGGTGGGATTTGTAGGTAGGGTAGGGTAGCGGAGTGAGCCCGCAGGGCAAATGGAGCGGGATACACCCAAGGAAGGTAGGCAGCAGGACAGTGTGAAAAACAATCAATCTGGTGAAGGTAAGTAGAGAGGAAGGTAAGCAGAGTGGTTAATGGGATTCTTGGGGTGCAGTACAGAAGGAAAGGAGAAGGCAGATTCCAGAGGTGGAGATGGGTAGAACTGTTGTTTAGCAGTTGAGAGAGAGAAGACTATTTATATGTTTTATTGTAGTGCATGGGAAGGAGTGAGGGAAAAGGGGCTATAGATAGGTAGACACTGCCACCTAGTGGACAGAACCCAAATTTGTAAGGAGAGGAACCACTAAAGCAGATCGATAGGTGTAGGGAGGAAGGCAGCTCTGAAATAGAGAAACCGGAGCCAGGGATGAGGCAGGTATGAGGGGAGTTCACAGTAAGATGGGTATGGCTGCAGGTGATTCTGGCTGGGATCCTTTACTAGCACCAGGAAGTGATATAACAATTTCTCAAAATATTGCAGTAGGGATAGTAGCTTGTGACATACTTTCTTTAATCCTTTTACTCTCTCTTGTGGGAGAAAGATAGAACTGTTCCTGTAGGGAGTCAGGAAAACAGAGTGAGTCGTGCTATCCTTAGCATAACATTAACGAATGCAGTACATGCACTGTTTTATCATAATTAATTAAGTAAAAGTTCAGTATAAGCAAATATTTAAATAATCATTCTTTTCAGACAGTAACTCTTTGCAGTATGGTGACTACTACTTGCATTACAGTTAGGAAGTACAATACATTTATATAACTTTACTTTAAATAAACTACTCTCCCTTGAACCAGTAAGAAGAACAAATGCTTGTTAAGTTAAAGCAGTGCAGTGATCTCTGGAGTAATGTTCTTAAGTCAGTGTGTCTTTGCTCAGCAATGCATAGGGACACTTAAGGTTCTGTTGTTACAAGTGTTGTCACATTTAAAGTATGTGCTTGTTTCCTATGGCCAGATGTATCAGATGTCAGTGGGACAGCTTATTTCATTGCTGGTAAAGATATTACTATGCCAAAAACAATTCTTGTTCAATCACTAATAATTTTTATTTTGAAAAGCATAAAGTTGAGTGGTGCTGCACAGGTCATAATGAGTGGTGAACATAAAAAGGGTGATAGTAATATACATACATCATACATATATACATATATGGTGACCCTTTGTTTTGTTGAAGATGTGTTTTGTCAACAAGCACATGTTAAACATATGTATAGCCAAGCACTGCAAGTGTTGATGGTATGTTTTGTAGAGACAGATGAGTGGGGTTGCAGGCGGTGAGAGTGTTTGTGAGTTAGGGTTATGTTCAAGCATAGATGAGAGATAGGTATTGTATCTTTGTGTGCAAGTGTACATATTTTAGGTTTAGGTAAGGGAATAGTTTTGCATTTTTTGTGTGTGCATGTGCATGTTTCTGTGTGGGAGTGTGTCTTGTTTAATTGCATTGTTACAAGAAGATTTTTATTAAAATAAGGTGGAGGGTTAGGGTTGGAGGGAGGAGGTGAATTTCAATTATGAGCTGTCTGTCCCTATTTAGTTTTAATGTTCATCCAATATTGCATTGCATTAAAATGGTACTGAGTCATGAAACAAGAAATCCCCAGAGAGTAGGTAACAGCATACTCCTTCTTCCTATCCCTGTCATATAACAGTCTTCAGAAGTATAATATATTCCCAAGCCTTAGAATCACATTAATAGGGTAAGTCCAATCCGCATGAATAATGTCTCCTTTCAGGGGTGACCCAGAAGCATTGTCTGGTTCAGTGACTTGATCATCATCACACAGTAGGCGAATGAAGGTGGACAGAATGAAACTTTGTACTATGGATACACAAAGTAGCTTATCAACTTTTGAGATTTTTAGACCTTGCACAAACTTCTCAACATCTCCCTGGGGGTAAATATCCCTTTACACCACTATTAGAAATATAATTTTCCCTATATGAAGAGGAAACTTCTAGTTTAAAAGGTAGCAACGCAAAAGGAAAGACCAGAATTTTTAAGGATATGATAATAGGCCCAAAAGATTATACTTTTTTCAAGAGGAGAATTGCAAACATTAGTAGGTTATCTGATTTCTGTTAATGTTGTTGTTGTGTCTTTCGGCTTTTCCCGGTTAGGGGTCGCCACAGCGGAACTCTGGTCCGCTAATGATTGGTAGTAGATTTTTACGTGCCGAGTTGCCGGCCCTGATGCACAACCTTCAACGAAGGTATGCCCATTCACACGTCTCCACACAGAAGACGCTCTAGCTGAGAGTCGAACAGGACAACATCTTACTGTGAGGCGACAACGTTACCGCAGCACCACCACCGCTGATTTTTTTAAATGGCAGTAGATGTTGTAAGTTAAAGTTTTTTTTCTGATCATAAGGTTATTATTTTTTAGATAGAGCACAGCATTATTTTTAACTTATAGGAAATAAATATTTAAGATGAGGTCTGATTAACCTCAAAAAAGAATTTACAATGTCTTTAGATAGAGTATGGGATGACCATGTTACTTTACTTTGGGTTAGTAATATAGATGATACACTAAAATTTGATAAACATATCTGCCTTACAATTAAAATGTCCACTCAAAGCTTGGACCTCTTTATAGGGTTAAACCTTACCTTACTCAGAAAACTAGACTTGACATTGCAAGATCTCACTTGCTATCCACCTTCCTCTACTGCCCCCAGATCTTTGGCAACCTATCCAAAACTGACCTTAATAAACTACAGTCCTGCTATAACAAAATAGCCAAGTTTGCCATTAATCAACCTAAAAAAAAAAACACCACTGTACAGCTCTTCGACAACTCAGCTGACTAGAACTTCCCAACTTGTTAGCACTAAAGCAACTTTTTTTTGCCCATAAAATCATATGCAACCCTACAGCTGCCCTGCTCTTTCAAACCTAGCCCAACCAAACTCTAACTGTCGGCTCCTTTGGTCATCCAACAAACTAATGCTAAAAGTTGCCCAGTTTCACAACTATCATGGCAACTCCCTCTACTCCTATAAAATAGCGAAGGACTGTAATAATCTACCTCAGCACATCCAAAAAATCCCAACCTGTCCGCATTTAAAACTACCCTGATAGATTATTTAAATGCTACCTGGCTTTACTCCTGTATTTCTTCTGGCTAATCTCTCTTCCTATTACTGCTCATCTCTTGCATGACTTGCATGCCACTATCTCTCTAATTTTTCTTGTGAACGTTGTATATTTTTTGTATAACTTCTAAATTTCTGATTTGTCTTGGCATATTGTATACATTATATAATTTCATTTTTTACCTTACTTATTATATTTCTATTTAAAATTTTTCTGTGACCTGTATTCCTTGAGTTAAACTTATAACATTTTTGCTTTATTTGTTTTTAATAATTGTACTTAACGGATGTGTACACTTGGGAAGCTTTTCTCCCCAGGTCTCTGCTGAAAACGGGTTTCTTCAACCCAGTCAGATACTACCCGATTAACAAATATAAATAAATAAATAAATACATAAATAAATATTTCTTTTCCTCGAGGGAATGAAAGGGAGAATTAAAGAAGTTGTTATTGTAAGTGGATATAGAATGCTGAAAAGGAAATGTAACAGAAGACACAAATAGAATTGAATTCAGATTGTAATTAATCAGTGGATTGAATTGGAAAAATTCTAGGATTGCTAAGCATTTGCGTGCATATTGGTTGGAAATGGAAGTAGAAATTTATAATCACAAGAAAAGGGGGAGAAAACATTTCCTTGAAAAGTGACTCAAGGAGCAAGAATGAAAGCTTTGTATAACAGGCAAGTGAATTTGCTAACATTTTGCTGGTTATATTAATAGGTTTGCTTGATGATTGTTGATATAAATTTTTAAGCTAAGAAAAAGAGTTATGGATATTTTGGAAACTGAATGATGATACAGTAGGAAGGGAATCAGAGAAAACATTTTTCTTTTTTGAAATAAAATTGATATTAAAAACAGTAATGTAGTATTTAACCCCCTGGTGAAATGGAATCTTGTTATAATTATTATACATGGCTGAAAGTTAGATATTTGCATATATTACTAGCTGTTTTTAGTGAGCAGTGGTGGTGCTGCGGTAGCATTGTCGCCTCACAGTAAGATGTTGTCCTGTTCGATTCTCAGCTAAAAGCGTCTTCTGTGTGGAGACATGCATGAGTGAGCATACCTTCATTGAAGGTTGTACGTCAGGGCTGCCAACTCTGTACGTAAAAATCTACTGCCAATCATTAGCGGACCGGAGTTCTGCTGTGGCGACCCCTAACCGGGAAAAGCCAAAAGATACAACAACAACAACTGGCTGCTTTTAGTGAGTGGTTTTAAGAAAATTAAGATGAAAGAGAGCTGATGTTTATGAGACAGTATTTGAACTGCAAAATAAAATAGCTGATAGATGTGACTTACATAACTAGAAACAAACTGGGTCTCATTAACTGTGTTTATGAAATTGTGGAAATAAAGTTGCAGAAGAGGCTAAGGGACAAATAAAGGAAGTGTTTTTTCCTCAGGTGTTGGGGTGTGTGTATCTTATAGAGAGGCTCAGTCACTGTTATGTTTAGTTAATGACATTATGTAATATGGAGGCTGATCCTGTCATGCACATTTAATGTAGAGAAGGATTATCAAAATATTTTTCATAAACCATTTTTTCAGATGTCGAAACTGATGGGATTTTGAAAAAATGTGTTCAGATGTTAGGAATGTCTGTCAAAATGTCTCTTTTACCTATGTATAATGCTCATTTTTCAAGTTCATAGGTAATTATTAGGCGAACTGCCCTTGTGGACCATTTTAAGCCTAACCAATTGCTCTTTCTAAGGTGAGAATCAAACCCTATACATTGTGTAAGTGAAGTAAACACCTTATCCATTATCCCAATACTTTGAACCCTCCCTGACTAGGAAGTGACCCCAGCCATGGTGGTGAGAGCACTAAATTCTTACCAAAAGACCACAAGGGCTACCCTGTGATGAGAATAGGATTTGAACCCATGCATGAAGAGCACAATGTGCATCATCTTAACAACTCAGCCATCTCAGCTGCAGTAAAAGCACCATGGACAATGCTAGCAAAAGCAGACAAAAGTGGGAGTTACACCAAAGTATGCAGAGCAAAATGAATCTAGCAGTTCAGTGCCTTAACCATTTGGACTTCTCATCATAGGAAGATATTAAATGTGTGTTGAATGAGTTAGTGATGCTCTTTGGGTCCCATTTGATTTGGTTTAAAATGTTTTATTCAGTGAAACAGTGTAAGGAGGGAGTGCTTTTCTTTGAGTCTGAGGTCACAGAATATTAGAATCATAGGATTTAAAAGGCAAATGAGCTGCAAGACCACTTCTGCCGTGCAATTACTCATCATTAGGCCTTGCTTCTGTTTTCAAGGAGGTTCAGGCCTTTCATACGAGGAATGAATTTATGAACACACATGCAGGTGTCCAAGTCCACTGTAAAATCAGACAGAGTGTCATACTATTTAACTTGAAGCCAAAGTTTTCTTCAGTGGAGGGTAGGTGCTGCATGAAAATCTAGCTTTCTTCTTTTTCTAATTTTTTGTTAGAGCAGCTTTAGATCTCCAGCCCTAAGGTTAGATGGACTGTTTGATTTATTGAGGAATAACAGTTCTTGGACAACTGGATCCCTTAAAGTCTTATAAGCAAGACACAGCTCTACATGAGTCTGAGTATAGGGAAAATAGGAAAAAAGTCTCCAGTGTTCTTTGAAGTTCAAATGTTTTAGGTCCCTGATTTTTTAAACAGCAAACCTTTGGAGCTTTTACAATTGCTTGCTATGCTTAGAAATGTGCATTCTAAAATGGGAGTTAAACTCAATGATAGGCTTAATCAATGTGGAGAACAAGAAGGTGAGGACATAGTTTGATCTGGAAGAAATATCTTTTGCTATGTTCTGTGCAAGGTAAAAGGACTTCTTAACCTCATTTGCAATGTGATGGTCAAACATAAGTCCACCCAAGTGCCCAGGTCTCTTGTGACATTTTTGTTTTGAAGTGGAATGTTATCTGTGCTATAATATGAATCAAGGAGATACTTACCAAATCCTACATTGCTCTTTTTGGTACCGAGCTTTAGCCTATTTTTGGTACACCAGCTATTGACAAGGGGTTGTACTCATTTCTAGCTCACTGCTTCCTAGTAGAGTGTGCTCTTCATGAAATCACAGTACTTGTGCATCCTTTAACAATATATTCAGTGTTACAAGAGACTTTCCTGTACTCTGCTATGAGTATGCTCTTCAATGTTTCCCAAAGTTTAATTCAGAGGTCCTGGTTCAGATGCATACCAAAAACCAAGGCAGCAAGGTGGATTCTACAAGCTGATATAATTTGATTAGCATGTGTAGTAAAAGATTAAATATGGGGATGCAAAGAGCTGGAGTTATTAAGGAATATTTGCAAAAAGTTATGAAAAATATAAAATATTTACATGCTTTTTTAATTGTGATACTCTCATGTTGGAGGTACTGTATGCAAGTGATTGTTGAAAGTAAAAAATACATTAAAACATGGTAGGTAATGTGAAGATATCCTGAGATATAATTGTTTGTTTGGTAAAGAAATTGTACCTATTGCCAATATTTTCTTAGTTGCATTAATTTCATAAAATGTCTGCAACCTAAAAATGAACAAATGGTTGCATGTTATATAAAACAATAAGGCACAATGTGCTGGCGCTGAAACTCACCCCCTAGCATACATGGTTTTATGAATTAATATTGTTTTAAAATATTGCGAATATAGCATATGCATAATTTGCATAGATTACATAGCATTGCAAAACAGGTGTTTGCTACCCTTCCCCATCATACATCATTGGAAAGCATTCAGAGGTAAAGATTAACCCCTCTGATATCTTAGATCTATGTTGCACACTTAGCTATAACCCTTTATTTGCTCATAACACTAGCAACTTTTGACAAATAACATATTATTTTCTTTTGTAAATCTATAATAGACAAATAGCATCAACAGACAGACTCCTGATTCTAAGACCAATGTGTAGTCCTCCAACAATTGAAGAGCTTACATATTGTATGTTTTTGTAACTCACATTTTCTCATATTGCAGATATTATGAATTTTTTTTCAGTAGAGGAGTTTGCTGAAAAGCTTTATCGAAACAAAGGAATCAATTAGCCTCCTGCTTGCTCAGAACTGAATGGGTGAATATCTTATGTGGAGGGCATTGTTTTATATTCTGAGAGTAAGGAACATGTACAGGAAATTGTAAGTATATTAAGGGATATTTTGAAGGATTTTAATCTG
Source organism: Protopterus annectens (assembly GCF_019279795.1). Taxonomy (NCBI): domain Eukaryota; kingdom Metazoa; phylum Chordata; order Ceratodontiformes; family Protopteridae; genus Protopterus; species Protopterus annectens. Next base: position 1,137,476,656 of record NC_056730.1, read on the forward strand.
AGAGTGAATATAAGAAAACAAAGTACAGGATGTGGTTGTGATAAAGAAATAATGTAAGTTCAGTTTAATAAGGATTTCATGCAGGTTTTAGGGATGAATGTATTTAACCACAGTGTTCATGTCATCTGCAATTTGGAAATAAGACTGATGGAATAATTTTTCTTTTCTCCATTTTGTGGCAATAGGCCTGTTAGAAGAATTATTCTAACATATACCTTCTTTGTTTTACCAATTTTCTTCAAAATTTGTTGACAGATCTGAAGAATGGGTCTGTTATTAATTATTTGTCATGTTATTATAACCAATTCTTAAAAATGCGGAAGTTGAATCAAAACTGGTTAAGACAGGGGAAGATAGTTAATATAGTTAAGGTAGAATGTTTTAAAAAAATAGAAATTAAATTCTGAGCTTCTAAAGGAAAGCAAAGAAAATGGCTTAACACTATTGTCCAAATTAAAGCAAACCAGGATAGGCAAGTTTAAATAGTCATTCAAGAGAATGTATTAGAAAGAGAATGCAGTTAATGAAAGATTTTCAGTGCATGAGAGACATTTTTTGAGGCTATGTCATTAACAATGTACAGTGAAGTAATTGTTTAAATTGGTGAAATAAAGTTTCTTTTATGTGGGTGTTGTGAAGTATATGAAAGTTCAACAAATCTGGAATCATGATCAGAAATGTGTTGCTAAGGGGATGAAAATAGCACTTCTACCATCACGGGCTCAGTGCTTAATAACACACTCTTGTCTTCTTAAGTTTCAATGTATTCCTATAATGTTGGTTCCTATAAACATTTATTTTCAAAAATATTCCCACATAATGAACTATGTGGCCCTGTTATTCTGCAGTGTTTTTTTCCACTGATTTCTTATGGATCCACACAATGACATTGTAAAAGTTCATGTGGTGGGGTCATGATTGCAGGTTGAAACTGGAATCATAATGCTTGTCTGAGTGAAACTTGATAACTTAGAATTCTTTGAATCTTATGTGCCAGTTCTTTAGAATTACTGGAAGAAGTCCTGGTCAAATATAACTAATGCCAAGGCACAATAACCTTATTTTGTTTATATTTTAGTTTATATTTTACAGGCGGTATGAACTCTTTACTCAGACGGCAGTTGAGTTTTGAATGGGTTAAGAAAATAGGTTTCAACAAATCATTTTTTATATAATTAAATTTTGGTTAAATGCAGGCCATGCAAATTTCTGAGCCAAAATCATAATAAGCTTTAATCAGAACTTATATTTCAGAAGAGGTATGTGTGAATAATTATGACCTTGACATCAAAGTACAACAGATCATAGTCATTATGCTGATAAGAAGTATGATTTCCAGGAAAAGGTAGCTATAGTACAATGTATTGTTAAGCTGTGATTGTTTTTTTTTTTTGCTTTTTTGTTTTGATTTTTTTTTCTGTACCAATTGTAAATGCTCCAAAACTTTGTGTGATATAATTTAATGTTTTACTGGTCAGGTTACAGTGGGTATATACTATGGCTACTTTACTGAACAAGATTATTTTGCTTAGAGATAGACAGTTTTTTGACTTTCATTTATACATTTGTTGATTTTAATTGATTTATTTATTTATAACTTGTTTGATTGTGTTTAAACATTTCTTTGTGACACTAGTGCTCCCTAAACTTCTACATTTGTTGCACTGTTTTGTAAGATGGGTAAAGCAGAATAACAACCTTATAACTTTGTAATGTTCCTCATATAACAAGCCTGTGTCATGCATTAAGATTAATAATGTGCTTTGTCCCGGTCCCATTCAGTAATACATGATGACACCAAATGACATTTGACGACCATTATTAATTTCATATATAATTATATTACATTATTTTCAAATATTAATTGTAACACAAATGGCCTTATAACCAGAACATATAACCTACATATAATATATATCTGGGCAGTGTACCAGTTCACCTTCTCCGAATAAGCAGCAACCATACCTCTGCTCACTTATTCTTGTAAACCAAGCAGGGTCCAACAGCTCACTTTCATCCTCAAAACTTATTGCATTAACATCCAATACCAAGATGGGGAACAGAAAAGGGACAAGCCTGTCCCTCTTCTCCAAGCAATACCCATCTCCATAACCATACCAAATAAAACAACCAAAAGAAATAAGAGGAGGGGGCAGGTTCCAAATTCACAACAACATGTGGTTCTTCTTCCCACTCACAGTACTATAAAAACCTAACCCCCATCCTACATCTACTTCACTTCCTCTAAAGTCCCCTTAACAAATTCACCCATCCATTCCCAAAGTCTGGTCAAACCTAACTCTTTTCCTTAATCTTAACCCTCTTCCTCAACAAATTCCCACCCCTATCCCCATTTACCTCACTGTAACCCTCACCAAAGATGTCCCTGGACAAAATGGTTTGTTCACAAACCTCATTAATAAAATACCCACTAAATTAAATACAAATTTATAATTCAGATGTAAGTTCTGGACCAAATTGTCAGAATATTCTTCTTAGGGACTTTTCCGAAACACTATCTCTGCCCATAAAATAGTTTATGCATCATGAACCCTCACATGGTATGTAAACAACTTTGGCTAAACTGTTTAAGAAATCACCAGATCATGAGGGTTGATAATCAGTTACTAAAAAGTACTTAAAAACTCAATGCCAACATTTTGAGTAGCAAAGATGTCAAGAGATGCATTTTGTTGTGCAGGAAGACAGATTGCTCAGTTGCTCAAAGTGGATTAGATGGACCTGGGATATAAGAGATGACGCCTGACTACTTTTATTATTTTGCATCAGAAGAATAACATTTTCTTTATAAAGAATCTTGGTAAATCATTTGCACTAGAATACTGGTGCATGACCTTTTGTAACTGGGTCACTGCTGGGTGAGAATTAACTTAAATTTGGTAGATAGCAAATTCCTTGTTGGCTTATATATCAGAGCTGTACTAATGGCTAATTAGGTAAGTTAAAAAGGCAAATGCAGCACTCAATGAAAGGTAGGTTTCAACTACATGTATGTCCTGGGTGATACAGTTTCTTTCGAGAGGTACTTTTACGAAAAACAGTGGTAGGTTTTCATTAGTGGAATTGCATTTACATGTCTTCTTCTTGTGTTGCTTGGGAGAAGCTGACTGTTCCACTTTATCAGCACTAATGAATGCTGGATCTTGATTCGATACAGAAAAACACAACTCAGTTTATAAATAAATGGTGACAGTGGATTAGAAAGTGTATATGCACATGACACAAGGATTCTAAAAATATAAGTAGGAGGCTGTGCTGATGTTTATATCTGCCCATTTTATAACAAACATTCTTATAAAATGGGAGGTGAAGAGTCATAGGGAAAAAATTAAGAAAAAGAAGGCCAGAGATAGAGAGATGATCATATTGCTCATTACTAATAAGCATGTTCTGTGATTATAAAATACCTTCTGCAGATATTTTCATCACTACCCCAATACTTGGATAAAAATTGCTTCAGGAAGGAAGAAAAATGATCATGAATATAATGCAGGCTACATAACTTTTCCCTGCAAATATTATATCCATAAAACATTAACTAGTTTTCTGGTATATATTTGCTTAATTCCTCATCATTAATCATGACATAAAAACAGAAAAGATACCTGTAATTATACAGAGGCAAACCCAAAATATAGGCTCTGTTACTCAATATCTTATCACAAATGAGTCATGTATTTTCATCCAGACTGTTGAATGAAACTAATTTCATATTAAGATTGGAGAAGTGACAAACTCATGCCATCTCTCCATCCATGGACGTTAATTTTATAAAGCCATAGCATTGTAAAGTGTCTGCAACAAGTCAGTAATTGTAGCAAATCTAATGCTGTGTGATTGGAAGATCAGCCTTATATAAATATCTAGACAGTCATCATTAAAACTCAACAATACAGAAGAAGCTGCTCTCCATGAATCCAACCCATGCACAAAAATGCAATAAATTTATGATGTAAATAATTTCATTGACATAAAGTTCACAATCACATGAAGTTTAACCCACTGAAACAGAAAATAAATCATGCATATATGCCAAACACAAATAATAACCACAAGTGGGCAGACATATTCAATACTGGCCACGTGCAAAATGCCAATACAGGTGATTTTACTGAAGCTCACCTGCAAAATCTAATTAAACCATGGTTTTTGGCAGTATGACAATATACTCCTAAAACCAATATACCTCCCAGGGTAAAATTTAAGACTGATCACTTCTAACTTTCCATTTCAAGTCAGGAAAGAATATGGGGAATTGACAACCTCACAACCAGAGGCAAATTGCTAACTGCCCACCAGGCTACCTGAACAATGTCTACTCCAAGAAACACAAAATGTCCCAGTCCCTCCCTTAAATATTTATTTCCATTCTCCCCCTCCCCTTACCAGTTATGATACATCCTCCTTATTGACACACTTTTCTCATATTCCTAACAGTCAAAAGTCAAATCCAGCTCCACCCATTTAGTTAATTGCTATCCCTAGTAGCTCCCAAAATACCTACATCTTTCCCACCTGGCATGCATTCATGAACAGAAATGCCTGCTGGGGGCAACCCTTAATTGTCTTAATCACCCCATTGCTAGCCCAACTTTTCTTTTGAAAGGAAATTAGCGATGACGCATTTGACACACAGCAGTCACAAGTAGTTGAAAATTACTGTGTGCGGTTATAAAATGTGTGTCACTGTTTGCAAGAGGGTACATGATGCAGCCACATTTGGCTGCACTTTATGAAATGTTATATACAAATAAAATCCTTTGCCATTTGAAGACAATACTGTATGTTGAGAAAAGGGAATACAACACTTGTGCAAAGCTTTACATATTTTGAGACTTTTGTTGTAATAACTACATTACCCAATCTTTTTGTGAAAGAATGTCATTTGCGTAGGAACAAACACTTGACAGTCAGAAAAAATTCCATGAAACATCCAAACTATTTAATTTATACAGGGATATTCTACTTACTCCATAGAACAGCTAAAAATGTATAGTACCAGAAGCATACTTTGTTTATTAATGTTCGCCTTCCAGAAGAAGAGACTAGTTTCAGAGAAAAGACCAGATAAGATGAGAATATAAAACAGTTATAGTCATCTGCAGTACTACAGAGTAAAAAGTGCAGGCATCTACAAATGACCTTATGAAATTATTTCATATTGTGCTTCAGAACATGACAGGAGGTAAGCACATCTGCTCTCCATTGTTCATATTACAGCAATCCTAATGATAAACCAAACAAAGCCGCAAGAGAAGTTATTAAAAAAGAAATGGAGGAAACCAGAATTATTGCTTGGCATTTGGCAATGTAATACCAGCATAATAGTAATAACAATAATAATATATATTTCTCCTTTACGCTAAATAATTAATATGAAGTTCCCTGATATTCTAGCTGCCAGTTGCCAATTATCAGTAAAGTAATCTCCATTTATGCAGTTTATTCTTTTGTGACCTTTTTATCATCTACTTTGTCACCAGTCAGATGCAGTGGCATGAGGGCTTACGGTATGCAGTCAGGGTGTCTTTTGATATTTAAATGACCCATTTGTGCTTTTGAAATAATGCCAGTTTCTAGCCTTCGTGACAAAAACACACTGAAGTAAAGCTCTATTTCATGAGAAATGCAAACCACAGCTATCATTGAGTCATAACTGAATTGTGTGGATGAATAAGAAGGCTTTTAAAATGTTTTAAGGCTTAACTGGCCTAACACTGTTTACCATGGTGTAAAATAAACCCTTGATCTCCTGCTATGTGACAAAAGCTACTTTTTTTGGCTTATTGTACTTCTTTGTTCTTACACAATGTAACACAACATGTATCAATATAATTTCTTGTTGAGCTGTTTGTCCTTCTATAGTATTTCAGTCTTGACTCCACCACACACACACACACACACACACACACACACACACACACACACACACACACACACACACACACACACACACACACCCACACACCCACACACACACACGATCATAGGAAGTTACTAGGCTAATGGCCCAAGGGTCCTTACAAGCCTAGCCAAGTTCTTACCCTTATTTCCATGATCAGTATGTATTGCTCCTGTCCAAGAGGGACACAGATGAATTTATGGTCAGCCATCCAATTGTCCAGACTGTGTTTGAAGAGGGCTAATTAGGTGTTCTGTTTGGCATGAAGTGGGAGTCTGTTCCAAAGGTGTGGTAAGCTCTGGGAGACAAATCTGTCCCTCCAGCAGGTTTATTAATGTCAAATACCAGGATATGGTCTTTTGAGTGAGTAACCCATGTCCATTTGACTTATGGATATGCAGCATTTCCAAGAACACAGGGTCAGAAATTGCCTTGTATGCAAGGCAGTGATCACCTTTGAGTAGTCTGTAGGAAAATGAATAAAGTAACAGTGATTTAAAATGATCCTCATAGGACAGATGTTAAAGACCTTGAATTATCCTTTTGAGGAACCTTTGTGGTCTCTCCAATTGCTGCAGTGTGCTTAGAAAGGTACATACCAAAAGGGGCAATGTACCCAATTATTGGCCAGATGATGGAAGAGTACAGGGAGGTTATAACTTTTTTTTTTTTCTGGAGGCAATGCCCTTACTTATAAGATGAGCAATATAGAATACCCTTCTTACCACTGTGGAAACAAGATGGTCAAAAGTAAGGTTGCTGTCAACCTGTTTGCCCAGGTTTCTCACTACTGAGTTTGTACTTAAATTGTTGCTATTGATATGGTAGTTAGCAGTAACATTGCTTTTACCAAAAGGAATTATAATACATTTTTTGCATTGAGTTTAAGGCCATAACTTTCACACTAATCATTTGTTTGTGTAAGAACCCCTTGTAGGATGTTGACGTAATTTGGAGATTCTATGACTGCTCCCAGTTTGCAGTCATCAGTAAACTTTGTCAGTCACAGACCTTTAGTTTTTACTTGTACTCTGAAGAAATAGATTCTGAACAGTAGAGGTCCCAGGACTGATCCCTGTGGAGCACCACTAGTTACAGGTCTGCTGTTGGAGGTGGATTCCCCTATTTTGACTATATGAGTTCTATCAGTGAGCCAGTTAGTGACCCATCTGATAATATAAGGGTTGATACCTAGCTGGGTGAGTTTGTCAATGATGCCTTAGTGGGGGATAGTGTCAAAATCCTTGGCTGAGTCTAGGTAGGCTATATGCACAGATTTCCCCTTGTGCCGGGCCTTGGTGACTGTCTCAAAGAAGTCCACCAGGTTTAACAGGAATTATCTCCCTTTGACAAATCCAAACTGAGTAGGATTAAGTGTTTGGAGATTACCTATATCTTTGTTGATAAGGTCCATGATGATTCACTCCATGGCCTTGCAGATAAGGCTAGTCAGGCTAATAGGTCTATAGTTTCCAGGGTCAGTGGAATCACCACCTTTGTGCAAGGGAATAACGGTAGCTGTTTTCCATTCAACTGGTATGAAGCCGGTGCTTAGACTATGATTGAAAAGAGTACCCGTTGGTGAAGCTAATTCATGTTGGAGCCCATGTAGGATGCAGCCTGGGATGTTATCAGGTCCCATAGATGCTTTGTTTTTGGCCTTAGAGAGGGCATTTATGACCTGATCTTTAGAGATACAAGGTAGGGGACAGGTGGGAGGGATGTAATGGGATACATGTGATAGGAACAGGGGAGTGAAGTTTTAGCTTAGCTACATCCACAGACTCAGTATATGTGGTATTATTTACTACCGGTTCTGTCCAAATCTGGGCCTTTCCTTTTAGGTTATGAATGTAACTATAGAATGCCTTGAGGTTGTCCTTTGTTGAGAAAACTAATTTGGACTCATAATTTGCTTTGGATGGCTTCTCAAGAAGTTTTATTTGCTTGTTTGAGCTGAGAAGGGAGTGTTTCCAGTTTAGGAGGGCTCGCTCCCTCCTGCTCTTAGACAGCAATCTCTTCCTCTTATTGTAAAGCCTGTTAATGGCAGTTGTCCACCAGGCAGGTTTGCTCATTCTTGAGGAGCTTGTTTGGTCCTATCAGGTACGGCCAAGTCAATGCAGTTATACAGGTATTGTATAAAGCATTGGTGTAGAGTTTGGCATGGTTGCCAGTTCCATCTGAGGGAGGATGGTCAGTGAAGCTATTTATACCATCCCGTAAGAGATTATAATCTGCTTTGGAGAAGTTTTTTTGTTTAGTTGCTGCAAGGGGGGATTAAGTGTGATATCTACTTCAAATGAGACTGATTTGTGGTCTCATTCATAGTAACTATCACACACCTAATCACATTCTTTCATGCTTGTTTAAATAACTCATATTATGTGGTATGGACCAGTTACTGAGAGCCACAAAGATATAACAGTCAATGTGATCATTCCTATATGTGTTGGCCTATCACTTTCATGAGGATGTTCCTGCAGATGTTTCTCTGTTCTTGCAGGATCTATCTCTCTCTCTCTCTCTCTGTTTGTCAAATCATGGAACTCTGCACTCATTAATGTATGTGGTACTGCTACCAAACTGATTGCTAGTTACACTTGGGTATGTACATGACTTATGTTTCCCTTCCAGCTGTCAGCTGTGATTCTAAAATTCTGTCTCATCATATGTGAGGTATTCTAGCTGATATCAGGCATCTCACTCTCTCTTCTACCTCCTGGGTCATGATCTGATTCATGTTCTTCAGTACAAGCAGTACAGACCTGCTTTCCTTCAGTGATAACAGTAAAAATGTGCCAGTCACATGATTCACAAGCTATTAAGTCCTGTAGCTAAGCACTTTGTTGTTAAATAACACTGCTAAAGTAACACATTACCTGTATAACAATTGTTGGAGTGTATACACCGCCAAAGTCAATTGCAGATGAGCTAGACAAATTCATACATTTCTTGCATGAAACACAGGAGGGAAGAATAATATTAGCTGGGGACTTAAATATACCAGAAACAGGCTGGAATAATATTGATTCAATGTTAGAAAGGAAATTATTCACAGTGTAAATTCAGGAACAACACTTGCTTCAGATTGTAATGGAACATGCTAGACATTGTTTGTGTTCCCAGAGAAATTACTGTAACTTCAAGTCAAGTTTTACCACCATTGATGTGCGGTGATCATGGAGTTGTAAAGGTTAATTTGTTGCTAGATAATTCTGCCAAACTGAAATCTAAGCCTATGCACATAAGTTTAAGTACAGATAATATGGAAGCAAAGCAGTCACTGTGTAAAACTAACTAGAGTGAAGTGTTCAGTGGAAAAACTGCAAATGGAATGTGGAAAGTTTTGAAAGAGAAATTGAGTGCAAAAAATAAAAAAAATGATATATTTCCATAAGAACAAGATATCTTATTAAGGTGAGAGACAAAAAAATACAAGAAATGGAAGAGAGGATGAAGTACAACTTTGAAAACTGAAATAAACAAGCTGGACAAGCAGATTAAGCATAGTGTGAGACATGATCAAGAAAAAATTGAAGAAAAGTTATATAAAAATATTGAGCATAATAGGAAACCTTTTTATAGATACATAAGATGTAGAATGAGTAAAGACACACAGACTGATAAACTGTGAGCAGATTCTAAAATTTATTCTCAGACACAACAGATGGTAGTTATATTTACAAAATCTTATGCAAAACAGTTTGGCTCCACAAAAAGGGTGATAATTTGTCCTAGCAACATCTGGGTAAGCCCGAGATAGTGGAATCAGATTAGATTATATTGAAAAAGAACTGCACAATCTGGATCCAAACAAAGCACATGGAATAAGTAACAGTGACCTGAGAACATTTCAGCAAGAACTTACAGTACCATTATATCTGTTATTCACTAGGTGATATAAATATGGAGAGATTCCTCAAGACTGGAGACATGCACTTATTAAACCTGTCTTTAAGGGAAAGGGGAGTAGGACAAACCCAGAATCATACAGATCCTTAAGTCTAATTTCATGTTGTGAAAAAATAATGGAGAAGGTAATATTGGATAAGTTATTGTCAGAACTGGATAGGTTGGGACTTGAAACCATATATCAGCATGCATATGTTGAAAACAGATCTATTACCGCCTGTGACATGATGTTCTATAACTATATAATAACAGCTATGAATGAAAAATTGTGCTGTGATGTAATTTATATAGATTTAACTTCAGCATTTGACAGGGTGGTACACATAACACTGATCAATAAATTACTACAACTAGGTATTTATGTACTCTTGATAAGATGGATAGCTGCATGACTTACAAATAGGACATGGCAAGTATCATACAGCAACTGGATATGTGAAATCCTTGGTTATAGTCAGGGTGTCCCACAGGGCTCTGTCCTAGGCTCTTACTTGTTTAGATTGTATCTTTCAGACCTAACTTTTTCATCTGAGGTATGAGGTGTCTATATGCAGATTACATGTGTTACAGATAAGGCAAGTCTGCAAAATAACTTGACTAAATTGACCATTTGGGCACAGGAGAATAATATGCTGATAAATACATCAAAAACGAAAGATATGATATTTGGTAGACATAAGTTGAAAGGTGAATATTTAATACAGCACATAGTGATTGAAACTGTAGGCTCATTTAAGGACCAGGATTTATGGGTAGATTCTGATATGAGTTTTTGTAATCATGTTAACCAATTGGTTAATAATAGTTATAGAACTATAGATTGTATAAAACAATTTATAAAGTTTAGGAAATCAAAAATAATGAAGTCATTGTTTGTTAGTTACATTAGACCCAAACTTAGTTGAATATGGAATAACAATATGAAAACCCTATAAGAAAACAAGCATAAATAAAATGGAAAGTGTACAATGGAAATATACCAAGGGCATCCATGGATGTGAACATTTAAGTTATTATGAAAGACTGAAATATCTGCACTTGTACAGTGTCTCTTACAGATACCTAAGAGGGGATCTTATTCAGGTATATAAGGCATTTAGAGACAGCTACCTCTGGGAATGTTTGGGGTTATCAAAAAGTACTAGGCAATCATCAGACCACCTATGTAGAAGATAGTATAGGAATGAGAAGTGTACTAATTGGTTCTCTGACAGAGTAGCTGATGCATGGAAGAGATTATCAAATTACATTAAAGCAAGTACTACTTTAGATATTTTTAAGAACAGCCTGGACTCTTATTATGGGAACAAGTGTTTTGGTATATTGGCAAGCCAGAAGAGCATTAATGCCCATGCTTGAAATATTTGTATATATGTATGTATGTATGATAACCAAACTTAAATAATTTGCTTATGGTACAGAGGTAGAGAGGAATGTCTGTAACTCAGATGATCTGGAATTGGCTAGTGGACCAGTCATTGGAACAGCTAGTAGATAGGGTGGTTGTAACTGACCAATACAAGCCCCAATTCCCACTTCATGAATGCAGGAAAGCCAGCTAGGCCTGCTGCAGAGCTAACAAATGTTGGAAGCTGGGTATTGTTATGGCAATGGCAGCATATGACCTGTATATCTAAGTCCTCCAAGCAATACTGTATGATGCTGTAGCGATAAACTGGTACGTGTGTGGGGGTGTGCATGTGCCCATAGGCTTGCCATTGCAGAGTGTTGGTATCAGACTGTTGTGAAGAGAATGACCGTGCATGTGAAAAGCCTTGATGGTTACTTATATGATAGCATTTGGGGAGCAGCTTCCATTCAGAGAAAAGCAAATGTAGTGGTTCTGGCATGATGACCAGTTGTTGTTGTTGTTGTTGTGTCTTTCGGCTTTTCCCTGTTAGGGGTCGCCACAGTGGAACTCCGGTCCGCTAATGATTGGCAATAGATTTTTATGTGCCGAGTTGCCAGCTCTGACACACAACCTTCAATAAAGGTACGCCCATTCAAACATATCTCCACACAGAAGATGCTCTAGCTGAGAATCGAACAGGACAACGTCTTACTGTGAGGCGACAACGCTACTGCAGCACCACCACCGCAGTCGTTAAGGGGAGAAAAAGGATTAGAAAAAAATATTCAGAAAAGTTCTTCAATAAAATGCAAATAGTACATGAAGTAATTCATCATACAAAAGTGAAAGGAATGAAAGAATGACTACAGCACTTGTAGCTACAGCATTTGAGTAAAATACATTTGACAGGAATCAGGTGATTGTGAAGGAATGAAGTGCTCTAAAAATGGAGAGATATGCAAAACACAAAGGTGCTGAGGGGGAATTCTGCAAACTACCCAAATTTACAGAGGATATCTTAATCTGAATTTGTGAGCTTTTACCAATCATGCGAAGATAGAAGATAGCTTTGAAGAACATAAGGCATAGCTAGACAGTAGAAAAATGGTGACAATGTTTAGCAATTGTGGGCTTTCTGTCTTCAAATGTTTAACTTGAAGTACCCAAAATAGGTAAATACAAAAATGTGCTAGTGACATGAATTACAGCCCTGACATCACATAAGATGAAGGTCATTAGAGCTATTGACGACTGAATTTTTAATTCTTTGGAAGACTATTATATGACCATAGTTCCACCAGCTGTTTTTTATAGGCTTAGACAAGAGCACAAACAGGTAGTCTGAATAAAGGAGGTATAAGTCTGGGTTGTTGTCCTTAAGGTAGGATTTAGTGATTGCAGGAATATCACGGTTGTGTATGCAAACAAAGGAACCAAGTTGTTGCATTTTGTTTTGGATATGTTGAACATTTACAGAGAGAACCTGAAAGGGGATTTGAGATTGCAGCAGAGTATTGTCCAATGAGAATGTGAACAAAAGTAACATTTTGGCAAACATGAACCCATTGGTAGATTGATATGCTTGAAAGGCTTTTTTGAGTGTCTGGCATTTCTGGGATGGAAATGATTTGTGACCGGTTTGTTGAAATTAGAGGAATTGTGGCAGTGTGGGGGTGTGAATCAGGGTGAGCAATGACAACTGCAGTGAGGTAAAGTGAATGAGAGATTATTCAGAAAGGAATTCTGCAAAAGCAATAAGGGAAGAGGAGAAGAGTGGAAGTAGTGCGATGAACAAAACATAAACAGTTAAAGGCTACACTACACCATGGTCAAGATGGCGGGCTGGGATAGTATTATGTACAGTACTATGTAGGTATAAATATTCTTATTTGTTTCATAATTCCATGTGCTAGCTGCATTGACCCACAGTTATATTTAGTTTTACATGAATAACTCATATCTATGCTTTTCATGCGCTCGAGCTCCATTCAGATTTCCATGTTAATTATCTCGTTGGCCTACTGCTTTCTTCACTTTAAGATGGCGTCCTGAATAGTATAGGTGAGAACACTGAAGCTGTCTTTTACTACAATGTGTGATGTCAGTCCTCCATCAGCAGAAGATAGCACTAAATGCTTACTTTATTAATTGCGTTTGTACTGCTGATATAACAGTGGTAAAAGCCTACATTTCATCCAGCCTAATGAAGAGAAGTTTGACTAATTATTGTTAAATGTAAGGTAACAAAGAGATCACATGGCACACGGGAGCCAGCCCTGTATTGTTCTAATGTCCTACAATTGTTCCTTGGAGGTTAAAGCACACACATGTGTATGCAGATATAGATATATTCAGACATATGCCATATGAAGACCCCTCCTGAATCCCCTGTACTCACTAATACCTTTACTTTCTACATATGACTAAAAATTGCTGAAATTCAACATGCAGTAAACCTGGAGTCCAGCTCAGATTCTGCTACACTGTAAATAAGTAAATATTGTGCATTCTTATGTTTTGTTTTATTTAATTATTGTGCAGCACTTATGTTTTACTCTACATTCACAACATTATTGCATTCTCCCTTGCTAGCCTTGTCTATTCTTTTTGTTATTTTATTGTACTTTTTTACTACTCTTTCTACATTCTGGTGTAACTTCTGGGCTGTCGCTAAAATAGGGCTGCAATGGATCAGTCCACTATCTCAGTTAGCAAACCTGACTAATTAACTTACTAACTAAATGCACAGACTAAGGCAATCACATTAATACAGGTTTAACACTATCATAAGTACATTCATATGCAATGTTTGTGTTGTTGTCAGGTTTGTACTGTAATGGTTGCTGTGCTTACTGTAAACTAGGCCCAGCCATTGGTGACGTGGACAGAATTATAACAGCTCTTTTTGCCGATCTCAGCCACAAGAGATCTGACTTTAAAACTGAGTTTGACTGCATTAATTTTTGGAGAGTTTAAACATTTAAGGCTTGTTTATTTCCATTACTTTTTGATTTTGGTATTATTATATTACCATTTGTTGTATTTTAAAACTTTGTTTTCCTGTAAAGTTTATTTTTTCTTGAAGTCTCAAAATTTGTTGTCTCGGGTCAGTTAGCAAACATTCCTTTTGTATTCATTGAGTGAACAGGAATTATATCTAGCTAATTAGTAGTAGTAGCTGAAAAAAAGTTTACTTATTTAAGGTATTCACCTACATTCCTCTTCAGCTGCAACAGCTCTGAGTTTAAAACTGCTGTTTGACTGCAAGGATTTTTGGATTTTTCCTACTCACCCAACTCTTGTGCCTTTAAACTTGGTGTTGTTTTAGCTGTTTGCCCCTACTGTAAATTAGAGTTTGCACGCCCCTCCATGTGCTATTTCTACTGGACACTGAGAGCTCAAGCAGATAAGGCATTCCCAATAGACTCCTTAAGCCTGAGTTTGCCTCTTTCATAAAGTCCCATTTCAACTAGTGCACACTGCAGTATTCAGTGTTAATCTGAATTGTCTGTAGCTCATTTCTGCATTTCCTTGTTTAACCAAAAGTCAACTGTTTACTTTTTTAACTTAGTCTGGGAACTTAGTCTTATAGTACCCCTCACAGTAGTGGGAGAATTGTGAATTGCTGCAGGATGCAAACCTCATTTATTTCATTTCTACCTGCTTTCTACAGTTTTTATTTTACTTCATCTGGGGGCCTTAGTCTTGTAGTATAACTCACAATAATGAGAGAACTGAGAAGTTTTGCAGGATCTGAGCTTTATTTATTACATTTCTACTACATTTTTTTCTGTTTGAATTTTACTCAGTTTGGGAACCTTAGTCTTTTAGAATCACTCTCAATAGTGACAGAATTCTGAATTGCTGCAGGATCTAAAGCTTTAATATATGGTTGCATTGTATTTTTACTTTTACTGATTGGATGCCTCTCACTCATCTCCCATAACCTATGCTGAGCTGTGCAGCACAGGTCTGCAGTGCCCTGTATAAAAAAGGTACATCGAGTTGTAAGTTTTCATATAAAACTTCCTCTGCTATTTTATCTAGCTGAGTGCAGAGCAGCTACTTTGCCCACTAAGAAGCATTACCCAAAGATTGTTGTTTTAGCTCAATCCTAGACATCTCCCCCAGCACAAATATAAACCCCAATCATACTACCCATCATAGATCACAAAAACAGGATCCACAGCCATGAATATGCACATTTGTACTGTCTCTGTAGCCAGCCTGATGCAAATAGGCAACTTGAGACAATGTAGCAATTGTCTCATGTTTACTGACAACCACCTTATTCTTAAGCAGACTGGCACAGTATGTAGGAGATTCAATTATACTATGTCTTTGGAGGCAAAGCTTTCATATACAGACACTGATATCTCCAAACAGGTTGCCAGTAACACACATGCTACACCCATTATGGATCAGACACATAAACTCACATATGCTGAGGTTCTTAAATACAATCTACCCAAACATCAACAGTCTCCCATATGCTACCCTCAGACATTCCCAAATACTCTATAAAGACAACAATCCACAAGACACATGCACCCATATCTCACAATGTTGCTTAAGGAAAACTGCTACACAACCCAATATATTGGTCATTGGGGACTGTATTGTGAGACCCATTGATGCCTCCTGCCACCACACTGAGTAAGGAGACAGTCGCAGTCAATTGCCTATTGGGGCAAGGATCCACCAGATCACACATGCTCTCTGCACATTGAACCGCAATTACCAGTATGACTCTGTCATAGTCCATGTCATGGATCTGAGATGTAGCTCCCGGGACTATTTGAAGAGAGACATGACAGAGCCTTCAGACTGTGTGTCCTAGGTAGGCCTAGCACTTAGCAGCATTCTACATTCTCCAAGGATGATACCACTATATAAACAGAAGATGACTGACTTTGACAATTGTCTTAGTTACTGGTGTTATTCTAAGGGAATCCAGTATTTGTCATCTTGGGAGGACATAATAAACAGACCACACTGCTTTGCCAGTGATGCTCTGCATCTGTTCCCACTAGGCTTTTGGATACTGGCCAAAACATTATCCACCCCTACAGTGCCTTTTTTAGGCAATGCCAGTCTGATAAATCTTCCAACACAGTAAATTCTATGCAAGAAAAACTAAAGCTGCTACTGCTCAGTGCTGGGTGTCTTAACAAGAAGCTGCACTCCTTGGAAGAACTCCTCAAGCTGGAGAGTTTTGATATCTGTGCAGTTACTGAGAAAGTGCAAGGCACCCCAGCAGTATAATGCCTTCCACACATTTAGCCCAGCTACTACAAAAGAAGGGACAAGAGGCAGAAGTGTATCAATCTACATAAAAAGGAAGCACACTTCAAGACTGGTCAAGCAATACGACATGCTTGAGCCACTCCATGTCCAACTAACCTTAGGTAAAGTCCAGTACCACATCCTTGCAAGCTATAGGTCCCTGTCTATGACACAGAATAACCATATCACATACTTGAATATACTGGAGTCACTCACAATTCAGCCAAACATCATATTCATTGATAATTTCAACAATACCACAATAAACTGGGATACATACATGACCAATAACATGCAGGCTCAAAACGTCCTGGATTTTGTCAATGTAAACATCCTGAATCAACTAGTTTGCACACCTACTTCATCTCCTTCTTTCGGCTTTTTCCTGGTTAGGGGTCACCACAATGGATCACTTGTCCGCTCATGATTGGCTGTGGAATTTTACTGTGTCGAGTTGCCAGCCCAGCATCCAACCTTCCACGGAAGTCACACACATGCACGCACTCATGCCTAGGGCCAATTTAGAGTATCCATTCCACCTGCAGCATGTCTTTGGGATGTGGAAGGAAACTGGAACACCTGGAGAAAACCCATGTGACCACAGGGAGGACATGTAGACTCTGCACAGAAGGCACCCCAGCCGTGGATTGAACCAGAGAACCTCTTGCTGTGAGGCAGCAATGCTAGCTGCTGTACCACCGTGGCCTCCCCAGTTTGCACACCTACTAGGAGTGAAAATATCCTGAATATGGTACTAAAAAATATGAGGGAACATTATACCCTTACTTGTGTAATGTCCTCACTACTCAGATCTGATCACAAAGTGGTAATCTTTGAAATAAATATAAAGGCTGCACTCCCAGCAAACCTCAGAACCTTTAAGAACTTTTCTAAGGCTAACTACTTCCTATTAAGTGAAGGGATAGGTAAATTCCAAACCTCCTAAATTCAGAGAAAATGGGGACTTTTGTGGAAGGATTTCCTGACTGAAATCAACTTGGGTCAAACTCTAGAAACAAACATTCTTGGTGGACCCCCAGTATAAATAGGCTGTATAAGAAAAGAAAGAAAATCCTATCCAAAAATAAGAATGGCTATGCTCAAAAGGCAAAAAACTCTGTCATCAGTCTTAGCTTTGAGGCAAAAGTAGCATCCCAGTCTAAGAATAACCATAAGGCATTTTTCAATTATGCATGCAACCTTAAAGGGCACACACAACAGTGTGCTAAACTAATAGTAAATGGAAATTCTGATACTGCACCTGCAGCTATAGCAAATTAGCTGGCCAATACAGCTAACCCCAATTTCATCCCCTACCACTCCCAGTTGCCCCCAGAAAATGCCCTCTACCATTTCTTACCCAACTATCACTAAAGAAGACGTCCTCGCTGCAGTTTCCAGAGCTAAAATCCCTGTATTAATGGGTCCTGAGAATATCCCAGGATGCTTCCTATAGCTTGAAACATGACCTGTCAGACCCACTAGAACCTCTATTCAACTACACCTTCCATTCAGCTTCATCCCTAGGGATTGGAGTACTGCAGCTGTCATCCCTCTACACAAATTGCAGCAGCAAAAAATACCTTTACTGTGCAAACTGTATCCAATATGAACCATAGAAGCAAACAAAGAAAAAAAGGCTAGCAGAAACGCTCAGTTAAATTCTCTCAACTTTATTTTCAACGACAGCAAAGCTTTCAGGTTTCCCTTTCTTCAGTGCTAACATAACAAATCAATTATCCATTCAAATAAATAGTAGCAGCAATAAAAGCATGTGACACAGCCCATCCAATGTAAAACAAACTAAAAGCAATGATTAATTAAAACACAATTAACACAATACAAATACATCAATTTATGCAATTAATGCAACTTTTGTTGCTTCTTGCATAAGACTGGTTTAATACTTATCACATTATTAATGCCAGGATATATGTCTGCTTGCAACCTTGCAATCCAAGCATATTCTATATTTTCAAGCATGTTATTATTGCTACTATTTATCTGAATGGATAATTGATTTGTTATGTTAGCACTGAAGAAGGGGAAACCTGGAACCTTTGCTGTCATTGAAAATAAAGTGGAAAGAATTTAACTAAGCGTTTCCACTAGCCTTTTTTTTTCTTTGTTTGATCCCTCTACACAAAGGCAGATGATCAATAGACCTATGGAACTAAAGATCCATAAGTTTGATTAGTCTTATATGGAAAATCATGGAAATAATTATTATGGATCAGATAAACAAAGACATAGGAAATCCTGAAACACTGGACCCATCCCATTTCAGTTTTGTAAAGGGCAGGTCATGCCTAATAAACTTGGTGGACTTCTTTGAGAAGATCAAAAAAAGCCAAAGATGAGGGTAAAATTGTATGCACTGCCTTTCTCTGACCTGACAAAGGCATTTGATGCAATACCTCACTCAGTTATTATAGACAAACTCACAAATTTAGACATAAACCCCTATGTCACATGAGTGATAGCCAAATGGCTCACAGATAGGACATATGAAGTTCGAGTGGGGAATCTACCTCCACTAAGAGGGCTGTTACTAGTGGTGTCCCACAGGGCTTGGTACTGGGACCTCTCATGTTTAGAATATACTGCTCTGAAGTCAAGGCAAATATAGAGGGCCTTTAACTGACCAGATTTGCTGATGACTTCAAGCTAGGTGCAATCAAAGATGTAGATATCCTCCAGGAGGGTCTGACACAGACAAATAACTGGTGCCAGAACCATGTCCTAAAACTCAATGCAAAATAAATGCATAATCATACCCTTTGGGAAGACAACTACCACTGCAAAATACAATATTAATAGCCCTCTCATAAAAGTAGTCCCAGTGGTAAGGGACTTGGAAACTCAGGTTAACAGTAATCTGAAGTTTGATCATCATGTATCCATGGTTGTGAGGAAATCCTTCTATGTGGCACAACTTATAACTGAGGTATGGCATCCAGATCTAAGGAGATCACAGTCCTATTATACTCAGCTCTCATTAGGCCAATAATTGAGTACATTGCACCTTTCTGCATATATCTGACCAGGGATTTGCAACAACAGGAGTGGCCACAGAAATTTCTCAATAAAAGAATATGGTATGTAAATAGTACGTAGACTATGTAGACTGCCTCAGAGCCCTCTCCCTGTATTTGGTCTCCTAAAGAATACTGAGGAATGATCTGTGCTTAACCTACAAGGTCTTCTCTGATCCATCCCTGATGGATATGCTAGAATCACCTGAACTAAATATCTAAATCTTGTCTGTAACATAAACAAACCATGTTGAGGAGGTAGGTATGTGTTTCAGAGATTATCACTTCTCTGGAACAGAGTCCCCATTCATGTGAAATAGAGCTCTTTCTCTAAGCCTATTGAAATGCAGTTTTGACCAATTAATGGGAAATCGCAAATTCACCCATAGCTTGTGGCCTGTGGCTCTTTTGAAAAGAGGCAGTTTGTAGATGCCCTAAGTCACAGGCATATAACTAAGCCATTCTAGCTTGAGGGGATTGACAATTGGGAAATTTGGGACATGAATGGCTAGGCTGAAAAAGGTTCTAGGGCCATTAACCTAGTGATCTCCTATGATCCTATGATCCTATGATCACGATAGAGGTAGCAACATAAATATAGGGTGTTATACAGCAGATCAGTGCACTGTTCTTTGACCATAAAGAAAAAACATTAATTTTGAAAGCTTACTTTAATGCCTGTGAAGTTTATTTCTGTATCAAGGGTTGGTGTTTCCAGTTTTTGCATTTATATTTTAGTGATTCATCTCATTTGGCATCCATGAGTTTGGAGTACAAAATACTTTTAATATTGACTAGTGCTCTGAGAAATTTTTTAATATGTCCACGCATGGTTCCACTTTATAAACTTGAAATACTGAAATCTCGGATTTCAGTATCTCGAGAACATAAAGTCAAACGCTTGAAATCCCGAAACCCCAAAACGGCGAAACACAAAATCGTGAACATAAACACACCTCACACCACACAAGACTTACACCATCCTTCCCACACTACAACAAATTAACAAATGAAACACACACAAAAACATAAACACAAATCACCAAACCTACACTACATATAAGCAGGAGGGCAAGCCCACCTGCACCCCCCTACATATATATACAAACTCTGAGATTGTACAAACAGAAAATGACAGTAAACTCACACGCAGACATTCTACAGACCCTTGCGTGTGCGCGCGTACACACACACACTCACACACACACACACACACACACACACACACACACACACACACACACAGAAACCCCACCACATCCAACACTTAAACATTCATACTTTTAACTGCCTATCCTAACCCACATGTACAACTTACAAACACACTCACATACATTCAAACACCTACCCAAAACCCTTACAAAATACTCACTTACCTTAAATTCTACCTAAAGCCACACACTACACTGGACACCATCCACACAAAATACTACACGTCATGTAACATAAAGCCATAACCGCAAATTCGACTTAGTTGGATTCACGATTATGCACATTCGCTGTTTGAAGATTCGACTTTATGGTCTCGAGATACTAAAATTCGACCTTTCAGTATTTCGAGATTAGAAAGTGAATCCCCAGGCAGAATTAACATGCACACATATTGTGGCAGTTGATGACCTAACTATCACGTGGATTTTCTCCACTATTACACTCATTTTGCATGCAGCATTTCTTAATAAAAAGCTCTGTAAACTTTTTATTAAGACATGCCAATTAAATTCTGTTTTATTCCTCAGAGACATCACCAAAGATATAATGGTGAAATGTATCAACAGACTTTAATAGAGATGGTGCATGTATACATAGTGATGCAGACCCATTAATGTCAATGACCATGTCCTCCAGCTATCCATTCCCTGAAATCAGCAAGGATGAAGTTCACTAAGAATTCTGGTGAGATATCAGGATGGGAAGAAATGCATTTTTTGGAAGAATTTCCTTTAAGAATGGACTAAGAATGTTTAGCTGGATGGTGTGATTCACAGTGCTGGGGGATCCCAAACCCTATCATGGAAAAGGCAAGAGAAAAACTGAATGCATACTATAAGGTAGCAGAGAACTCATAAATCAAAATAAAATGTTGCTTTATAACAGCTGTCATGCTCTTTAAGTAATAAACAGTATTCTAAAATGTCAGGTCATATGCATTAATCACAATACTAGTTGGAATGCACATTTTTTACACAAATTAGAGAATATGGGTGTTATTCATAGTCCAACCCTTCACATTTCTAGTGATAATCCTTGAAGAGTGGTGCTATATGCTTATACAAATCATGTCTTTCAGGATGACTACGAAAATGTGGAGGTGTTTTGGTAAACACCCCCCCATCGCAAAAGCCTAACATGCTTAAGGCGTAAGCAATAGGAGGACAGCTAATACACAGATAAAGGGCATTACACATTTGTGTATCAGTAAGATTCATACAGATGAAGCTAAAAGGATCTAATTTGCATACACTGAATGTGTAAATGGCTCTGAACTTATGCCAGTTCACAACAATTTACCATGAGAATATGAAGTTGCAAGAGCTAGGGGAAAAAAGAATATGTACTGGCATACATTTTTAAAGGAGGTACAATTATTGACTTAAAGAATTTTTTATTGCATTTTTGTACTTCTGCATACATGGACAAACTATTGAAGGGATCATTGGGGGAAATTATTAATTTTGGTGCCTAGGCAACTACTGAAGGAATCGGTGTGGAAATGTTTCATTTTGGTGTCTGTGAAGTGCTTGTGGAGACATGGACAAACTACTGAAGAGTTTGTTGAGGAAAATGTTTTATTTTGTTGTTTGTGCTTGCATGGACAAACTACTGAAGGAATCGTTGGAGGAAACGTTTCATTCTGCTGTTAGTAAATTACTTGTGCATACATGAGCAGACTACTGAAGTGATTGCTGGTGGAAATATTTCATTTTGGTGTTTATGCATACACAGACATACTATTGAAGGGATTGCTTGGGGAAATGCAGCATTTTGTTGCGTGTGTATACTTGGTTAAACTACTGATGGGATTGCTGGGGGAAATGGTTTCTGTTTGATGCCTGTACATGCATGATCATATTACTGAAATAGTTCTTGGGGAAATGTTTCATTTTCATACGTGTGCATATTTAGACAAACTATTGAATGGGCTGCTAGGGGAAATAATTAATTTGTGTGTCAGTGAAGTGCTTGTGCATACCTGGGCAAACTAAAGAAGGGGTGGCTCAGGACAAGTTGCTGGATTGCAACTCGGATATTAAAGGTGAAGCACCTCTTTTAACAAGAGATATGCATACCACTCAAACATAAGACTATGAAACATAAACATTCCTCATTAGCATATGCTGCTGTACAAAATCTCTCCTTTGCATCTCATTACACTTAAGGAATTTTACATTAGCATAAATGGTCTCTATGAAAATCATCTTTGCTAAGCTCATTTGTAAACATCAGGAATACCCCTATTGCATTTGTGCAAATGGCTTTGAATACTGCCATACATTTTACATTTTTAATAGGGTTTCCCATGCAGATGATGCAAGAAACATAAGAACAAGGGGGAGAAAAACATATTTTAAGTGGCTCTTCTGGGAAATTTATTTCATAGAAACAAAGCCAGTAGTATATATACATTTTTAAACCATGTATGCAAATTCGGTATCTTAATTTAATAATACATTTAAATAAAGTAATACAATAATTTAATAAAGGATGCCATGTATGGTTAATTTCTTAATATTATGTATAAGACAAACAGAGCTGATGGAGATATATTCAAATATTGTACACTTTACATGTAGGTGCTTATCAAAGTATAATATAGAAATCACACACTAGCATAGCTGAACAGATGAGCAACTAATCCACCTACACTTAAAATGCTTTATGAAATAAAAGGAATAGTTAGCCTCAGTGTTTTCTCACCAACTGAGGGGTATGAATGAAAGTCCAGTTTTAAAGGGCCTGAGATTATAACGAATGAAGAGGGGGACTACAAAATTTATAATTTCTCAACTGTGAGCATTGATAGAGAGATATCTAATATGTTTTCCAAGGGGATAACATTTGTTTGAACTATGCCACCCAATATTGCCTTTATTCTTTTGATTTTAATATCTAACTAAGAAAACTGAACTTTAAAATTATGTTTCAGAATTTGGTGAAATCTACTGAACATTTTAGAATTCCTAGTACTTTCAACCCATCCTTACATCCGGTACTACAGTTATATGAAAAAATATGTGAGTTGGACTTTAGGAATATCCTTTAAAAAAAAAAAAAAAAAAACAACAGAATATATTCTAACATTAATGCAGAAGAAATAGAGAAACTGAAATTTATAAAAGCTAAAAAAAATATATATATGAATTATGTAACTGGACAAGGGGGATATTTAATATGTTGAATGAGAACAATTATAATCTGTTTTCTAGGACTGAGCTTAATGGGGCATATAACAGAATTACAATTCAGATCAAGTGGTGCTGCGGTAGCATTGTTGCCTCACAGCAAGACGTTGTCGTGTTCGATTCTCAGCTAGAGCGTCTTCTGTGTGGAAGCATGCGTGAATGGGTGTGCCTACATTGAAGGTTATGCATCAGGGCTGGCAACTCAGCACGTAAAAATCCACTACAAAATATTAGCGGACCGGAGTTCCGCTGTGGCGACCCCTAACCGGGATAAGCCGAAAGACACAACAACAATTCAGATCAAGGATATGTTCATTCATGGGTTTATTGACATGAATGAATTTAATTTTCTGAATGTTATTTCGCGCATAATTCTGTCATTTTTTTGGTTTCCCCAAAATTCACAAAAATGTTGGTGGTCCTCAGATGCAGCCTATTGTTGATGGAAATAACTCTACTACCAGTCCATGTGCTAAGTTTGTTGACTTAAAGTTGAAACATCTACTTAAGGATATGGCTCACTTATATAAAGATTCATGGGATTCTGTCAGCAAGATTAACAACTTGAAATCTGATCCAGAGATTTGTTTGTAAATATTGACATGAAGCACTTATACACTGTCATTCCCCATGGCTAGGGTATTCAGTGGTTTACTGAATATTTATTTAACAAAGGAATTACGCAGGAAATGATAAACTTACATGAGGGGTTGATGGAGATTGTCCTGAAAAATAATATTACCATCTTTGAAGGGAAAATTCTTTTACAGAGAAATGGAGTGGCTATGGGTTCTCGGATTGGTTGCCTCTTTACTAATATAATTATGGTTTAGTGGGAGAGGAAGTTTGTATTTGATCACCCCTATCATAACTCATTTAGACTGTATATTTGTTACCTTGATGACATCTTTATTGTTTGGAAGGACACTGAGGAAATAGTGAAGGATGTTTTGGAATACATCAATGGTACTACTTGTTTTTTGATGTTTACTTATGATATTCAAACACGGAAAAGTGGCATATTTGGATATATTCCTGGAGAAGGATTTTGTTAACAACTGCTACTTTCCCAGGATTCAAAGGACTGACTACTTATTCTAATGATTTTTTACACTTTACCAGTGCACATCCTTTCCATCAAATGCGGGAGTCATCAAGGGGCAAACAGTGAGAGCAGCGAGAATGAATACTCTGGACTACCATTTTTTACAGGAGTGCATAACTTTAAGGAACATGTTTCTGGGAAGGGGTTATCAAGTGGACCTGCTTGATGATATCATAAGGTAGGTATACCACAAGAAAGAATGTGGTCATTTTTATTCTTTATTATGCACACAATGACAAAATGAGGTAGTACCGAATCAGCCCTTGATGGGAACACAAAGTCCATCTAGTCTCTTCACCCCTGCATTTATTACAAACTTTATAAGTGAACACAGCATGTTGAGATGGATTCTGAGGAAGAGTTGGTTGATCATGTCTGAGGATATTTTTGCTGTTGAGAGACTGGGAGATTCTCCTAAAATTGTTTTTAGAAGGGGTACTGGGTTTAAGAATATTTTTGAAAGACAGCTTGAATCTAAGGTGATTACCAATCCATTTATAAACAAATGTGGATGGTGTCAATACTGTAAATATATCCATGTGGATGTGGATTATTTCATTCGAGGGAGAAAATATTATGTAAGGGGGAGATTTGTCTGCCAGACTATGGGGGATGTGTATAGTGCGCTATGTCAATGTTGCCCTTGTTTTTATATTGGAAAAAATGAATGTAAATTGAAAGAAAGAATCTATGAACAGGAATATGACATTAGAAAAAGTAAACAAAGTAATGCACTGTTTTAGCTTGCTCAGAATTTTTCAGGGCATAATTTTCAATTTGCTGTTATCCAAAAAGTGGAGAGCGATATTCAGGGGGGTCCTTGGCCATTGTTTTATTTAAAACAGGAGCTCTACAGGCAATTATTAATGAATGCCTGTAACTGGCGAGGTCTAAATGAGCACAGATCTATCAGCTCAATTTTGAGGCTAAAAGCACTGGGAAGGTAGGTTATTTTTTTTACATAATTTCTTATTTATACCTTTATGATTTGTCCCTACTGTAACTAGCTTATGTTTTTATATTTGTTTTAATGTTTACATATATATAGGTCTACTTTGTTTCGTTGAATCTCATTTCACTGAATTTCATTTCATCTCGACCACATTGCTGAAAACACAATTTACTGAAAACTCATTTCACTGAATCTCATTTCACTGAACTGAGCTTAGTATATATGTCATTGTGTAGAGTACTGTAAGACAAATACAAGGTATATGCCCTTTTTACCACTGTAGTGTGATCCTGGAGTTAGTATATATAGTATGGGGGGTTGTGGGGGGCTGTGGGGGGCACAGCCACCCACCTTGTTTGTTTTATATTGTATTTTACCAAAAACTTCAAAACAATACATTTTAAACAATAGACATGCATAGTTGCAACTCCAGTGACTAACTCTCTCCAGAAGACAATATGTACTCAAACTAAGTGGGGGGCTATGCCCCCACACCCCACACCCCTCTAACTATATATACTAACTCCAGGATTGCACTACACTGAGGAAAAGGGCATATACCTTTTACTTGCCTTACAGTAATCTACACAGTGCATTATATACTAACTTCAGTTCTAGTTCGAAGGTATAGTATAGTATAGTATAGTATAGTATAGTATAGTATAGTATAGTAAAACTGCCTGTCTCGACAGTACTTTTGTAGCACTTTCATGCTGCACAGAGCTTCATCCAACTCCATACACAGCAGGCACAGTTAAAAAAACATGGTATTTCCCAGTGCATACCAGACATACCATGCATAATGTTCACCTGCACCATCACACTATGACTTTGAATGCAGTTTAGATCTGGTCAAGACACGTTGTGCAACGTTTCACAAAGTAAACAGTTAAGAAAACAAGAAGGATAATAAGATTGCTTCATCAACGAAATGCAATTACTGACTGGCTCTTGAAGTATGTTATTTTTCTTTCTGCATCTTATTTGTGTACTACTTTAATTGATTTATAATAGAAACATAGATAAGACTTAATCTGGTGTTGAGAAATTTATATTCTAAGTTCGTGATAATACATCATTATATTTTTAATCTATATCTGCGAATCTCTCTACCTATCTACCTATCTACCTATCTATCTTTCAAATAGGTTGACTGGACAAGATTGCCCTTTTTCTGTCATGTCCTAGAAACATTTTTCAGATTTCTGTAATAGTATAAAACAAAACAAGCAAGACCGTTTGCAGCTCAATGCACTAAATATGACAGTTTATCGTAATTAATACAGTTATGCTTAAACAGTATATGTGCATTCACCAACCCAAAGGAGGACTTCGTATATTTCTAGTTATTGTGCAAGAAACTGAAGCAGAGCCAGGACATGAGCAGGTTATTCATAATTCTCATTTATAGTGCACTTCTCTATAAACAGAAATGTAATAAGATTTGTATGGGAACAGGAAAATGATGATTAACTCCTAACTCTCCACAGACTGAATTGCAATGTCTTGGGTCTGCTAGTGTGAAACATTTTAAACTGATATCTAAAACTGGAATCTGAGGAGTACTTTTACCATCTCAGAAGAATAAAAAATGTGTGCAAGAAAACTGAGAGAAAGATTTAAAGGAGCAGCATCCTTCTCATGGAGAGTTATATCCTTCATCCCTTCTAATGTTTCCTCTGCATCATTAACCACAAACTGTTTAATTATATGAAGTATAGCTTCAGCTCCATCACATCACAGGTACCTAACAGCCAGGTTTTTAAAGAAACAAAATCTAGATTATACTAAACAAGTGATCCTTTCATCTCAATGAAGATGTATACATCATGTCTCCTCTTGGACCATGGCTGCCAGTCATTTCAGAGATGTTGTCCTTGGCATTTTAAACAAATTCCCTCCTATCGCATTCTATATAGATCATTTGAAGGACACAAAACTTCAGATACATGTAAGCAGCAAGGTCTTGGTGAATTATGTCAGAGCAAGAATGCTTATGTAATTAAACTGATACATCCAGCTCAGAAATGTTTGTAAAATACCTGTCAAAACAAAAAAAAAGGCAAAAAGAAAAGGAAATATTACTTTACAAATAACCAACAATTCCCAGTCACAGACTCAGAAATGCTGTCAATATCTCCACTCTGAATCCCTTGCATGATGCCTCAGATCTAGGCATAGCAGGACTATTTTAAGACATAACTCATTTAGCTTCCTTTTTCCTTCTTTTCTACTGGTTTAGATAGGGGTTACAAAGTTAACTCCGCTATATGAGATCAGCCTCTTTATTATTTAATATTTTTTCTCAGATAAACTAGCTTTGCAAGGTGTAAGCATATCCTTATTCTTTGTAAATACATAATGTTACCAGTTCTCTCCATAGCTGTTCCACTGACACACCATAGTAATCCTAGCACTTTAGAAGGTAGTATTCCCACTCTGAGGAAATAAGCTGGCCTCATACCGCTGCACGAAGAGAACTATTAATGGATAATAATAATACTAATAATAATAATAATAACCGCAGCTCCAGTGCATTCTAAATATACCAGCATATGTCCTACATGGACTGACTCAAAGCTCTGTCAATATACTTGGCATCCTACAGACCACTAAGATATGACCTAGGTCTGGCATACAAGGCATCCCCTGACCCATTACTGACAACAAGTCAAATTGCATCAGAAATACTTGGTTTAGGGATCTAAATGTCTTCTGCAATATCAACAAAATAGTTTGGATGGACAGGTGTATTTTGCATTTGGGGATACTGCTGTTCTGGAACAGATTCCATACCCACTTAAAACAAAGTTCATCCCTGTCCATTTTCAAGTGCAACATAGATCTATGGATGGGAAACAGAACAATTTGCCACAGGACTGCTGTCTGTACTACTAATGCACAGATGCAGCTCCTAACTGCATTATCCCATGCATGGATCCCCTCAAAATATCTATTCTCATTATAGGTAATATATAATTATCAACATTGGGATGGGTAAGGCCAATCTATATCCAAATGGGACAGGCTTTTTTGAGCAGAAAAGGGAAATTGGCTAGGCTTAAAATGCCTCACAATGGCAGCAAGGGCAACAAGCCTAGCACTTAGCAATGAATTTATATTGTCTACCAGCAGAGAGAAGAATGTTACATCCTATTAACTAGCGATTCTCAGCATCAGTTCATAATGCTTCTCCATCAGTTCAGCACATCTAATATTTCATAGAGGAAAAATCTAAACAACAGTCATGTGTTTGATTTATTTTTTTAGTCCTATGTAGGCATTTAATATTAATTATGAGTGTTTTATAGATAGGTTATCAGTTTGTTGGATATCAGAACTGCATAATAAATACAATACACAAAATAAAATGGAAACATATGTGTATCAGTTACTTATTTGGTAACAAAACCATCTCAGACTGCTCAGTCCTACGCCCTGTACTATACAGTATATGTAAAAATTAGCTGCTATCCTGTGTAGATAGGTTGCTATCTAATATGTTACTGCTATAGCACTGCTATTTAAGGATTAAGTCAAAAATTGCTGCTAAAATTTAAGAGCAGTCAGGATGTACATGCCTTGAGACCTGGCTTAAAGACTTTTGCCTCAATCATAATGCCAATAAAAGTAAATTTATTGTCTTCCATAGTAGTTGTCACTAATAAATCAGACACTCCCCATTCCTGTCTATTGATATAAGCAAAGGAATACATGCCGGCAATAAGAAAGTACATTGGGCATTTATTAGCAAGGCCTTTATACTAGGCAAACAGATGATAGGTAAATGGTACTGAAGGTTGGGCAGGCTATACAGGCTTAGGTACTATCTTCCCATCTCTCACAAATCAAAGCTTGTATTATTATTGTTGTTCTCTGAATTTATTTAGTAAAATAGATCAAAGTGTCAGTGTTTGTACATACTTGAAAGAGTATTGAACAAAACTGCAAGACTTGTTTGAAAATGTACTCTATGATCATATCACAATAGATGTTCAATAATCCTGGCTGTCTCATATTTAGGAGTCTGACTGACTTCCTGATACTTACATTAGCTTTTAATCTTCTTTACATGTTTAACTCCAACAGCTTATCATAGTTCATTCAAGCCTGCTGACAACCTTAGCTCTTGAAGCAGCAACATAACTAAACAAATTGGTGATGCATTTTTTCAGGTCCAGTTCTCTTGGTAACATTTGGAGTAACATGCCATCTGCTATAAGATGTATCATAAACAGATGTGAATTTTACAAAAAGAAAACAAGCTTTTTCTTATCCTTTAACCAAACACTCGGCTTTCCAAAATTGATACTGTATGATCATTTATAAATATTGTAATATAGTCACCTTATTCAAACCATGTTAATCATGACTGGTGCCAAAGTCAACAACTAAAACTCAATGCCAAGCAATGCATTATAGTGCCTTTAGGAAAAACTGCCACCCAAGCTTATTACTCCATTGATAAGACACCATAAGACTGACCCAGTAGTCAGGGTCTGGCAACATATCTAGAAAGTAATCTAGCCTTTGTCCAACATATGGCCAAGGTAGTAATATAATCATTGCATTTCACCCAACTTATAAATAAAGCTTTGCTATCAAGGTCCAAGGAAGTCATAGTACTTCTTAATTTGGCCCTTATCAGATCCCTCATTCAGTATAATGCCCTCTTTGGCAAATACATGACCAGACATATGCAGCAGTTGGAATGCCCACAATGATTCCTTACCAGGACAATCCAGAGTATAAACACATTCCTCTCTATGTATTGCCTTAAATCTATATCTCTATACCCTGTCTCCTATAGGTTCCTTGGAGGCGATCTATGTCTGATACAAGGCATCCTCATATCCAGCTTTGTTGAACCTTTTGCAAATCTGCAAAATGAACAGCATCAGAATCACTCAATCCAAGAATTTCAATTTTGCTCATAACACAAATAAGACATGTTGGCAAGACAGATGTGTCAAGGAAGAGCCCTATTCTTTGGAACAAGTTGCCTATCCATGTGAAGCAGGGTCCATCCATTACCCTATTTAAGCATAACTTTGACTAATGGATGGGAATTTAAAAATTCACCCAGGTCTGTCCCCCATGTTTCTGATAGACAGAGGCAGACAGTAATGCCAAAGCTAATATATCCCCCCCACATAACCTCTAGTAACTTACTAACATACACCCTTCTAATAAATACCATTGATACATAGGGACACAACTGGGTTGGATTGCCTCACTAGGCTTATTAAGGCCCTGCTGGTTGTTAGCCTAGCATAAATCTATGAACCTATGAACCTATGAACCTATGCTATTAGTTGTCTCATATCTTAACTGGTATGAATGAGTTTCTTGCTGCTTTCTATACCATTACTGGACTTACACATGCTATTTTATTTATTTATTTTATTTATTTACATTTGTTGACCATGAGTGCCGACTGGACGTAGGCCCATTTTCAGCGAAGGCCCGGGGAGAAAAGCTCCACAGTTAAAATAAACAGACAGTAGTTACATTGGATTACATAGCGATTAACAATTTAACATAGCAATTAATTACAAACATATTTACAGATGAAGAACATAGTACATCAGTAGACAACTAGAATCTTTATCTGCAAAGTACATAACAGACATTAACAAGTGTTACAATAAGAAGTTCCTGCTGTATAATAAGTACTAGGCTTATGAGTATCTGAGTTTGCTATAATCAAGGTAGTTAGTGGGGTGGAAAGAAAGGTAGTGGTTGGATGGGGTGGGTGATATTAGAGTGGGAGTTGCAAGGGCATAGCCAGCATGTTTTTAGGTGTGCTTTTAGTAAAGTTTTGAAGTGGGTGCATGATGGTACGGAGGTAATTGTGGGTGGGAGGGAGTTCCATAATTTGGCTATGGCGCAAAAGAATAGTGCATCACCAGCAGAGTTATTGGCTTTAGTGATCTGCAAGTGATTTTTGTTGCTGGATCTTAGTGGTCTGGTGGTGCAATTGGGTTAGAGTAGATTCTGGAGGGATGGGACATTAAGTGGATGGTTTACTAGTTTGTGGGTGAGTGATAGTTGATACCATTGAAGGAGGTGAGGGAGTTCAAGTCAGCCCAGTTCAGCAAGTGAGAGACAGTGGTGACTACAGTAGGATGCCCCTGTGGAGAATTTGGCGATTTTGTTGTAGCAGGTCTCTAGCTTGTTTAGATTGCATTGCCTTAGATTGGTATATATTGGAGAGTCAGTAGGGTGGAGATAAGGTGGGAATTTGCTATTGAAATCTTTGCTGCTTTGGTGAGAAGTTGCTTATTTCTGTATACTGGTCCTAGTTTTTTATGGACTTTTTTTATGGTCATGGATATGTGAATTTCAAATTGGCTGTGATATGGGAGAAGTGGTTTTTAGTCTGATTATGAGGATTGGGGTTGGAGATGGCAGGGCCAGGGTTGGGGTGGATGTCTCCACTTAGGGCTAGTTTTGATATGTATGAGGTTATTAGTTTTCTCAGTTTTTGAATGTGCTTGTGTATTATGGAAACTTTATGATTGTGCTCTGTGGGATATAGGTATGGTAGGAGGGTTACTATGTTAAGTTGTAGGGATGCTTTATGTTTGAGTAATATAGTTGGTAGAATGTGCGGGAGGTGCATAGGGATGGTTCTTGAGTTGGTGGGAGGGGAGCTGAGTGAGGGTGAGAGTAGTAGTACAGTGGTGGTAGTGGTTGAGTGGAAGAATGATGGAGCATTGGTAGGATGCAAGATATGCAAGGAGAGTGCATGCAGTGAGCATAGGTAAGGTACGCTTGTACATGTTAGTTGAGCAGGTGTGATAGTAGAGGGGAAATGGAGGAGGTAGTGTTAGGTTATCACTGTGGTTGGCTATTGGAAAGATGGGAGGGGTTTGAGAGTGTAATAAAGGTAGGACCACTGATGGCAGGAGGGAATAGGGGGCAGGGTGGGGAGCAAAGCAGTTAGAGACCCTGTTAGTTGCTCTTATGAGGGGGCTGGAAACAATCAGGTAACAAAGTAAACTGATAAATGAACATATGATGGTGACAAAGGGTGGTTGTAGTTTTAAAAATGGTGCCTGCCACAGGTAATATTTATTAACTTTGGGATTGGCTTAAGGTAATAAACAGGGAAGGGGGAGGGGAGAACAAGGGTGTGAGCAAGCAGTTCTTTTGTACAGCTAATAATGAACCAAAGCAAAGACAAGTTTGTGTTTAAGAAACAATCAGAATTGACCAAGGACTGCTCTGAAACTGTAAATAATTTCTTAGGTTCATAGGTTCATAGATTAGTACTAAGCTAACTGCCCTTGTGAGCCATTTTAAGCTTAGCCAGTTATCCCTTGTGAGACTCAAACCCTGCACCTTGTGTTTGTAAGGCAAACACCTTAACCATTAGGCCACCCTCCCACCATTTTTAACCATTTTTCAGGTGGAGAAACAGGATAACCTTGTATCAGTAGGCTACTGTGGTCTCAGTTTAAATTAACAAATACACAGTATTGATCAGTTATGGATACTATTTGCTAACAGAAGGGAATAAGAGAGAAAGTGGAAGATGAGTGTGTGTGTGTGTGTGTGGGGCTGCTTACAAGCCAAAGCACAGTGCTCTCCAGGGGAAAATGAATATTGGCTCAAACAGATAGACACGTACTCAAAGTTAACTTTAACTGTTTGCAGACAGTTCAGACCCGGACTGCGCTTTTCTTATAAGAATGATAAAGGTGGTACCGCAGTTGAATACTTAAGAGTGGTGTTAGGTTCAAAGTTAACTTTAGCTGTTTGCAGACAGTTCAGACCCGGACTGTGCTTTTCTTATAAGAATGATAAAGGTAGTACCGCAGTTGAATACTTAAGAGTAGTGTTAGGTTCAAAGTTAACTTTAGCTGTTTGCAAACTGTTCAGACCCGTACTGCGCTTTTCTTATAAGAATGATAAAGGTGGTACCGCAGTTGAATACTTAAGAGTGGTGTTAGGTTCAAAGTTAACTTTAGCTGTTTGCAGACATTTCAGACCTGTACTGCGCTTTTCTTATAAGAATGATAAAGGTGGGACCGCAGTTGAATACTTAAGAGTGGTGTTAGGTTGGAGAGACACTGAGCTGCTCATGGAGCCTGTAGCAGAGTGGATTGTAGTTTTAAAAATGATGCCTGCCCCATTTTGTGGCCCTATTGTGTATTACAAATCCTAACTGCCAGTGGATATTAGCTTATACTTGCCTTTCAGATCATGGATGTGATGTTGATATAAGATACTATTTATCTGTTATACTATTGTCTTACTTTTTCTTTACTGTAATTTAAAGCTATGTATTCATAAATGTAAGTGTTTATTTGTGACTTGAATATTTGTAATACAAAGGACATTTGTTAACTGGACTCTATTGTTGTCTCATTTTTTCAGTTGTTTCAATGTTAAATCATAGTACAGACATGTTTAAACATGTATAGTAGGCTGCACAGAATAGATATATTAAGTAATTAATGTAGCTAATTTTGCTCCAACAATCTTTACATTTATAGCGTTACAGTTTAAGGTATGTTCCTCTCTTGTGGTGACCTGCTTATACAATTAGTGGCCTATAAAGCTACCTAGAAGTACTTGAAGCATATATTCTCCAATCCTGTTATAATACAGATGCTTTACCAAATGTTCATCTAATCCTGGATGCTTTTAAGGTCATATGAAAAAGATTTACTAGCCTTACCATTTGTGGCTCTTTTATTCTAAAGATTTCCATTAACAATTTTGAATTGACATATTTCATAGGTTAGTCTTAAATTCCTATCAGTCAAATGATTTATATAATCTTTGTTATTTAACTTTTGTAAATTACTAGAATAAAACATTGAATATTGTTTGAATTTTATTTCATCTATTTATTTTGATATCGTAACTCTGTGATTAATGCTCTTAAATAAGAGAAAAAAATCTCAGTTAGTTTCACAGTTATATATGTTCCGTTTTATAGGAGGTTTGTGGATGACCTGTTCCTTTTATGGACAGGTACATCCACGGATTTAGAAGTTTTTGCCCTTGGACTCAATTCACATACCAGCTATCTTAAATTCACATATGAGTTTTCGCCATTAAAACTTCCTTTTCTGGATATCTTTGTTGAGAAGCTACCGAATGGGCTAGTAAATACAGGAGTCTTTAGGAAGGCTTGCCATAAAAATACCCTCCTACACAGACTAAGCATGCACCCTGGTTATGTCTATAATAATAATATAGTTAAAGGACAAGCCATTCGGATTTCTAGATATAACCCTAGTGACATAGGATTCGACAATGAAATCCATAACTTGAGTAATAGGTTATTAGAACGTGGCTATTCAACTGATGATGTCTTGAAAGG
The DNA here is from genome assembly GCF_019279795.1 of Protopterus annectens. Taxonomy (NCBI): domain Eukaryota; kingdom Metazoa; phylum Chordata; order Ceratodontiformes; family Protopteridae; genus Protopterus; species Protopterus annectens. The sequence goes on from NC_056730.1 coordinate 1,137,511,963, forward strand.
TACTAAAGATATAGCTATCCTTAGAAAGGATCATGCTGCACCATATTTTATGAATACAATTGATAATACTGAGAGTAATAGAGATGAAAGAATAAGTAATAATACTTTGGTGAATGTGAATAAAGGTATAGCATATCCGATATTCTACACTTCTGATGTAGGTGCGATTAAAGATATTATTAGAACCCACTGGCGTATTTTAACAGTAGATAATACGATAAAAGGAATAGTTGGTGAGAATCCAAGATTTATCTATAAAAATAAGAAGAATCTAAAGAGGCTTCTGTGCTACCCGAAAGAACAGATAGCTCCAATCTCTAGTTTTGGTACCCATAGATGCAATAGGTGCAATTATTGTAGGTACATTAACCCAATGAATACTTTCACTCACCCAGTGAATAACAAGACATATGAGTTCAGGGTGAATGGGAATTGTGAAACTAAAGATATTGTCTACTTAGCTACATGTGAGGGATGTTTAGCATATTATATAGGGAAAACCAACAGAATGTTGAAAGATCGGATACGTGAACATCTATACAACATAAGAACTGGTACTACCACTAATGCATTGGCAAAGCACATCATGATAGGGGGCGACACACATTCTTTTCAGTTCCGCATAGTAGAACAAATAGAATTAGGACCGAGAGGAGGGAATATCAGGACATTCACTGAGACCAGGGAAGCAACATGGATCATGAGGCTTAGATCTGACATCACCTCAGGTCTAAACTCCTCTGTCTCTATTAAACCATTTTTAAAATCCCATAGATTACGCAAATGATAGTTAATGGATTTACACATCACATATATATCAAATGTGCTAGATTCTATTTTCCTAATGTATTCCATTAACATTATTTCTATACATGATATTTTATTCATATTTATAATATATTTATATAGTTTTATATACATATATACATTAATTAATGAGTTTTTAAATATGTTTTATATTGTATAGAATTTTATCCTTTATATCTGTTCTTGAGACATTTTTGTCTATGAAATGGGCATTGAAAATGGTTTTACTACTTTGTTTATTTAATATATTTAGTATATCTATACATGCACTGATGAATGACTTCTATTGTATGTTGCTTTATAAGTAGTTGCTATCTGCTTTATATATATATATATATATATATATATATATATACTTTCTCTGAAATGTTATTGCTGAGAAATAGGCACTTAGCACTTTAAGACTTGATTTACTCCTATAGATTCCCACCTAATACTACTATTTAAATGTCACTGGTATTAGAAACATCATTAGGTCTGACGAAGCCCACAGGTGAAAGCGCTTACCTACTTTTAATTTGGATTTTATTTGTGCTTTGGAATAAAGAATTTCGAAACTTTCGACTGCTTGTTGGATATATTTTATACAGACTGCTCCAGTGATTGAGATATATGATATCGTCATCTACTATCTTCCATGGTTTGCTCTCTTCGTTATTGAGTTTTTTTGAGATTATTGTTTTTGCTATCAACGAAGGAGCATTTGCTCCACTACAGCACTTATTGGATTGTTTTACAGTTATATTCTTATTTAAATCCATTTCCAATTATCTTACATTTCTAATATAGTTAGAATTCGTTGACGCACATTACTTTCTTTATCCTCTCTTTCCAAATTTTAGATACTATTTATGTCAGGAGACCTAACTATCTTGATCCACTGCAGTAAAATTCCATCATATGAAAATGCAACTTTGTTATTCAAAATTAATTTCTTAACTAGAATACCAGGAAATATTGGGGCAAATATATTAGGTTTTATTTATTTTGTAACTAGTCTTAAGAACTCCCAGCACTTATCTTCATACCAAATCTCATTCTCATATGTGATTTTCAGGCATGTCTTCACTTTAATGGGGTTTGTTTAAGGCATTACCATCCTACCACCTAATAAGATATCCATTTTAAGTAATGCTTTATGATGTTATCTATTCAAGCCTAATATATTCTTTGTCTTACATAAACTATTCATAAAAAATAAACCCTAAATATTTTACATTTTCTATTGGTATATCTTTTATGTAAATTTAGAAATGTTGTCATTTACATGTGTTACAAACTATTAACTTTGTTTTTGCTGCATTTATTGGTAGATCTAATTCTGTCATTCAGTGGTCCAGGAAAATTAGTTATTTCTTTAACATATCTTGAAGTGTGGCTAAGATATGTGGATTATCTGTATAACTAATAGTTGCATATGAGTTTTTCCCTGTTTATAGAATGTCCAAGCTTATATTTTGTAAAGATTTTAACTCTTTATTAACATAAAGTGAAAACAGTCGTGCGGTAATTTAACAGCTATGCCTTCCACCTTTATTTGTTCTGAATTCCTTAGTTGTTGTTTTTACCTTTGCTTTCCATCTTTAAGCATGTAGTATTAATATTATACCGATTAACTCTATAGAAAAAAAAAATTCTTGCACTATTTTCCATAGATCGTTCATGTGAAGATGATCAAACTCCAGTTCTAAATGAACTGACATTACATACAGTTTTGCATTGAAAACCGCATAGTTTTATATTACATTATGTAATAGCATGAATACTTTAATTGTGAGGTGTTAACAATGTAATAAACAGAGCAGTGTATAAGGTATACTATATAATTTAATTTTTCATCTCTAAATACAATGTTGTTGTTTGTCTTTTGGCTTTTCCACGGTAAGGGGTTGCCACAGCGGAACTCTGGTCTGCTAATGATTGGCAGTAGATTTTTTACGAAACGCCGAGGTGTCAGCTCGATGCCCAACCTTCAACGAAGGCATGCCCATTTATGCACTTGTCTTTCGAATGCTACCCAACCACGGGGAAGACATGCAGACTCCACACAGAAGGTACTCCCAAGCCAAGCCGAGAATCGAACGGGAGAACCTCTTGCTGTGAGGTAACAATGCTACCGCTGTACCACCATGGAATGTTTCATCTCTAAATACAATATGGATGCAAAATACCTTTCAACCGCTATGCTTAAGACATAGTACTATGGTCTTGACTTTTAGATTTGCCTTTGCTTCTCCTAGATTTATGATGCACATCATAAAATCAGGCATATTCATGGGTATATATAATATATATATATATATATATATATATATATATATATATATATATATATATATATATATATATATTATTAAATACATTTATTAAGCCTACACAAACAGTTTCACTAACTGTATAGGATCTAGTATATAAAAACATTGTACTGTGACAAATAAGAAAGGGCTTATCTTTATGACCATCTACTACTACTAAAATCTGAAGTCTTACATATAACAGAATGCATGTAAAGTGGCATGCTTATCTTTTTTGATAGTAGCATTGTACATATGCTTGCAAATTACCTTCTTCAGTGCCCTTTCAGTTTTTCATATATAAGAAGATGAGCATGACAAACATTTGGTCACATACATATGACCAGTATTTTCACAATTAAATGTTTACTAGATGTGCAGGTTTACTGCTTATGGGGAGGTTTGTATGCAAGTTCAAAAGATGCATGCATTTAATATGATCTTGGACATTTATTCAGCCTTCTAGAAAACAGTAAAATGTTAAGAAGCTTCTTTATCTTCTGGATTAAAATAATTCTAAAATACAGTCACCAAACACTTTGACAACTTAAAACAATTGTAATTTGTAAAATATACTTTTCTCTATTTTCTCTACAGCAGCACATCTTATTTTTTGTCAGTCATATTTACCATAGCTACATATTTTATTTGGCTTTAAGCATTTCGTTTCAGCTATAATCTTGTAAAACTAAACCAAGATAATTATCATAAGATCAACAGCAATTTAATGTGCAGAAACTGAAACAACACAAGACCAGATACAAGTTCATTAGAACTGTGTTGATTCACACTAGTAAGCTCTATCCCCATTGCTACCGCAAGCGTAGACTGTATGTATGTGATTCATTAATACTGATATCCCCATTGCTACCACAAGCGTAGACTGTATGTATGTGATTCATTAATACTGATATCCCCATTGCTACCACAAGCGTAGACTGTATGTATGTGATTCATTAATACTGATATCCCCATTGCTACCACAAGCGTAGACTGTATGTATGTGATTCATTAATACTGATATCCCCATTGCTACATGGCGTAAACTGTATGTATGTGATTCATTAATACTGATATCCCCATTGCTACCGCAAGCGTAGACTGTATGTATGTGATTCATTAATACTGATATCCCCATTGCTACCGCAAGCGTAGACTGTATGTATGTGATTCATTAATACTGATATCCCCATTGCTACATAGCGTAGACTGTATGTATGTGATTCATTAATACTGATATCCCCATTGCTACCGCAAGTGTAGACTGTATGTATGTGATTCATTAATACTGATATCCCCATTGCTACCGCAAGTGTAGACTGTATGTATGTGATTCATTAATACTGATATCCCAATTGCTACCACAAGCGTAGACTGTATGTATGTGATTCATTAATACTGATATCCCCATTGCTACATAGCGTAGACTGTATGAATGTGATTCATTAATACTGATATCCCCATTGCTACCGCAAGTGTAGACTGTATGTATGTGATTCATTAATACTGATATCCCCATTGCTACCACAAGCGTAGACTGTATGTATGTGATTCATTAATACTGATATCCCCATTGCTACCGCAAGCATAGACTGTATGTATGTGATTCATTAATACTGATATCCCCATTGCTACCGCAAGTGTAGACTGTATGTATGTGATTCATTAATACTGATATCCCAATTGCTACCACAAGCGTAGACTGTATGTATGTGATTCATTAATACTGATATCCCCATTGCTACCGCAAGCATAGACTGTATGTATGTGATTCATTAATACTGATATCCCAATTGCGACCACAAGCGTAGACTGTATGTATGTGATTCATTAATACTGATATCCCCATTGCTACCGCAAGCGTAGACTGTATGTATGTGATTCATTCATTAATACTGATATCCCCATTGCTACCGCAAGTGTAGACTGTATGTATGTGATTCATTAATACTAAAATCATGGAAAGCACAGCCATATACTAAGAGTCTGCATCATTAGGCTTTTAAAACAATCAAAGTACATGTTCCCCGTTTATAGTCATTCAACACCTCTATTTTAATTAACAGTTGACCACTGTGCCATGATGTTCTGCACATTTTGCACATTTAGTTATAAAGTTATAAGTGATAACATGTGAAAAAATGTTATGCATTTGACAAATGCAGTCACATATCACCAAGAAAAGGCGCAGTATACATCATTTTCACAGGCACTGCATTTTCAAAAATCCTGATCTATTGTCTGTTGACATAATAGTGAATACGCTAGTTCACAGATGCAGGCAATCAGTGCTGCTATAATGTGTGACAGGTAACCCACATGGTCTATACTTCCATGCAGACTTTGCAATGTAGTCAGCCACTAATAAGATTATAATGAAAGCTGCATTGTTATCCAGTTTCCCCACAATTTATGATTCAAAGATGATAACTAAGCACCAAGAACACGTGAGCTACAAGTTGACAAAATCAGGTTATCAAATGGCAGTCAAGAAAAATCCCATAGCTTAGAAAGCTCTCAAGGTTCAAAAAGCTCTCTCAATACTAAGACAAAAAAAAATCTAACACATTCTTGCACTGACTAAAGCCAATAACTGAGGCAAGCAAATTGTGTTCAACAACACATTGTGACTCAATTCCAGTGTTGTTGTGTGTACTTAACACATTCAAATACAGTGTTATTAATGCAAGTCACTGTAGTGTGCAAAAGACAAAGCTAAGAGACAAATGACAAAACCAATATTCCAGACTTTCCAATGTCTATTTTCTGTCTTCTTCACCCTACACCCTACCCTCTGTACAACAATATTCTCCAGACACAACATGTGGGCATTCCAGTTCACAATACTGCTGATATTATTACATGTATGTGTTGTCTCATGTTTTTCTGACACTCATTTAATTTCAAGGCTCTTGAGCAAGTGTTGCCCCAATATGCAGATGCCTCACCATGATTTTAATCTTGTAATCACACTTGGAGATAAATCTCTTAATGAGCTAATCTGAACAAGTGAAAAGGAAACCAGAAGTAATCTTAGCACTGACACAGATCCTTCTCAATGTGTGAAGTTTCCAGGGTTTATAGAATTGAAATCTGCAGACCAGAAGACTAGGAGAATTTGAGGACTCTAATCTGCCTTGTGCTGTCTGAAAGGCCATATGCATCTCTGGATAATGCTGATATTTAAATACTAAACAGTTTCTGTCATTGAAAGATGAATCTATCTCACACATTGGCACTTCTTAGTCCATTCATTTCCTCAGCCTAAACTTCAAATCCTATGCAAAAAGGTTACCCCCAAGGTTCAGATCTGGCCCTACTCCTTTTCTTTATCTACTTTATCAGACTCCATCTTGATTCACCTTACCTCCCTCTCTTGCTGTATGCAGATGACATGGTTTCATTCTAATCCAACCACTATTTGTATCACGTCTTCAAATCAGTCCGCAGGCAGACGTTTACTCCTTTATTCAATGGATGAACGAGAAACGTATTTTATTAATTTCTTCTAAAATGAAGACAATGCTTTTCAGTCCCAGTCAACAAATCAGAAGCATTTCCAGTACCCAACACATCTTCATTCATTGAAATACCTTAACTAAAATGCTAACACTTTCAAATGCCTTGAGATTTGGTTAAGACCCTTCCCCAAACGTTTCTACTCATCTGAGTAACACACTCAAAATGGTCATCCCTCTCTCTATTACTCTAGGCTAATAGAATCTCTCCATTCCTCTCCAGATCCACAAGTGAAGCCACAGGCAAATGTATCTTACTTGTTCTACTACAATATGGACTCTCGTATTGCTATAGCCTCCAAAAGAAAACACCTCCACCATTCAGACCTTGCCATTTCCAGCTGCAGATTTATGTTTCACTCTCTTAGAAATGAACACCAAAGTAATAGATTAGAAAAAGCTAACTGGCTTTCAGTGACACAGCTTTCTGACTTTCCTCTTGCCTCAAAGTTGGTCAAGCTTATCATCAAAGAGACATACCTCCTTTCCTTTTAACCTGCAAACTATTTCAGAATGCAATATCATGCAATCTAAGATATCTTCAACATTCTGGTACTCTCATCTAAACCCATCCAAATCAGACTTCATTGCACTAACTATGCCTTATGTGTTCTTAGCCCCAAACTATAGGATTTACTGCTCTCCTGGCTAAAAGATTATCCCTCATATTCCACATTATCTTTGCAACTAAAATCTCATCTCAAGTTTCAAGACTAATGCTTTTTTTGTCCATAATACTTAAACTTCACCAACTCCTACCAAACCATTCCTCTTAGCTCTATGCTGTTTGCCACAAATACTTGGATACAAGTAATCTGTTATCTGGGCAAATACCGCAAACCTACTGTTATTATTATTGCTTAAAACATGCTTTCTATCAAGTATACATTCTTAATTGTACTACCTCCTACCTGTTTTAGTATGTGACTCACTTTATTTACAATGTCATATATGTAAATGTTTTGTGTACTCCAAGACTGAGTCTGAAATAGGTCCTTAGTGGTCATTGCTTAACCTCAGTTAACAAATTCAATAATAAATAAATTAATAACTTGATGATGACATTGAAGATCAAACTTTCATCATAATGATAGGGTAGGTGCAGTTTGGTCACATGTGGATATACCTCTCTCCTTTGCTAATATCAGATGTAACAGAACATTCACTTTTCAGATAATGACCCGTTTTGTCTTTATCCTGTCAAGATAACCGGAATGACTGATTATCATGTTAACACTGACAATTCCATGGCTCAGGAAAGATGTCTTATCACTGAAGTGGACTTTTACTATGTTGGCTTGTGTGTCCTATGGTTAAACCTGCCATACTTGTTGACAGGCTTGGATGCATTAATATCTTGTATAATGGCCTTCCTGTCTAAGTAATTGCTCAGTTATGTTTCTTTTATCCTTGTATGTCAGATAAATTCCACAGGTGCTGTGTATTTTCTCTGTTCACACTACTGACACTGCTCTTTATTGGCTTATCACCAGTCTTCTTTATAATAAAACTTGCCTTATTTCTTTGTTATTTTCTCAGACTACAAAGAATCACAATAGTTTAGACTGGTATATTGTTGTTAAAGAAATGAAGGCTTGTGCTTCTCTTTGTCTGCGCATATATTTCTGACTTTATTTTAAGTATTGCTGGAGGCATTTTAAAGATGGGCATGTCTGAGTACAACATTAATTTTCTGTTTGAACAGGCAACATCCTGAAGGCAGTTGGACATACCCAGTAGATTTATACAAGAAAATAAATAATACATTTTTTTAGTAGGGAGGAAATTAAAAATCAAAAGAAAAGGGCAAATGACATTCCCCAGGTGTTTAATTTCATCTCACACATATTTTCCTTGATTGAAAATCATTTTCTTTTAAACTTATAACCCTTGAGGATTACATTCAAGGTAAATAAAAATGGAAGTTTTCATAAAAAATTAGATTTCTGTAAGACACTGACACAGATGAATATAACAGTAGCCATGCTTTAACTGTCTGCGTGGTGCACACTTATTTAATAAATATAAGTAAAGAAATAAATAACACTAGTCTGTCACCTAGGCAAAATATAATTTAATAAGCAAGTAATGCAAAAATATGAAAGCAAAAGACTCCAGTACCACAAGGAGTGGTCTTTATCCACCAAAGCCACAAGATGAGGTTGCTTTTTTGGCTAGAATGTGGGCACTGGTATTCAGCACCTTATATTATTCATTTATTGTGCAACATTTGTCTTGTTTTACACTGATTTTTGGTATACCTTTCTTTCCAGTTATTATCAGTTTCCTTATTCCATTCTCTGTAGGTGTGGGTTCTTTTCTTGTGCCATTAATTCGAAGTAGTCTAAAGACAGAAAGCACTTCCTGTATATATGTCACGTGATCCTTACTCCTCTCCCAGACAGTGCAAGTCACAATGCCAGAGTAAGCCTGCATCCTATAACTTGCTGCACACTTTCTAGTGATCTGAAAGCCCTCAGTCAAATATTCAAAACCATGATGTAATACATTGTAGCCTCTCTCTTGACTAGGACAGATAACAATAATACTTTATATAGTCTATTTTAATCACATCAAACTATTCATACTCACACACACACATAGGTATACACTCATAATCATATGTACACAAACCAGAGTTTAATGTATGTATCGTTTATTAAATAAATGAGGTGTGTTTTCAAACATAAAGCCAGATAATTTTATACAGAGAATTATATAGCCTCGAAAGGCAATATAGACAAATATATATCACAGTGATAAATATGAAATGGTAATGATTGTCACTATGTTGTCAATGTCATATATCTACAGGGTTGGGATAATGGAGGAAGCAGATAAAGTATAAAGAATCAGTCCATGCTGGTGGAAGAGGGTTGAGGGGGAAGGCAGTTTGCATGGCGATAGGTAAAGGAGGAAGTTAGAGGTTGGATGAGTTTAATAATGACTTTAGTTATTGAGTGCATTATACAAGAGGATTAATAGTGAGGACAAACAAGGATTTATGTAAGTGACAGCAGAAGAGGAAATAGACAAGCATTTGGACTCACTTATGAGGACTTTTTTAAGTAGCTCTAGGTGACTTATTATTTCTGTTTAATTAATAGATCCATAGATTTTTTTCCAAGCAATTTAGTCTGAGTACCATATAAGCTTTCCAGTTTGCAAAGTCGTCATCATTTGTCAAACTTTAATTACTTGAAGTACTTGAGTTTCTCTCATATTGTTCTCCAGTAAAACTTTTATTACAGTATAATAAGACAAGTAGCCCTAAACAGTCTTCATTAAAAAAAGACTCGGATGTCTTATTAATAACACTTAATAAAACACTGCTAGAAAATAACCCATAACAATTTTTGTACAGAAGTCGACACTGAAATCTTGCCTTATGAATATTTATCTGATGTACTAACTGTAACTTAGTAAATCCACTCTTTCTGTCTTTAATAAAAATGATCAGGTGGTGGCATTACTCTCCTTTTGGCTGAACATAAATATTAGTCAGCAGATGGTGAAGAGGAAGTTTAAAATCTGAGGCAAAGTTAAGCAGACTGAACGGAGAGTACCTCATGGCATAAGAAAAACATTTGGATTGATATCAGCACCATAACAACCACAATTGGTGTATGCCTCCCCTTCCTGTCCCCATCTTTTATCTATTATATTAGGGACCAGATTCCTAAAGAGTGGCTTTCAGTGTAAGTTTGCCCTGATTATGAAAGATTTGCTCTTGTTGACTTACTTCAGTATAAGACTTAACTAGAACAGGCTTACTAAGGGGATCAGATTCCAAAACAGCTGCTTTCGGCCTGCTCTATGTTTAAGTGATCACTTACACTGAGAGCAAGTCTTCTGGAATCTAGGCCTAGGTGTCACATGTATTCAATTTAGACTCACATAAAATGCAGGTAAGTGCATGTTTTCACTGTTTACAAAATATGGTTATTAAGGTTTACTATAAAAGCTTGGAAACTGAATCGGTTTACCAGTATGTGGTTGACTTGCAGTTCCTAAGTCGGCAGAATGCAGAACCAAAATCGATCAACTACACTACATGAATGGGTAGTGTAGATTGATAATTTGGGTTTGACATTGTGCAGGGAGGCCATGGTTCAGTGATGAGCAGGGAATTAGCCCATTTCCTCACTGTAGTACGATTTCGGATTTGGTATATTTAATGTGCAGGGGGTGTGGTGGGTGCAACCCCACTCCGGGGGGATGCCGGGGGGCATAGGCCCCTTACAAATAGTACAATTACCGTACCGTTGACCGTTGAGCATAACAGTGCATTAATGTGCATAGCATGGGTGAGTGACGTCACCTACTGCTATGTCGAACCCGTCAAACCAGGAATATCGGGTATGTGATTTCCAACATTCTGCCTTTTAGACATGTCAGAAATTAACATTTTGGATGGACATTCTGATCATTTGACTGACCCATGTTCAATAATATTATAGTAAACTGGTTATTAAAATGCGTTAAAAGCTGGTGTTTCCTTATTATAACAGGTATCTCCAACCACTTTCTTTTTTTTCCCTTTAAACTTCATAATGTTAATTTTATATATGTTATGTAAGCTTTACGTTATCTGTTCTTTACTTAATGTATTCATGTACATGATTTCTTTTTCTATCTATGCCACCTTTGTGAAAGTCTTTGCCAGTGTTTACATGTTCTTGGTGTGTCTGTTTCTGCTGACTATCCATTAATAAAAATAGTATTTTTCTTTTTCTTGTCTAAACAGATATGTTTACATTGTTTTGGTTGCCATCAAGCAAATTACAAAAAAAAAAAACTTGAACAGGTAGACCTCAGTTAAACAGAATTTTTAAAGATCTATGCCACAATCTAATATTTGAGAATGCTGTTTCTTCCACTTTAAGCATAATATAAAATTTTAGGACAAGCAGTCAAATGTCTCTTTTTACTCTTTTTACCTCCCCCAAACAAAAGAAAATAAAGATAGTCCCAGACATGCACTTAGAATAATTTTTATTTTATTTTTTTTATTTAACATTTTGTTGACCGGGAATGTCCGACTAGGTTCCACAGAGCCTGTTTTCAGCGGAGGCCCGGGGAGAAATGCTCCAGATGCATGTCTTTCGAATGTGGGAGGAAACCGGAGTACCCGGAGGAAACCCACGCGAACACAGGGAGAACATGCAAACTCCACACAGAAGGCATCCCAGCCGGGAATCGAACCGGAGAACCTCTTGCTGTGAGGCGACAACGTTAACCGCTGCACCACTGTGCCGTATGTCACTAAATTTGTATTTTTTCACTCAATTTATTACAGATGGTGCTGGTACAAACGGTTTCCTTATTTCATATGTACATATAAATTTGAACTGTATATAGAATTTTCCAAATAAAGTAGTCAGCGATGTATTGCCTTATGGTTGATTAAATTTCCAACCCAATTATAAGGCCATAACTGATTCTAAACATTAAAACTCGGTATGTGTGTGTCTTTTTCTTCTTATCGATGAACAGGGCTATAAAATAGATACAGCTGTATATTTTATGGTACTTCCTAGATTTTCCGCATCTAGGAAAGTGAAAGAGGTTTTTTATTTCATTTATGTAGTAAACTGGTATGCAGTTAATTAGAGGAGAGCCAGTATATCATAAAACACAATCATTGCTTGGCATACTGTTTTGCTAAATATATATGGTAACCTCTCATGCCCCAGCACATTAATCTACTCTGTAGATACTTGGTACCTCTTTCCTACATCTTCATTGTTAAGAAAATAAAGTAACGCTATAACACATCTGAAAAAGAACATGAAAAGTCAATGTAATTGCTTCACTGACCACTTGATACAGCAATTGTACTCCTACTAAAATAAACTGGCTTGACAAGTTTATGAGGTTCATACACCTATCAGCTGTGTTCTGTACGCATTTCAATGGGTATCTTGAATGACTTCATTAAGCATCTATAATGCGGTATGAGAACTGTTCTTGGAAATTGCCTATTAAAATACTAATTTAATCAACCATAAGGCAATACATCGCTGACTACTTTATTTGGAAAATTCTATATACAGTTCAAATTTATATGTACATATGAAATAAGGAAACTGTTTGTACCAGCACCATCTGTAATAAATTGAGTGAAAAAATACAAATTTAGTGACATACACATGCAAAAACATAAGCTGTTTTTTATGATGTAGGAATACATTCTATGGAATTTCAAGAACTACTCACTAGATGCAACATGACAGTAGGATAAGTGCATCCATGAGAAGCCATGCAAAGAACTATCATGGAAATGATGAATAATGACATAGGAAACTTCCAGACACTGCACCCAACCCAGTATGGTTTTGTCAAGGGTAGGTCATGCCTACTCAAACAGGTGGACTTCTTTGAGAGGGTCATTAAGGCAATGGATGAGGACAAAATTGTTCACACTGCATAACTTGATCTGGCCAAGGCATTTGACACAATACCCCTCACAGGCATTCTTGACAAACTCAAGAGGTTATGTATAAACCCTCATGTCACCCATGTGACAGCCAGCTGGCTCACACATAGGACCCAGGAAGTCATAATCGGGGTGTCCACCTCTAGGAAGAAGCAGTCATCAGCAAGGGACATTAGAGATCAGCCCTGGGACCTCTCCTTTTTGGCATCTACTTCTCTGAAGTCAAGACCTATGTCACGGACCTCTGGTTGAACAGATTTGTGGACAATTGCAAACCAGGAGAAGTCACAGAATCTTCTACCAACATCAATGTTCTCCAAGAAGTGCTGACATAGACATATAACCAGTGTCAGAGGCATGGACTAAAACTAAATGCCAAGAAAGGCATAATAGTGTTCTTCAAGTCATCCACCCCCTGGTAACTATCATATCAACAACACACCTCTAAGAGTCTACCCAGTAGTCAGGGACTTGGAGGACACATGGAGAAATTAATCTTTGACCATCATGTGTGTATGGTAGTGAGGAAATCATTCAATGCTTTGCAATTTATGAACAAAAGCTGGAGCATCTAGGCCCAAAGACGTTATAGTTCAACTGTAGTTGGCATTCAGCAGACCTATCATTGAGTATACTGTCCCCTTTGGTATGTACCTAACTAGGCACAGCCAACAGCTGGAACATTCACAGAGATTCCTTGCTAAAAGAATACAGGGCATAAATAACATGTCATATGTAAACAGCATCAAAGCCCTATCCCTTTATTCTATCTCCTACAGACTGTTGAGGGGAGATCTATCCCTAATATCATTGGACCCCACTTTGATGGACCTCCTGCATATCCACAAAACAAACAACACCAGAATTACCTGTTTTAAAGACTTAAACCTTGCCTCTAATATAGGTGAAAAGATAGTTATGTATCTCAGAGAGCACTCTTTCTCTGGAATAGGCTCCCCATCCATGTGAAGCAGACTTCCTCTGCAACATAATTCAAGTACAACTTGGGTAATTGTATGGGGAACAGGAAATTCATCCCTGGTTTGGCACCTGTGTCTCTAATTACAACAGGCAGTCTGTAAAAGGTTCATATACCAGGGCCCTACTTCTAAATGTTTCATCTACCAAGCCCCTGCTTACAATTAAGTAGGGGACCAAAACTTGTTGGAGATTTGGAATGCATGGCTACGTTTATAAAGGCTCCAGTGATCATTAGCCTAGTACACACCTTTGAACTTATGAACCTATAATGGTGGTATGATCCTGAAAAATGGTCAAAAGTACAATCAAACCAGTTGATATACAAAAACATACGAGAACATTTCTAGCAGAAACATGGTAAAACCTTCTTTGGATGTCCTTACTGCCATAACTAAATCTCTCAAAAAAATGGCCACAGTGAAATTAGTTATAGTTAAGGGCCTCTTATCCCACTACTGCAGCCTGGCAATCCATTCTTAGCAGGCTACAGCATAGTAGTATAGCATGTAGTGCTGTTGTATCATTCATGTGGCACACAGTGCTTCTGTATCATTCATGTGGCATGCAGTGGTGTTGTATCATTCATGTGGCATGCAGTGCTGCTGTATCATTCATGTAGCATGCAGTGCTGTTGTATCATTCATGTGGCATGCAGTGCTGCTGTATCATTCATGTAGCATGCAGTGCTGTTGTATCATTCATGTGGCGTGCAGTGCTGCTGTATCATTCATGTTGCATGCAGTATGTATCATTCATGTGGCACGCAGTGCTGCTGTATCATTTATGTAGCATGCAGTGCTGTTGTATCATTCATGTGGCATGCAGTGCTGTTGTATCATTCATGTGGCTTCTCTGATTTATCCTGCTGTTACCATACATTTTTGACAGGTGATCCGCTTTCCTCCCACATCTCTAAGGCATGTTATTAGGTTAACTTGTAATCTTCAGATGCTCAAAGCTGTGTGTGTGTGTGTGTGTGTGTGTGTGTGTGTGTGTGTGTGTGTGTGTGTGTGTGTTGTTGTGTGTGTGTGCATGTGCGTGCGCGTGTGAGCGCGTGTGCATGTGTGCGTGTGTGTGTGTGTGTGTGTGTGTGTGTGTGTGTGTGTGTGTGTGTGTGTGTGTGTGTGTGTGTGTGCACGCGAGCATATATGAGTGATGACAGAGATGTGTCAAAGTGCTGGAGAAGTATGACTACCTGAGGTGTAGGAGTGAAGAATAGTAACAGTAGAAAAGGACTGGTGCAACTTTGAAGAAAAATTACCAGAAAGGATCCTGGCCATATCATAATTCCATCCTTCTATCCATCCATCCATCCATCCATTCATCATTCAGTCAATCAGTACACATTTCACAGTGCTATGGTACATACCCATATGTATTTTGCAATTGTGTTTGTTAATTTATCTGTGACCTGTGCATGCCTAGTAACCATTTTTTTCACAGCAGTTACATTATCATTTACTTATCAGCATGGATTAGCTCTTTTTGTGAGTCAAGGCCTAACTGCATAATGCTGATGCTCTCCTAAACATTTAGGAGGAACCTTGTGTCTCTGCCATTTTGACTTCTGTTATGTGTACTGATTGAGCCTTTGATAGAATCTAGTTTTGCTTAAAATAGAAATAGTTGTAATTATTTCATTGAAATCTGTGAGTAACAGTTTGCTATACCGTGGCATATGCATTATGCTTTTCCTTTATGTAATTTTATAAGCCATTCTTATGAGCACCTTGTAAAAGCATACAAAGAATGTCAGAAGCTGAGATAAACTGAGACAAAAGGAGAAAGAGACGACTGTATAATCATACAATTGACATCCACAGCTATGTAAATGGGATGTTCTCAAAACTGTAATAAACTGTTTACATTAAACTGTCTGTTACTAATCCAGAGACAAATCCTTCAAATTTCAGAATTATTGAGAGGTTTCAAAAATTCCAGGAAATTCCTTCTGCTGTGAATGTAGACATTTTGCAAAGCATTCCAAAGTACAAGTAAAACATTGTATGTGATGTCCTTGTTAACCTGTATTCATGCAAAAATAAAAGTGGCAATCTGACAGTATTCTTTTTATAAAACGTGGGGCAATGTCTGTAGTTTGTGGTGGCACACAATAGTAGATTATACTGAAATGTAGCTATATCATACCATATAACTTCCTTTGGTGCCACTGACAGACAAGTTCTGCTTTTTATTACTATCCTTTGAATACAATATCTGAATTCAATGTAGGAGTTGCTGTAGGAGTAAATGGCTTATGTGGGAGAAGGTTCTTTTTTGAAGCTGTCATCCATAATTGCTAATTAGTGCTGATGGAAATGGGACTGTTAAAGCATACAGGAAAGGTTAAATATTTTAAGTTTAAGCTTGACTCACTGTCCATCTCCAAGTCAAACTAAGTACAGTAAATCCACCCCTTGGAATTATTCTACTTTAGTTTTGCAGTAAACAGCAAAATCACTAATAAAATGATTAGAAATGACCAGGAGTTGCCAAGAAAGAATATTGAAATGTATTATACCTAAATCTTGTTTTTAACTGCACTAATTTGTTGTATTCAGCTGCTGCTAATCTTTCTGTAGAATATATAAATGCATCTAATGTAAAACAGGAACCATACCTTTAAACAAGAGTCACTGTTTTTGCCTGCTATCATGTTGCATTATGACTTCCTGTGCAAGATTTCTCCATGGATATAAAATAGCAGGGGGTGTTTCAGTATGAATGAGTTCTATCTTATTAGCCTATAAATATCTGTTTTTTGCAGCTACTAAATGGAAAGTTATCAGCCCAGTGCAATAGACAGATACAGTCCTGTCTATGACCAGGTGACCCTAGTATGATTAGCAGGTTGGGTATCTGATAGTATTGGCTGTGCCAGTTCTTTGGGGTGGGGTGGATCTTAATACCACCTACACACCTAAACTCTGACTTGCTACACAATTTCTCTCTACTACTCACCATGACAACTGACATTAGTACTAGTTCTATCACTGCTTGCACACATAACATCTTTCTACAAATATTCCCTGTATCATAATCTGCCATCCCCTATTACACATACAATCACTTCATATACTCCCTCCTCATGACACTTCTCCATAACTTCTAACCCATTTTCTTATTCTTTTATTTACCTCTTCAAGATAAAACATCTTTAATATTGATTAACCTTCTAACTTACACACTTTTGTCATAAATTGAAATTTAAATGAAAGCATCCCTATATACACCTATACCTCCCACTGATTATCAAACTTTGAGGAGATGTCCATTCAATCCAATCTTACCACAGTATGCACTAAATACCCCCACACCATCAATAACTCCCACTCCAAGCACTGCTCTACAGCAAACAAAAATCTCTGGCTACTTTTAATTAATGTTAATTTAGGAAGCATTCAAAGCATACTAGAAATCCATGGATAGCGCTCAGCTGTATAGATTTTTGCAGAATGTCCAGATTTCTTACTCGTATTTTTGGTCTGTTTCTCATAAAATTGTAAATTTCTGGCAAATCACTGGCAATCATTGAGTGAAGTCAGAAAATAATGGCATCCATTGCATTCTGAGACTTCATATCCTTCAGAAAATCCATGCTAATGCAAAACCTGTTATTCTATCAATTTTCTAAGTTTGTAAAAGCAATAGTTCAAAAAAAGTCCCTATTTTTAGGCCTCCCCCCCCCACCATTTTTGTAGTTTTGTCCAAAATTTATTGCTGTAAGAGGTTTTAGTCCGTGCATGGATAGCCCAGCAATCTGCAGATGCCATTATAGTTACAGAAACATGGCTTAAACAAGATATAAAATATAAGGAAATTCTCCCACCTCGTGGAATGTCATGAAATCAAACAGAAAAGAACGGGGCAGGAGGAATGGCTACATTTTACAAGAACAATATTAATTATTAGGTCTGTATCCCATTAACCCTCCTATAGTCAAAAATGCTGAGATCATCACATCTTTACTGAAAATCAATAAATGCAAAATAACAAACTTAGTTGGAATTTGTATGCCCCCAGGCAATAATACTGATACAGCTAGCTCTGAACATCCATCCTGCAGGAAACTATAAATGAGGTTTGGTAAGAAATTAGTTTGTCCAGGGACATCTTCAGAAATGGTTAGAAAAATATAGTAGTGGGAATTAAGAGGGAGGGGAGATGAAAGGTTTAAATGGGAAGGAGGGATAATATGGAGGGATGAGGTAAGAGTAGAGAGGGGCTTAAGGGGTGGATTGAATAGTGGGGATTGTGGTTATTTTATCAGTCTGGGTAGGGCGGAGATGATCTTCCCCCTCTGGTGTTGGATGGGAAGGGAAAGTAAGCAGATGGATGAATAAGTGAGCAGAGGTAAGGATGCTGCTTATTTGGTTGAATGTTTTTTAAGTTAATAAGTGGTAAATGAAGTGAGTGACGGGGTGCTGCTTCATAAGTAAAATAAGCGAGCAGAGGTAAGGACGCTGCTTATTGAGTTGGATATGTAATTCAATAAATGGTAAATGAAGTGAGTGACTGGATGCTGTTTCACAAGTAAAGTAACTGAGTGGAGGTATGAATGCTGCTTACTGGGTCAGGATGAGCGAGGTCACACAGTCCTGGTTACATTACTTTACATTACATGGATGTTTATGCTGTGATTAATATCAACTATACTATGTTTCAGTTGTAATTAATAAATATTAGTTAACAAAGTTATGTTTATGGAAGTTTAATAAAGGTCTTCAAATGTCATTTAGTGTGATGATTTATTGAAGGAGACTGGGAAAATTCTAGGTTATTTCAACATTGTTTGGCAAACCAAAACAAATGAATCCATCCACATTGCCATCGACCTCTGTGAATTCTAGCAACTAATCTCCACAACAACTAGGTACAACAATCATCATCAGCCCCTTTTTCCCATTTTCTACATGGGGACAGGGTATCGTGTTAACTGTCATCAACTCTCTCGATTCAGTGCCACACTTCTACCTTCTTCAACACTCACACCTGACTGTCGCAGATCTTCTTTCACACAGTCCATCCACCTCTTTGCTGGACATCCTCGCTTCTTCTTACCTTCTTTCTGAAAGTCCCAAATCTTCCTCACCAGATTGTCATCTGCTTTTCTGCACATGTCCAAACCGCCATAATAGGTTCATAGTTGTGTACTAGGCTAATGGCCCCGTAGCCTTTACAAGCCTAGCTCATAGGATTACCCTGGCATCATGCCACCCAACCTTAGTTCTCAGTGCCTCTGTCGAGTAGAGCCACTGGAGTGATCCCTGGGGTGAATTTTCTATTTGCCATCCACTCATCAAGATTTCGCTTGAAGAGGGCCAGTGAGGTGCTCGGCTTGACATGTATGGGAAGCCTATTCCAGAGCATAGGCAGTCTCTGGGTTATGAACCTGTCCCTCAAGCTTGTTCTGTTGATTGTGGTAATGAGGTTGAGGTCTCTGGAGCATGTAGTACGGAGGGATTGGGATTTCTTTAGATGTAGCACTTCTAACAGAGCTGGGTCAGACATGGCTTTGTAAGTCAAGCAGAGATCACCTCTAACTAGGTGATATGAGACCGAGAATAGTTGGAGTTTTTTGAGTCTGTCCATATAGGACAAGTGTTTAAGGCCTAAGATCCTCTTTGTGAGGTATTTTTGTGGCCTCTCCAGTTGTTGTAGGTGTCTAGAGAGGTACATGCCAAATGGGACATTGTACTCGATGATTGGCCTAATGAGGGAAGAGCAGAGGGAGACAATGACCTCTTTCTTCCTGGATGCAAAACCCTTAGTAATGAGATGTGCCACATAGAAGGACTTTCTGACCACAGTGGCAATGTGGTGGTCAAAAGAAAGGTTGCTGTCAAACAATGTTCCCAGATCTCTTATGATGCCTTCTGTGTTCAGTGGACTACCATCGATGTGGTAATTCATGGGAACCGGGTTCTTCCCAAAGGGGATGATGAACATTTTTTGGCATTGAGCTTAAGGCCGTGGTTGTGACACCAGTCATTGGTTTCAGTGAGGCCTTTCTGTAGGATGTCAACATCACTTGCGGAGTTAATTATGGCTCCCAACTTGCAATCGTCTGCGAACTTTGTCAGCCAGAGTTCCTTCCTGTTGGCCTGTACTTCAGAAAAGTAGATACCAAACAGGAGAGGACCCAGGACCAAACCCTGTGGGACTCCTCTCGTGACTGGTCGACAGTCTGACTTGGAGTCAGCTACTTTCACACTGTCGGTTCTATCTTTGAGCCAGTTTGCAACCCACCTAGTGATATAGGGGTTGATGCCTAGCTCAATGAGTTTTTCTATGATTCCTGAGTGGGGAATGGTATCAAAGGCCTTTGCCAGATCAAGGTAGGCTGTATGAACCACCTTGCCTTCATCCACAGCTCTAGTGACTGACTCAAAGAAGTTGACCAGGTTGAACAGGCATGATCTACCCTTCCGGAAACCAAACTGTGTGGGATCCAGAGTTTGGAGGTTCCCTATATCTTTGTTTCTTAGGTCCATGATGATGCGTTCCATAGCTTTCAATATCAGACTTGTCAGGCTAATGGAGTGATAGTTCCCAGGGTCTGTAGTCACTCCTCTTTTGTGGAGAGGGATGACTGTAGCAGTGCCCCATTTGTTAGGAACAAAGTCTGAGATGAGGCTGTGATTGGACAGGGCACACAGGTGAGGTCCCAGTTCACTCTGTAGTTCATGTAGAACACAGCCAGGGATATTGTCAGTCCCATAGAAGCTATATTCTTGGCCTTTGACAGTGCAGTTTTAACCTGTGCAGCAGTAATACTGGGTGCCTGGCAATCTACTGATATTGTGATTGTACCTTTTGTGGGGGAGAGAGGGGTAAAGTTGGCACTGAATCTGTCAGCCAGTATATTGGCAATATATGTTGGCTCGGTATAGGAGGTGCCTGTTCTCTTTGATCTTTTCTGCAATTGGAGCTACTTTGGCTAGTGCTCTCTTGTCCTCATTTCTTCATCTTTCCAACAGTGTGCATCTGACCACTTTTCTCAAGCACTACATTTCCATCACCTCTTAACGTCTTCAACTGCTCTGCCTTTACTGCCCAGGTTTCTGTACCATACAGTAGTACTGGTTGCACCACTGTCTTGTACACCTTACTTTTCAGCTTCTTTGGCATTCTTCTGTTATAGACTATACCTGATACTCTATGCCAGTTGACTGCAGCCCCTCTGATTCTTGCTTTGACCTCTTCATTCAGACTTCCCTTCTCCTCGACCACCGCTCCCAGATACCTGAAGTTATTTACCTGTTCCACTATCTTCCCTTCTATCTCTATTCACAGCTTCTTCTGACTTCCCCAATTTGCTGCCATTACCAACATCTTATCTGTGCTTAGTTTCATCCCATGTGTCTTCAATTTTGCATTCCATTCTCCTATCATTTGCTGAAGTTCTTGCTCAGAGTCTGCCAGTAATGTCACATCATCTGCATACAGCAACTTTTTTTATCTGTCCCCTCTGACCTGTTTGCTAATATAGTCTATCACCAGTGTGAAAAGCAGTGGGCTCAAAGCTGAACCTGGTATGCACCCACTCCCACTGGGAACCCCTTTGTGAGGCCAAACACTGTTCGTACTTGAGTCATTGTGTCCTTGTACATAGCCTGCACTAATTCTACCAATGTTTATGGGACTTCAAACCACCGCAGTGCTGCACAAATCAGCTCTCTTTAGATCTTGTCATATACTTTCTCCAGGTCTTGGAATGCTCAGTTGGTGACTCTCCTCAAGTATCTGTCTCACTGCAAACATCGGGTCATTTGTGCTTCATCCTGATCTGAATCTCAACTGCTCATCTCCCATCTTACATTCTACTACTCTGCGTTTCATTTATCAATCACCCTTTCCAGAACTTTCATGCAATGTGATAGGAGTTTGATGCCTCTGTACTGCCCACAGTTGTGGATGTCCCCTTTGTTCTTGTACACTGGCATGAGTATGCTTACTCTCCAGTCATCAGGGATACGCCTTTCTCTCCACACTGCTATTAGTACCCTTAGGAGCCATTTCTCCCCTATCTCACCCAGCATCTTTATCATATCTGCTGTGACCTCATCAGAGCCTCCTGCTTTCCCTGACTTCATTTTCCTTAGTGCTATTCTTACTTCTTCTAGGGTGGGCTCATCTTCTTCTCACATTGTAGGCTATTTCTGGGACAGTACAGCTTTTGTGGAGTTTTCATCATTCAGAAATTGCTGGAAATATTCCTTCCATCTGCTTTTGATGTCTTGTGGAGTGGTAAGCAGGTTGTTGCTGGCATCCCTTATGAAGGGTGTCTCACTATCTTCTTTATCTTTCTGTCTTTGCCTCACAAACTGGTATAGTTTCTTTGTGCCACTTAGTGAGTCACTTTCCAGAAGTTGGTAGAGTGTTTCTGATGCCCTATTCTTTGCTATTGCAACTTCTTTCTTAGCTTCTTTGTTAGCCAACCAATAGTACTTTCTAGCCAGGTCAGTCTTTTTTATCTCCCACTTCTTCATGCACTCCTGCTTTCTTTTGATGACTTCCTGGAGTTCAGCATTCCACCACCAGCTTTCCTTATGTACGTTATTTCCATAACTGGCTAAACCACATATCTCTTCTAGCAAACAAATAAATCCTAAACAGCCCAGAAGTTGAAAATGTTGAAACACAGGTGCCCAGTAGGGAAGGTAGCTGGAATAAAGAAGCTGAACCACGACAAAGTAAAATCTTCTTTTTTAATACAAAATGGTGAGCGCTTTCGCAAAGATAACCATTGGTTCATCAGACAATTCACTCAAACAGCAACAGCACTTAAAAACTTTAATTCATTGCTAAAACAACCAATCCTACCACTCAAAGTTAATTCAGCACTCAGCAATCAATTAATTACTATGGTTAGGTTTTGCCCTTAGTTAATTGCTGAAGTCAGAAAAACACCGTTTAAAAACCACATGCACAAAATGTAAAAACAAGAACATGTGGATGAATATAAATAAAATACATAAAAAGTCAGTGAATAAATACATACACTCATGTTGCCCATTTAGTAACTTCTTGTGTGTGTGAGTATAAGAATAAAAATATATGTACATTTATATAAAAATATAAAATATAAGCAGAACACACTCAACAACCTAATACATATATTCTGCCTAATAAATGCACATGCTGTCCACCTAGTAAATACATATGCTTTAAACATACATCTCAACAGATACTTGTCTTTAGTGATATCTATGCTAGAAGGAGCTCAAGAAATACTGTCATATTGACCCAAAGCCCTGCATGTGTTTATGTTCCACATGTTCTTGTTTTTACATTTTGTGCATGTGTTTTTTAAACAGAGTTTTTCTGACTTCAGCAATTAACTAAGGGCAAAATGTAACCATAGTAATTAATTGATTGCTGAGTGCTGAATTAACTTTGAGTGGTAGGATTGGTTGTTTTAGTAATGAATTAAAGTATTTAAGTGCTGTTGCTGTTTGAATGAACTGTCTGATGAAGCAATGGTTACCATTGCAAAAGCGCTCACCATTTTGTATTAAAAAAGAAGATTTTACTTTGTCGTGGTGCAGCTTCTTTATTCCAGCTACCTTCCTACTGGGCACATGTGTTTCAACACATATCTTTTATGTAGTCCTAACACATGCTGTTTTTAGGTGCTGCCATTCTTGTTCAAGAAGCTCAGTTAGAAAATATCTATATTAGACTGCATCCACAGGTTCAGTCCTTGACACCTTAAGCAGTCCCCTTTCC
The DNA here is from genome assembly GCF_019279795.1 of Protopterus annectens. Taxonomy (NCBI): domain Eukaryota; kingdom Metazoa; phylum Chordata; order Ceratodontiformes; family Protopteridae; genus Protopterus; species Protopterus annectens. The sequence goes on from NC_056730.1 coordinate 1,137,535,734, forward strand.
ACTTTCACTATTAGAGAGCATATTATTACCCACAAATTCCATTGATACAATTGTGTACATAACCTGTCTACCTTCCAAATAGATACACTAATCACCAACTTAGAATCTGTCAAATGGACCTCATAACAAACCCTCAAACTACATGCAACAGTATCCTTGTTTAATGCTATTTTCTAAATGTTCTAAATGAACTAGCCCTTATCAAAGCTAAGAGAATAAAATTGAATGCAGCTTCATAGCTATCAAGATAAATTAAATCAATTAATGAATCAAAAGGAAGGTTCGGTACTACTAATGGAAAAAAATGAAGCTAACCTAATAAAATATAACAGTTGCCAAACTCACTCAAAGCAAAATCAAGTTAGACTAAAAATTTATTACACAAACCTACAAAACTCTACTTAATTCCAACCTAAACTGTTCTGGCCCTCCAATCAATCAGCTCTTTCACCCAAGTCAGTCTACTTAACCAACTCTTTATTTAACTAATCACATTGAAAGCATTGCCAGCCAGTTCAAATCACTTTTCATCAATGATGTAACCTTTCTTCTAAAAAGCACAGTCCTTAATGGTCCCCCATCCTCAAAACCTGCTCAACACACAAATAACTTGTGTTTGCAGCCCATAATTAACTCCACTATCAAAAGAGCTCCTCAAGCTAAAACCTTGCCAGCTGAATATGTCAATCTTGCAGTTGAATCCATGGCCTATAATGTTTTTATACTAATCAACTGTTCAATCAGAGAAAGTTATGTCCAAGAACTCTATAAAAAATCTTCCATATTACCAGTGCTTGAATGTGGGAATTCCACAGACCTCTCCCGTTATTGCCCATAGCCATTCTATCTCCACTTTCTAAAGTACTAGCAAAGTACAACCAAACCCAACTACTTAACTTTCTCTATGATAATCAACTCCTATCTCCAAAGCAGCATGGATTTTATTCACATCACAGTACTATCTCTGCTCTTCTCAATTTTCCACATCCATTAGCCAAAGCAGAAATGAAGACAACCTCATCTCTCTAGTATTTTCAGACCTGACTAAAGCTGTCGCTACTGTATTCCACCAACTTCAGATAAATAACTTTTCATTAGGACTGTGTTGGCCAGATCTCTTCTGGTATAACAACTATCAGACTGTCAGAGAGCAGGCTGTTAAATGTCAAATAGACATCTCTTCCTTTTTATCTGTCACAGTGGGTGTCTCTCTTAGGTCTGTTCTAGATCCAGTCTTTTCCAACATATTTACCAGCTCCACAGTGCAGGAATACATGAGACTATCTTACACAATGCAGAGGACTCAACAATAATCTGCTCTGTGAAGAATATGGAAAAACTGCAATAGATAACCTGTTAATCCCTACTATCTATTGAAAGTTGGGTCCATGTCACAGTTCCTCTTCTACACACAGCATACAGTTTTGTTCCTAACAAGAATGCATATAGCGCAAATGTTAATTGCAGTGTTAGCTATTATTTCTACTTGGTTTGCTTGCAATTTTATATTGCATGGTTATCATCTGAACTCTAACTAGTTTTTAACTGATACTCGGATTTCTATTTACCAAGTATGGAGCTCATACCAGCATTTTACAAAGGTTATTTTATCAATAATATTTAGTTTATTCAGATATACTTCACTGTGTGGGTTTGATTACTTACTTCTTTCTGTATTATTTTAACAAACTTACACTAACTTTATAACATTATTACTTGTCATTTTTCATACATTTTCTTAAGTTCTGTAACTTGTGGTACATCAGTGTTAGATTTTATGTAGTACTTTAAGTCTTGGCCTTCTATCTTAGCATTATTTGGATAAGCTACACAGTGAGGGATCACAACTCCAGTACTGGGGACAGAGTTTTAACTTTTACTGACATTATATGATGGATTCTTTAAACTGTTATGTACTCAATGACCTGATAAAGACATGTTACATCATAAAATGTAGCTTATATATGAAAATATAATGGCAGTCACTGTCTTAATTGTTATATGAACTGATCAATATAATTAAAAGTAAAATGCTTAAAAATGATGACACCTGCCCATGCATTTATGGCAAGGCTTTTACTTTATTAAATAAATTCATTAATTGCTGGTGAGCTGATGTTTGTATGGAAAACAATAAGTGTGAACAACAAATAAATGAACACAGTGCAAGCTCGTAGGAGTCCTTCCCGATAAATTCCGGATAAAAGTCGAGAAGGACTCCTATGAGCTTGCACTGAGTTCGTTTATTTGTGGTTTGTTGTTTTTTCAGCTTTAAAAGAATAAGTGTGCTACTGATATCACTGAATCACCAATTATTTTATCTAAATCAAATGACCATAATATGTGATTACCATGAAACAATCACAAGTAAAATGGAAAGTGAAGAAAAGAAAAAAACAGAGCTCTAAATAAAAATAAAAATAAGCATAAAAAGAAATGTGATGCTCCCTTATCTTCTTCCCTACTAGAAACAGAGATACAATAATAATGTGTCAGCTATACAATGGAAATAATTCTTCACTGCAGAAGAATAATGTTAGTGAATCAAATTTAGAAGTTAGTGGAAGTGATATTAACAGTTCACCTTTAAATGCTAGTGATTATCTAAAGGGGCCATTATATGGTGATAATCATGCAATCCCATGTTAGTAATAACTGAAGGTCATGATGTTGCTAAGGTTGTTCTTTTGACTAATATGCAGACTTATCTCTATCCTGAAGTAACTGTACTTAACTGTATTGATGATGCATAGACTAACATTGAGCAAAGTGATCAAACAATTGACTTAGAGAGAGCAATATGCAAAAATGTAATACTAAGGAACAGAAACAGAGAAGTAAGCAGGGATGAGTATTTAAGAGATTTTAATAATGGAACATAATGAGATGTGATAGTCCAAATTTAGATAATAATGCTGTTTGTTTTGGAAGTACTAGTGAGGAAGTGCTGATATTGAATGATTCCATGCTGAAATCTTCTGCAATACAACTATGAAAATTTGATAAAAATCTAATTACAGTAAAAGCCTTGCCAGGGCTAAAACTTGTAGATGCTAAACATATAGTGAGAAAATTGACTACAGTTCACTCAAAATGTCACTCATTCATAATTTCTGTCGGTGTAAACAATCTCAAATCTCCTCCATTGAATCATATGAAAAACTAAATAGCATATATTATTGAACATTTTGAGACTAGTAAAACTAATTTTTCACTATGTGAAATCATTTCAGCAGCATCTTTTTCAGATTACATGTTCACCAAGGCTCACATCTTCAATAACTGGTCACAGCAACTTTTTGATGTTAATCAATTAATGTTAAATACTAGGAGAATTGTATTTATGACTATAGAATTTTTGCTCTGGATAAGTTACATCTAAATAGGTAAAGTGTTTTCAAGGGAGAAAACATCAGGCAACCATTTAGAACACGCAAACGATCTCATGTTTTTTTAATGAAGTGTTGCTTTGTAATGCACACAGCTTGGGTAATAAATTAAATGAACTTACTTGTTTAATATTTTGGCTAAGATCAAGTGTAATATATGAAAAAAACATTGCCAAATAATTGCAATAGATGAGTCAAGGAATACTTCTTTTTTCCAAATTAAAGATGACATTAAATCTAAATGTCTGTGGAAATGGTAAAGGTGAAGGACTCACTATGTGGATTCACACATTTATTTCATCTTCTCTGATTAAATATGCTCCTGAACTAGAAACATTTGTTCAGATTATGGATAACAGGATTAACAATGATATTGATAGTATATTGTACTATCACACCCAAGTATGCATAATAGTAAACACTCTGAATACTTGAGTAACAGACATTAAGAATATAATCATATTACTGTTGGCAGTTTTCAATTATACAGTAGAAAACTGTCCTAGTATAATACATTTTGAACAAGAATTTATGAATATGATATTGATTAATTTCATGACTCAGCTTGTTTCTGAAACTACTAGAGGAGAACATATGCTTGATTATATTATTACAAACACTCTAGACTTTATTGAAGATGTTAAGGTAACAATGCAGTTGTACTATCTGATCATTCTTCTTCTTCTTTTGGCTTTTTCCTGGTTAGGGGTCACCACAGCGGATCACCTGTCCGCTCATGATTGGCAGTGGAGTTTTACAGTGTCGAGTTGCCAGCCCGGCACCCAACCTTCCACAGAAGGCACACACACACACACACACACACACACACACACACACACACACACACACACTCGTACCTAGGGCCAATTTAGAGTGCCCAATCTACCTACAGCATGTCTTTGTGATGTGGGAGGAAACCGGAGCACCCGGAGGAAACCCACGCGACCAGTTGTACTATCTGATCATAATTCCATAAAATGTGGTCTTAAGCTCACCAATAATAATAATAAGGAAAGCTTACAAACATATCATTTCAGCTTAACTGATTATAGTAAGCTGACTTCACATTCTTTGTATTTTGTATATCAGCTACTTGTAGATTTATTATTTTCCATTGTAAAACAGTATTATCTGCTTATACAGAGAATGGGAAGTATCCTTTCTGGTAGAATAAGGAATTAAGTAAAATTCTTAAAAAGAAGCAAAAACAATTTTATATGTGTAAGACTACTACAGCACCAGAAACGAGAAAGAGAGACTTTTTGCTGATTGTAAGCATCTTTTTTTGGCTGTTTCTTGACTGTTTTTGCTGACCGCACTTTAAAAGCCATTTTTACTGTGGTTCTGTTGATATTTCTGCTGCATTTTACTGGTAAATCATTTTACTGTGTGTGCATTTTGATTTCAGCTTAAATTTAATAATTTAAACTGCATTTACTGTTGTAGGCTTCACACTCAAGTGTCATAGCCTTTTCTGTGCATATTTACTGTTAACCTGCATTTTTCTGTTTAATTTAAAAAAAAAAATACTATCTGTTTTGCTTGTTTCCTGCCTTTTCCTATACTAGAATAGTCCAGATCCCAGATTTCCTGGTTTCAGGACTTTATTATGTGTTTCTGAGTTGTCCAGACCTTGCTGTGGTAGAGGGAAGTATTTCTGCTTATTAGTGTGAGTGGAAAGCATTGAGCAGCCTATCTGTCACAAGAGGAGTGGTTTCCAGCTCTGAAATTGTACCTTAATGGCTGTTTTGGGCTGATCTCTATCCCTTTCAACTTTCTCACTTAAAAACCTGTGTTTGCATTTGTTTTAGCTCAATGGATCCTGTTTGGGCATCCTGCAGACTACTACAGCACCAGAAACAAGAAGAAAGATACCTTTTACTGATTCTAAGTATCTTTTTGGCTTTTTTATTTTACTGTTTTTGCTAACCACACTTTAAAAAACATTTTTAATGTGGTTCTGTTATTATTTCTGTTGAATTTTACTATAAAATCATTTTACTGTATGTGCACTTTTGATTTCCGCTTAAATCTAATAATTTAAACTGCATTTACTATTGTAGGCTTCACACTCACGTGTGATAGCCTTTTCTCTGCATATTTACTGCTAAATTCATTTTTTCTGATTAATTTTACAAATAAAACAAAAAAACAAAAAAATACTATCTGTTTTGCATGTTTCCCACCATTTCCTATACTAGAATAGTCTGGATCCCAGATTTGCTGGTTTCAGGACTTTATTTTGTGTTTCTGAGTTGTCCAGACCTTGTTGTGGTAGAAGGAAGTCTTTCTGCTTCTCAGTGGGAGTGGTAAGCAATGAACAGCCCATCTGTCGCAAGAGTAGTAGTTTCCACCTCTGAAATTGTACCTTATTGGCTGTTTTGGGATGATTTCTATCCCTTTAGAGTTTCTGACTTAAAAACCTTTGTTTGTGCAGGTTTGTACGAGTTTGCGCATGGCGCAGTGCTGCTTAGCTAGGGTTAAACTATTCCTGGCACCATAAAGTCTGCTCTTCAATGTTTCCCTTAGCACAAGCCAGTTTCTTAGTTTTAGCACTTAAATCTGCTTCTTCGAGCTCAGCACTTTTTCAGAACTTGTTGTAAGCACTAAATAAGCTACAAATTACTACAGCACTCAACCTTCCTCATTTGCCTAGAGGAAAACAGTTTTTATACTTATCACTTGTCTAGAGGAAAATAGTTTTTTAGTACCTATTCAGGCATGTCCAAGGGTCAGCTCCCAGTGTTTTCTCCTGTCTACCTGATGAATCTGGGCATCTTGGGGCAATGTAATAATTGCCTCATGTACATAAATAACCCTCACTTCCTACCACCCAACACTACAACCTGTGAGAGATGCACTTATATAGCCAAACTGGAGGCAAAGCACTCTTCACCCAAGTCTGGACTAGACTGTTAAGAGGAGAAGCTAAACACTTGCACCACACCACACTCATCACATAGTCCCACTAAACCTACACCACCAAAATCCACACGTAGAAACACAAAAACATTTACTGAGGCTCTCAATAATAATCTGCCCAAGCAATAGAGACCTCTAAAGTAGAAACACAAGCAACCTCCAACCCCCCAACATAACCCAAATGACACATAGCCCACAAAATCAGTGCGCCACTCAACCACAGCCCATAAGGCAAAACAAGGTACCCAACACACTAGTCATAGGGGACTCTATAGTCATGCACACTGATGTCCCATTCACCAGGCTAAATAAGGAGAAGGTTACTGTCAGCTGCCTGTTGAGTGCCAGGATCCGACACATAATGCACCCACACAGGTCACTCCACAACAAGTACAAATATGACTTTGTCATTGTCCATGTTGGTGTGAACGATCTGAGATGCACCTCTCTGGACTGCATGGAAAGAGACATGGAAGAGCTCTCCGATCTTGTAGCCCAGACAGGTATGACCCTAGCCCTGAGTGGCATCCTGCCATTGCCCAGAATTATACCACAGTACAAGGACAAATGATTAACTTCAACAACTGGCTAAGCTTCTGGTGTCATTCTAAGGGGATCCAGTATCTGTCTGCCTGGGATGACATGGTTGACAGACCACGATGCTTTGCCAGAGATGGCCTGCACCTGTTGCCCCTGAGATTCCAGATACTGGCTAAGGCTCTTGCTGCCCCTATAGTGCCTTTTTTAGGCAAGGTTCAAATGATGAATTCACCACCATAACAGGTACAGGCAAGCTAAAACTGAGGGTAATGCTACTCTGTGCTAGAAGTCTAAACCTCAAAATGCACTCACTCGAGGCACTCCTTACAATGGAGAACATCGATATCTGTGCAGTGACTGAGACCTGGTTCAAGGCTCCAGAGAGCACCCCTGCATTATCATCCTATAATTCATACTACACCTTTCGGCCATCTAACTTGGACTGAAACATTAAAGGAAGAGGTGTGTCTATATTCATTAAGGATATCCACACCTCCAGACTAGTTGCTCAGCATAATGCATCTGAGATTATCCAAGTGCAACTAACTCTGGGCAAAACTGCAAGCCAAATTGTAGCTTGCTACAGATCCCCCACCATGCCCCAGGATTACCACTCCTCTTTTTTTGATATATTGCAAAATATTAGGGTTCAACGAAACACCCTAATAATGGGCGATTTCAACTACCCTACCATTAAAAGGGAAAACTACTCATGTACCAACTCCTTCACTAAACGTTTTCTGGAATTCATAAATTCCAATGCACTGGATCAACTTATCCACACCCCTACCAGCGGCAACAATATCCTAGACCTAGTCATTACCAACATAATCAACCGGTGTTCCACACCTGAGGTCAACTCCTCGTTGGTCAGATCTGACCATAAGCTAATCATACTAGATATCCACATCCTGCTCCCACCCCCCATTAAGGAAACCACTGTAAAAAATTTCTCCAAAACCAACTTCATGCTTCTTAAGACAGAAGTGGCAACCTTCACGACACACATGCAGACGGACAATATGGTTACGACTGCTGAATCCTACACAAACGCACTCTATAAGCACTTACATGAGTGCATGGATCGTGCTATCCCTAACAGAACCAAGACGCTATCCACCAAAAAAAGGAAACCAATCTGGTGTTCCCCTGCCATAAACAAACTCTAAAACAGAAGAAAGAAACTGTTGCAAAAGAGAGTAAAATTCCATGAGTGGAGGAGCTCCCTGGTTAGCCTCAGTAAGAAGCTGAGATCCCTCTTAAAATCCTCCAAAGCTAGTTATGAAAACAAAATCACCACTGATTCTAAGGACAACCACAATACATTCTATAGCTATGTCAAGAATCTCAATGGCAACACCCAGAACTGATCTGAGTTACAGCACAATGGCACAAAATTTACAGGACCAACTGATATTGCCAACATCCTGGCAGATAGGTTCAGTGCTAACTTTACCCCCCTCTCACCCCCTAAAGGGTCCATACCTATACCAGAATAATGCAGAGTCCCTGTAATCACAACTATGCAGGTAAAAAACACACTCTCTAAAGCCAAGACCACATCATACATGGGACCGGACAAAATCCCAGGCTCCGTTTTACACAAACTTCAGAATGAACTGGCTCCCCACCTAAGTACTATGTTCAATCACAGCCTCACTTCAGGCTTTGTGCTCACTGAATGTCACACAGCAATAGTTGTCCCACTCCACAAAGGGGGAGCCACCACAGACCCTGGGAACTATCGCCTATTAGCCTGACAAACCTGGTCTGCAAGGCCATGGAACATATCATCATGGAACTTATAAACAAAGACATTGGTAACCTCCAAACTCTGGAATCCACCCAGTTCAGGCTTGTAAAAGACAGACCGTGTCTCCTAGACCTGATATATTTCTTTGAAGCAGCCACCAAAGCTGTAGACAAGGGTAAGATGGTTCACACAGCCTATCTTGACCTCACCAAGGCTTTTGACACCATCTTCCATGCTGTAATTATAGATAAACTCACTAAACTAGGTATAAATCCCTACATCACAAAATGGGTTGCCACCTGGCTCACTGACAGAACCCACGCTGTAAAAGTTGCAGACTCCAAATCTGACTTCAAACCAGTGACAAGTGGAGTACCACAGGATTCAGTGCTGGGTCCTCTCCTGTTTGGTATCCACTTCTCTGAAGTACAGGCTAACACAGAAGGTCTCTGGCTAACAAAGTTTACAGATGACTGCAAACTAGGAGCAATAATCGAGTCCCCAAATGATGTGGACATCCTCCAGAAGGGCCTCACTGAGACAGATGCCTGGTGTCAGAGCCATGGCCTCAAGCTCAATGTCAAAAAGTGCATTGTCATCCCCTTCAGCAAAAACTCTGTACCCATGAACTACCACATAGGTGGCAGCCTACTAAACACCGAAAATGTGATAAGAGACCTTGGGACCCAGGTGGACAGTAGTCTTTCCTTTGATAATTACATTGCCACAGTGGTCAGGAAATCCTTCTATGTGGCATATCACATCACAAAAGGGTTCTCATCCAGGAAAAAAGAGGTCATTATTCCCCTCTACTCGGCACTCATTAGACCCATTATAGAGTACAACATCCCATTTGGTATGAACCTCACAAGACATCTACAACAGCTGGAAAGATCTCAGAAGTACCTTACAAAGAGGATTACTGGCCTCAAACAGATGCCCTATGCTGACCGTCTCAAAAACCTCCATCTTTACTCCATTGCATATCGCTTACTCCGAGGTGATCTTTACCTAACATACAAAGCTATGTCAAACCCAGAGCTGTTGGACATTCTCCACCTAAAGAAATCCCAATCTCTCCGAGCTACACGATCTAGGGACCTAAACCTTGTCACCACAATAAACAGAACATGCTGGAGGGATAGATTCCTGTCCCAGAGACTTCCCATACTCTGGAAGAAGCTAACCATCTATATCAAACAAAGCTCCTCATTAGCACTCTTCAAGAAAAATCTTGATGAATGAATGGGAAATAGGAAATTCACCTCAGGGATCACTTCTGTGGCTCTGCTCGACAGGGGCACAGGAAAATAATTTTCTTGGGTGGAGAAAGCCAGGGAACCTTGTTGGCTAGGCTTGTTTAGGCCCTTGGGCCAATACCCTAGTACCTACCTATGAACCTATGAGCCTATCAAAAAAACTATGAACCTATGAAAAAAAAATATCCAGCTATTAGGAATAAGAAAATCTATAATAAAACATGTAAAGACTTAAAATTTAAAACTGGAAAGAGTAGACATAAATATGCAGTTAAGTTAGTCCATGACACATCAAATAAAAAATCTTTTTATACATATAATAATACATTAAAGAACAATACTGCAAAAAGTGACAAGTTTAACATAAACAATTATAATGTTTGTGACCCTTGGACTACTTCTAATAAATTTAGTAGATCCTTTCATCACATTATAATGACAATGTTGATTTCAGTAAAACTTATAATCAATTTATAAATAATGAGGAGTATTCTACAAAAAAAATCAACTTCAGATAATTTGGATAAAATCAAAAAGGCATTTTCAATGGGATCAGATTTGACCCCTGGCATATTATTAACACCAAAAGCATATGACTCCCTGTTCTATGTAAACATTTCAAAAACAAATTTAATTCAAAGATACGTGCAGTGGAAAATTTCTCATATAACTCCTATTCACAAAAAAAAAAAAAAAAAAAAAAAAAATGTAAAAAAAAAGATTCTATTGAAAATTACAGACTAATAGGTTTAACTTCTATTTTGAGTAAGTGCTTGGAGAAATGTTTGACATAATTATTGTATAAAGCTGCTAACGATCTTTTTATTATTGATACAGAATAACACAACTCCATTAAGTGCAGATCTACTTTAATTTATTCATTTTTATGATCATGCTATTAAAGCCTTAAAACTGTGTCTGTCATCCTGTGTTACATTTCTAGATTTGTCTAAGGCTTTTGATAAGCTACCATTTAACGTGATTAATTCATGTTTACACAAATTAAAAGTGAACAGCTGTATTGTGAGATGTATTGTGGAATGGCTAAGATAATAAAGATTTTTGGTTATATGCATATGCCAGTGACTGCAAACTGTTTTTTGTTAAGAACATTATCATGCTTTGAACACCTATAGGAATAAACTGATGCTATGGGCTATATTTATCGGTTTAAATTGTAGTACTGAAAAATGCAACATCATGTACTTTACTAACAGAGTATCATGTAATCCCATTTACTTATCTACTGTCCCATTCAAGGAAGTAGACCAATATAATGATCTGGGTATTATGATTTCTTCAAATGTATCTTTTGAAAATCACACTATAACTGTTTGTAGTCAAGCTTTGAAGTAGACGGTGTCATGTTTTAAGAATATTAACAACAAGGATTGAAGAATGCCTTATAACAGTATTTAACTTATTACTGCTGAGTGACACCTGCAGATGTTTCTGTGGTAACATCCTACTAATGCCTCTATGTGTAAAATATTTATTGTTCATATTTTTATTTTATTTTATTTATTTTATTTTACATTTGTTGACTGGACTAGTCCAACTGAATACATGTCTATTTTCAATAGAGGCCCAGGGAGATAAGCTCCAAAATTAAGCTAATAAAACAGGACAGCAAAACTAAAAAAATATTTGAAATACATTGTTGATGGAGATTTACATCAAAAGGCTAAATTTAAAGCAATTGACTATAGAGTTTAACAAAAACAATACAGTACTATTTACATGGCAAATGGTTAGACATTCATCATAAGGTAGGTTAGGAAAGAAGTAAGGATTGAAATAAAAGTATTACAGTTGATTAATAAAGTATATCTCTAAGATAATAAAAAGGTTTGCATATATACACCTAAACAAATAATACTGTCAAAGTAAAAAGACTGTTACTCTATATACAAGGTGGAGCAGTAGTGCTCACAGCTAGATGAGTGTTACAAAGTACATACTCAAATGGTAGTTCCCTGAGAAAAACTAGACTTAAAATTAGGAAAAAAGGGGAGGATATGCAATAATGTCCACTGTACTTATGAAGTATTAAAATATTTCACAATAAAGCTTACACAATGAAAATTCAACTGTGTTGATATTTGCCCTCTGGCTATTGCAGTTAACTAGATAATAATTGTTGTTTGTATACTATTTATTTTTATTATCATAAATCCCAGTTTTTTCTAAATATCTCAACAACCAAGTAGAACATACAGACTTGATTAGCCTCAAACAAAAGCGCTCATCTGGATGAACAAAATGTTGCTGGCAGTATGTGTGTAATTTGAGTGGTTGCTGAGATGTGGTAAGTTGTTTACAAAATATTACAAATTTAATAGTTATTGTGTTTTCTGTGACATAAATCCAGTCTATTACTCAGAACCTAAAGAATATGACCAATATAAAATAGTTTGTGCAGAAGAGTTTGCCGTTTACACTTCTTTATTAACCGCTATGGTTCCACAGATATGTACATATGTTGAAATGTAAGGGCATGAAATTATTCTTTCAAAAAGCTTAGGCTCTGCCTGTTGGCATCACTCAGCTGTAATGAGCTAAATACCATTATAAGGTATTCTTCAACCCTTGTTGTTAATATTCTTAAAACATGACCCGTCTACTTCAAATAAGTTACCGTGCAAACTTCCAGAGCTCCATTGGAGGGAAAAAATGTCTTAGATACAGTAATACATTTACTTTATATACTCAAGGAAAGCTACATGAACTTGAAGGCATGTAGAGAAAATTTGCCGAAAGAATTGTCTGAGTTAAGGATTTAAACTATGAGAATAGATGTAGGCAGCTGAAACTTTAATCAACAAGTTGCAGCTACATTTGTGGAAAGTTTATATCAGCCTGTAATATTTTTCAGGATCCAGTCTGGCAAGCAATGCTCAATATGGAAATTTTTGAATGTGATAAGAACATGTTCTACTGACCTCTACATTCTTACTGTATGACTTTGAGCAAGTCACTTAACCAGACAGTGCTGTCCATTTGCTTACTGTGTTACTCTGAGTAGTGATCTTGGATTTTTCCTGCTCCTGTGTGATTTACGTGAAAATGTCCTCTCATTCTTTATTTCAGTGTCTACCTCCCAGAAAAGCAACACTGTAACCTGGTCTTGATTTCAATGATGTCTGCATGAGCAGGCAATGCTGTTGGAGACTGCTACTGTAAAACACGGTTCCTAATGGGATTTGAGGAATGGTTAGGTCTCCTCTGTAAATGAGGTTTGGCAACAAACCACGATGTCCTGGGACATCTTCAAGAGGGGTTAGATGGATATATTAGTGGGAATTAAGTGGGTTGGGGAGGTGAAAGGGTTAAAAGGAGGGAGAGATGATTGGGAGGAAATGAAATAAGGGTGGGGACGGGCTGAAGGGGTTTAGACAAGTGTAGCTGGGTAAGTAATCACATTTTGGCATGAACTTGCTACCCTCCCACACCCCTTTTTGTTGGTGGGTTGATGGGGATTGTAGTATTTTATTAGTTGGGGTAAGTGGAAAAGAGGGACAGGCTTGCCCTCTTCTGTTCCCCCTCTGGTATTTGGAGGTTCAGTTCAAGGATTTGGGGAAAGGAAATGAGGAGCTGGAGGAAGTTTGCTGAATAGATAAGCAAGCAGAGGTAAGGATACGGCTTATTTGGTTGGAAGGCAATTCAATGAATGGTTTATGAAGTGAGGTGGGACGCCTATGCTGTGTTTAGAATCAAATATACTATGTCCAGTTGTAATTAATAAATTGTGGTGATCAAAGCTATGTTATGGAAGTTTTAGTAAAGGTCATCAAATGTTATTCGGTGTAATGTGTTTATTGAAGGGGACCGGGACAACCTGGGTTTGAGAATGCACACAAACACAACTACATACACATACAGCCACACACACAAACACACATAAGCACACACACATACACAGGCGAACACACACACACACACACACACACACACACACACACACACACACACACACACACACATGCATACACACACACACACACACACACACACACACACACACACACACACACACACACACATACACACACACACACACACTCATTTCTGCAGTTTCCAAATATGTGATTTGCTTCCACAGAACAAAGAGCAAAAGTTATGTTTTCTCTCTAAAAATGCATACTTTTCATTGGACTGATGTACAGTAAAAATATGTAAACATTTTTACTCTGTCAGAGACAGGGGCACCCACTGGGTTACATAGTTACACAGTGTAGAGCATATGCCCCTTGTTGCCCCTGGGTAGCCCAACGCTTGGTTGTGGCCAGTCCTATGGACCTGTGTGTGTGTATGTATGTATATATATATATATATATATATATATGTGTGTGTGTGTGTGTGTGTGTGTGTGTGTATATATATGGTTCCCGTTTAAAAGACCGAAATGTAATATACTCGAAATGTAATATCCCGAGACTATAAGCGCGAAACTCCGTAATCCCGAAAGACGAAGCGAAAGGAAGCAATCTGAGTAGGTAGCGGCTGTATATGTGAATAACCAATGTCAGCACATTCCGCTAGCTAGCATGCAGGTTATTGAACAACAGCATACTGCTCGTAAGTGTGCGGTTGGTTTTATGTTAGGGTCAGGGGCGGTTTAAGTGAGTTAGGGTTAGGGCGCAGGTTAGGCATGTATGCAATAGTGACAAATATTGGGGTTAGGGGTGGTTTAGTGAGTTAGGGTTAGGGCGCGGGTCAGGTGAGTGTGCGATAGTGACGGACCTTAGGGTTAGGGTTAGGGTCAGGGTCAGTTGGTAGATATTAGTGTCTTTATAGTGACATATTAGCATTATTTGTGTTTTCAGGATTTTGAGTTTCAGGATTTTGGTCTTTCAGGATTTTGGGCTTTCAGGATTTTGAGTTTTCAGGATTCTGAATTTTCAGGCTTTTGGTTTCAGGATTTTGATTTTCAGGCTTATGATGTTTCAGGCTTCTGAATGGGAACCATCGAGATTTCGAGATTTTCCTGTATTTGTGTATGGCGTACGTGTTTTATTCGAGATATTGCGTACTCGGGATTGTTACCTTCGAGTTTTCGGTTTCGGATTTTGCGTTTCGGGAATGTTGCACTTCGAGTTTCTAAACGGGAACCATATATATATATATATATATATATATATATATATATATATATATATGTGTGTGTGTGTGTGTGTGTGTGTGTGTGTGTGTGTGTGTGTGTATGTATATATATATATATATATATATATATATATATATATATGTGTGTGTGTGTGTGTGTGTGTGTGTGTGTGTGTGTATGTATATATATATATATATATATATATATATATATATATATATATATATACACACAAATATATAGAGACATACATAGACAAAGATGCACGTGCACTCACACACACACACACACATATATATATATATATATATATCATATAAACACACCTGCGGATCTACTTCAGTAGATCGAACTTTTACAAGTTCGAACCACATATGGCGGAGACCATATGTTCGAACTCGTAAAAGTTCGAACACTGAAGTAAAAACAAATAAAACAACAAAACACAAAACTAAATGTCTATAGCAAGGGGGCTACGCCCCCCCCCCTGCACCCCCCACTCCCCCCTTGCTTAAATATGCCAACTCCGAGATTGCACTACATTGTGGAAATGGGAAATCTTCCCTTTTCATACTGTACGGAGATCTCCATTCAGTTAGATCGAACTTTTACAAGTTCGAGCATATGATCTCGGCCATATGTGGTTCAAACTTGTAAACGTTCGATCTACTGAAGGGGACCCATATCTATATATATATCTATGGCTTGCGGTAACTTGCTCTCACCCTTTCATCTTGAACATTACTTGCCTGAAGATAGCCACAGCTACCATTTGCTTTCTCAGTAGATTTATAAGATCATAAGAACTTGCAAGATAACATGTTGTGGATGGTGTGAGGTTGATGCACCTCAAAGGAGGAACAGTGTGCAAACATTCATTTCAAGTTTTAGTAAGTAGTGTAAATGTGGCCTGAATAGGAGAATTGTAGCAGGGATGACAATGCACAAAAGATGTAACTAAACTTTTGAGGCTGTACCAAGGCAGTGGATAAATAAACATATTTACAAAGTGTACCAGAGATACGTATTTATCACTGCTTTTTTTGTATGGCTTCCCAACTAGTAGTCGTGTGTAAAATGGACGTGAAAGGAACTTGTTGATCACAGCTGAATGAGTGGCAGCTCACTGGTTATAGTTTCTCACAGTTAATCATTGTTGGAGGTGTTTTGCTTATATCAGCATCTACGGTTCACTTTCTTGAAGTTTACACTGTTGTACACAGGTTGTGGGAATGTGGAATTAGTGTATATCAGTAAAGGTATATTGGGGTAAATCCCCTCACATTGGTGTACAGAAAAGATTGTAAAAAAAATAAGCTTTTTATTATGTTTTACATCTACGCGACACTATGCAGAACCTATTTTTCAATTTTTAATCCCACATGACTGAATTTTTAATGTTGGTTTATACAATTGTTAACACACACAGTGACATGGATGCCCTCAGCTATACCAGTAGTGAAATAAGCTATCTAATGCATCACAATCAATCACAAAAGTAAACCTAACAGGCTTATGTTTATGATCCCTTCCGATCACTAGTTTCACAGTCAAAGAGGTTACACATAGTAAACCAAACAACCCCAGCTACATGTCACAAAACCACTTTTCTTTACAACATCATTGCCTGCTTTCTAGTATAGTATAATACATACATTTAACAGTCTACTGCCAAGCCAGCACTACCAATGAAAAATATGTGCACTTATGAGCTCCCAAATGAACTATAACTACAACTATTTTGAAGTGCATTCTATGATAATTTGGACATTTCAAAACTTCCTTTAACAAACTGCCATACTAAGCAATCACATAAAAAATGAATTTACTTGGAGGCTGCACACACTCACACCCTCAATGGGTTATAAACAGTTCATATGGAACAATGGTGTGCATTAGGATAGCAATTATAGCTGTTTCCAGGTTCCTTGAAGGTGCATGGGAGTGGCAAATTACTTGTTCATTCATTGCAACAAATTGTTTGGACGCCCTGCATTTTCACAATTTAATTTAGCAGGTCTGGATATATAACAATTTCTAAGAGGTTTTAAAACATGAGATAACAGCCTATATGGCAAAAAAAGAAGTAATAATAGTAACTCTGTGAGATTTGGTAATTTACACACTGGCCATTTACCACTATATTGATATAGACAGTGCAGCTAGACAATAAAAAATCAGGCTGTTATGCATATTTTTAATGTGAATACAGTTATTGAGAACAACATGCAAATGGTATAGCATATCAAGGTTCATTCACTTTTCAGTCAGTTAATCCCTAAGCATGTGTATAGAATCAAGATAAAATTATTATTAATTTCTTTAATTTCACTTAAACTTTTTGATGGGAAGACAGAACCAAGGCTGCATTTGCTTATACTTTTTTTTTAAGGTCATGAGAATCAAAGCAAATAAAATATTTTGTGTGTGTGTGTGTGTGTGTGTGTGTGTGTGTGTGTGTGTGTGTGTGTGTGTATGTGCGCGTGTGTGTCTATGGGTATACTGAAAAACAGCAACACAAAAAAATGTAGATATCCCTAATGTCAACAATAAAAGGTCGGCAAAAAAGCTGACCCATTACTAAGCATGCACTGAGCAATAAACACAGTGCAAGCAAGGTGAAAACAAAAAAATCACAAAGGTATCATTGTTTTAACAGAGGAAAATCCATTTCCTTGCACCCACAGATCACTCTCTAAATTAATATTTTGACTCTGAGAACACACAGTATCTGGGAAGATCTCACATACCTGAAGGCCATCAGTTTAGTCAACCAACTTGTATCATCTAAACAGATGTCGACTTCAGCCATACTCAATTTTACTACCATCTCCAAATTTACCATCTCCTAACACACACATAGATATCTTTCTATCAATAGATATATTTATATATATATATATATATATATATATATATATATATATATATATATATATATATATGTATAGGGTTCCTATTACGTTATTGAACTTCAACAAGTTCAAACCCTATATGGTCGAAACCATGTAGTCGAACTTGCTGAAGTTCGAACAGAAAAAAAAAAAAAAAAGATGCAACAGTAAACTAACTGTTGCAAGCAGGGGGCAAGCCACCCTGCACCCCCCACACCTCCCGCTCTTTAAATATACCAACTCTGAGACCACACTATAGTGCGGAAAGGGAATATTTCCCTTTACTGCACTGTAGTGCGATCTCGGAGTTGGTATATTTAAAGAGCGGGGGGTGGGGAGTGCAGGATGGCTTGCCTCCCTGCTTGCAACAGTTAGTTTACTGTTGCATCTTTTATTTTATTTTATTTTTTTTCCCGTGTTCGAAGTTTTGAAACTTTGAATAGACAAGTTTGATATCGTCGTGTCTGAAGATTCAAAACTTCGATCACATAATAGGAACCCATATATATATATATATACATATATATATATACATACACACACACACACACACACACACACACACACACACACACACACACACACACACACACACACACACACATCAAATTTTGTGATATGCACTGGGTTCCTTAACATCCTTTTTATCAGTAATTAGGAAAGGAAGAAAGTATCAGCAGTATACGTTGGGTGCCACTGCTATCTTTGCAAGTTTTTCTGCTTAATCATAGTATTAGTCAAGTATTATATTCTGCAGTCCTGTTGAGGGGTTAGAACATAGGGCTGCTCAGAAATCTGTTCTTATAGCAATAACCCACGCCTGGGTGTGGGTAATGCGGGATTTACCCATGGTTGGCGTGGTTTGACCAAACAAAGACCATGGGTAAATCCCGCATTACCCACACCCAGAAGTGGGTTATTGCTATTATACTATGACATTATTTAAGAAAATAAACAATTACTTTTCTTAAATAATGGCATTGTATAATGCCTCTTTGCTGCCCTTCTGCAGCTGTCTGGCATCCGCGGCAGTTCTGATGTACTGCGCATGCCTATGCAGTACATCAGAGCTGTGGCCAAAAGCAACGAAGAAAGGAAGATCTCCATTGCTTTTTTACTGTTTCGCTATGTTAAATGGGTTTAACATAGCGAGGCAGCTTTAAAATAAACAACGGAGATGTCCGTTGCTTATTTTAAAGCTGTCTCACTATGTTAAACCCATTTAACATAGCGAGACAGGTTTAAAAAAAAAGCAACGGAGAAAGCAAGTTCTCCATTGCTTTTTACACACTGTGTTGCTATGTTAAAGGAGTTTAACATAGCGAGACAGCTTTAAAAACAGCGAATGGAATCTCCCTTGCTTTTTTAAAACCTGTGTCGCTATGTTAAACTCTTTTAACATAGCGAGACAGTTTTAAAAAAAGACTTATACTAATGGAAAAAGTCTGGGCGACCGGACCTTTTTCCATTAGTATAAGTCGATTTACAACGTGCACGCTGGCCAATCAGCGTGCACGTTTTGGAATATTCATGGGGGGGTCATTATATAATAGACAATAATGCATGAGCATTAACATACTTTTAAAAGCAAATTAATCTATAATGTGTTTTGCAATACCCACCATGAGAGGAACAGTAAACTTATTAATAAATAGGCTACTAGGCACCAGGGACCTGACCTAACACAGAGCACTGTATTACTTTATCTTCAAACTTAGATGAACAGACTGTGTCTATAAAAGGTAACTGTAAAAGTAGGTATCTGCAAATGTTGTGCATATGGTGTCTTTTTACATTACTGGCTTCATGCTGTTGCTATTCCAGTGGGAATTCTGCATCCTTATGTGTAAATTCAGCACAATATTATCTTATAGACAAATATATGTCGCACCTGTCACCAGGGAGACCTATTACCTAGCAACCAACTATGCTTTTACCCAGAGCTAAATCTAGTTGTTAGCTTAATGTGACATACTTGTAATCTAGAATATGTGCCTCCAGAGCTTTCTTGCAAATGATATATGGTGAGAGTTTAGTGGCAACAAAAAAAAAAAAAAAAAAAAACATTGGAAGCCATATATTAAAATATAGACTGTAACTTAATATTTAAGAGAAACACCAGAAAGACAAATGCAGATTCATACTGAAAAAAGTAAGCAACTGGTACATGAAGAAAAATGGCTTCTGAACTTGGAACTGGAATATTCTCACCAAATATTGACGTTTTATAGTATCTAGCTTATTATTAACAATAAAACTGCAGTATCCTTACATTATACTGTTTTCTTTTTTAACTGTCAAAGTTAAAAACAAAAAAATCTAATATTACTAACTCAGCATTCAATAGACACTGCAATTAAAATGATTCTGTTCTATTTCAATTAAATCATCAAAACAGTCTCATCACTGCATCAGATGCCATAAAATCAAAGTTCAGAACGTTGACTTCCATAAGGTTGAGACCATACAGCCAACATTCTGAAACATTGTAAATAAAACTTTTTTTCGTGGGCGGCGCACCTGCACTCCACCCAATCCACTGCCGATTATGTATTTCAGTTCTGAGATCACATTACAGTTGGTTGAGACCATACAGCCAACATTCTGAAACATTGTAAATAAAACAAGAAAATAACACTTTTTTTTCGTGGGTGGTGGACCTGCACTCCACCCAATCCACTGCCGATTATGTATTTCAATTCTGAGATCACATTACAGTTGGAAAAGAGCAAATTAACCAATCCCCATTGTACCGCCATCTCTGTAAAATCAGTGCCCTGCAAAGCATTTGACCTTTCAGAATGTCAACCATATAGTCCCGACCTTATGAAATTTGATGTTGTGATACATAGATCTTATGACACAGACCCCCTGCTAATTATATATACAAACTCTGGGATCACAAAACAGTGGGGAATGGAGTAAAACCCAGTCCCGATTGCATCGCATTTTTTCACAATGAACATCCATGCTGTTCGAGTTTCCGAGTTTTTTGATGTTCCCAGCTCAAACAGTCTTTTAATGTTTGCTCTTGTGAGCATTCATTCTCCTGATAGGGTCTCACGTCTATCTATCTATATATAGAAATATATATATATATATATATATATATATATATATATATATATATATATATATATAGATACTGATTTTATATTATTGATTTATATATATATATATATATATATATATATATATATATATATATATATAGATAGATAGATATAGATACACATAGATATTGATTTGATATATATATATATATATATATATATATATATATGTGTGTGCGTGTGTGTGTGTGTGTGTGTGTGTGTGTGTGTGTGTGTGTGTGTGTGTGTGTGTGTGTGTGTGAGTGTGTATCTGTCTGTCTATATATAGAGCTATCAATATATATACACACACATATATATATATCAAGAGATAGATATAGATATATATACATTGCATTTTAGTTGTTGAAAAACAATTTGTTTAATGGAAATAAAAGCTGGCACAGCTGATCTCTTTTTGAGATTGTGGTTACGTGGGCATCAGGAATTTTGCCCTTTCCCCACTGTAGTGCTGTCTAGGAGTTAGTATATATAATTGGCAAGAGGTGGGGGTGCAAATGGTGGGGGGGGGGGCTTGCCCGCCTGCAAAAACAATTTTTATTTTGTTTGACTAATTGTGTTTGATCAGTTGCCTTTCTATGCTTTAAATTTTGGATATATATATATATATATATATATATATATGTATATATATTTACACACACAGACACACACACACACACACACACACACACACACACACACACACACACACACACACATATAATGAATGTGCTCAGAATATCTTTCTTTCTTTATTTCTTTCCTCTTTACCTAGTGACAGTTGCTATAAAAGTAGGACATAGGATAGACCAAACTTCAATATACCAGCCACACCTTCCATTATTCTTGAAGGATCTCCCCAACGTCCTGGACTGCTGAGAGAGATTACCCTTTTTTGAGTTCTGGCACTACTTTGAGAGCTGCTTCCAGAATCCTCTGTCCAGAATAACTCCAACAAAGCTTCTTTGGATATATGCTTATACGATGTCTATATGATCTAGTACCTCTTGATCTGAAAAAAAGTAGTCGTGTTGCCCTATGGTTATTGTAGCTAATTAAGGTCCTTCTCTCATCATGCAGAGCGAGCTCTATGAGTCTGCAGAGAAACCTCACCTCAGTCACTTGTACCCAAAATAGTGTTTGTCAGTCAGTGCCTACAAAACTGTAACCATAACAGAGGAGGAAGACAAAGACTGATTGGTAAACTGAGAGCTCTTAGATTTACTCATGAATAATAAAATAAATAAAATAAAACTCAATTGTATGTCACCTCCACAGATTACTTCAACACTTTAAATTTTGCAGTCACTGCCCTTATGTGATTAAAAATATCATTTTGTCTCTTACTGTTCCTTATGAACAATACTCGGACATTACTTAAACTCCTCATCTAGGGAAAGCTGATTCCTCCTCTTTTATAAAGTGGTCCAGCCATTTCTGAAGACTACCATGACTTTATGTTATGAGGTACTGATTGTCAAGTTAGCTGTTATAACTTCTGGCTAACCACAGGGTTGTGCATTAATGATTATGGATGACAGCGAAAAAGTAATACCATCTGTGTATAACAGAAATACCTTTCCTCTAAATACTCACACCCTCCAACCTTCAAGCAATGGCTGCAGTAATCCATGGAAGTCATGAACAAGAAAAGTGACAGTATATTCTTTTTTGCAGCCCAAGACCAACTTGGAACAAATTTGATACCTGAAATATCAGCATAACTGTGACTGTATTTACATGGCAACTAGAAAACAGTGACCCTAACAACTCAGACTCCCACATAACCTCTCACAGCATATGTAAGGTCACATAGTTGTTAACATTCCCCGTCTCTCCAAAATAACTGTTGAATATATCATCAAATTTCTACAATATCTCCTTGAACTGTACATAGCTAAAGAGTGGGTCTGCTGTTCCACAGCTTCAGCAGAATGTGCTTTTCCCTCCAGAAGTGTACATTCTACCAGTGAGATTCAGCCCAAAGGTACTTGTCTCTTTCTTTCATGCAACTTTTAAGAGGTACATTTAACATGCTTTCCTATCTATTCATAGTTTCAACATCCCTACCAGGCTCTTGTCTAAATCTGCAGCCTTACCACAGTGGTAATTTCTGAACATCTCACTGGCTTCATTTACACTGATAGACCCCAACCTGCCAGAGATTTTATGCACTGCCTCCTGACAGGACAAATTATTAATAGCTCTTCAAACGTCTTACAGCGTCTCCTCACCAGAGAGCAACACTTTTTCACCCTTTTTATTATAGTCTGAGCAAGGGTCCACCCTTCACCACCTGAATAACTTCATGGCTTGGCAGAAGCTATTTAAGGTCACCTCTGTAGTCACCTTCCATTGCTACCCCAAACTCCTCCCATGTCAATTCATTCCATTCCATACTTGTTACCATTGTAGCATTCCTGCCCTATTAATACCTGTAATCTAACTCAGAAAAACTTTCATCAGCACTGCCTGAAAGTTCAGGTGTTCAAGTTTGGGTATATTATAGTGGTTTCTAAGAAAAAGCTTTACAAAATAATATTGCAATAAGCACAATATAAAACAGAAAAAGAAAAAAAATGTTAGTAATAAACTTCAGATTATGAATATTGAATCATTATTAAATATTAAATACTGGGAAAATTACTATTTTAAGGTCATAGAAGGAACAAAAACTAAACTATAAAACCATACCATGAAAATAATTTGAAATTATTATTCAGATAAACAGAGCAATCTATAAGAAACAAGAAATACATACATTTAAATTTAAATAAAGATGATATACTGATTAGGCTAAAACACAATAAGTATTGCAATTTAAAAGATGTCAGAATAATAATGACAGATAACTTAAAAATTAGCATAGATATAAAAGATAACCACAGGCAAATAATTGTAATAGAATTGAAACAGTGCATTGTCTGAGGCAAGATAAACTGTAAAAACTGAAATGTAAAAAAAACCTCAGATACTTATTAGCTATGATGAATCACAAAGAAACATTCAAGTGAAAAAAATGAATCCAAACTTGCAAAAGTTAATAAATAATGATTAAAGTGAAAATGTTAACATCCAGTGTCAATATCTCACTGGCCCTCTCCATATACAGCAAAGCATTTGACTGTCCACACATCATGAGAGTAAAATTAAGGTTAGGATTCAGAAATCTTTGCCATATTGTAGTAAGAGAATTTGTGTGATATGCAGCCAGGTGCAGGATGAGATTCAGACAGGCACTATGATATGAGCAAGCCAAGCAGCATGGTCAGCCATAGTATATGGTAATGGTTGTTAATGAATAACATTATTGAAATGAACACTCCATGTATGCTAATGAGGCAAAATAAAATGGATTAGAGATCCATAAATTTATTAATGTCACTCAGTGGGGCTGTGCCCCCAGTATGTTTGAAATTGCCTGAATGCTTATGTTCAGAGTAAGGGAATCAACAACAATGTTAGGAGTTCCCTCCACATTAGTAAATGTGTATCTGCAGCAGGCTCTTATTCCAGCAGCTTTGTCCCAAGAGGTGCATGACATTTTTCCTGGAGGTGCTGGATCATCCAACCTTGTTTAACATTTCATGGACTACATGACAACAACACTGTAAACTAGCACCCTGTAGTTAGAGACACCATTCAAGAAATTGTGGAAATGTGTCAGCCTCATCTGCAACTGTGTGGCAGTCATGTAGTACCTATCCTAGTGAATTGTATCGTGTGTGTGGGTTTACATGCATTAGCTGCAAGGACCCCTCAGTGACCTTTTGGGGGACATAGGGGGTATCTCAGGTATCTGCCTGGAGATTATTCCATCAGTGTTTCATTGCTATGCTTCAGTATGTAAGGGAGCATGTGTCATTCTCATTGAGCAGAGAGTCAAAACCGCACAGGATATCTATCATATAGCCTATTTCCCTTCATAGAAGAAAAGGCCCCAGCTGGTGAACTGGGAAGAAGGTACATGAATCACAAAGGGTATCACCCCCATCCTCTGTCATGTGGGATATAATGCACTAAGTATCATCTACAGTGTGTTTGCAAGATCCACAGGCATTTAGCATTTCTAGCACATATGGCGCTCCAGTGAATTGTGCCACCTATTTGGTGGTGATGGGTGAATTCCCACAGGGCATCTTGTTGGTGAGGCCTGATATGCCCTGGAGCATGGGCTTATGACTCTCATAAGAAATCCAGAAAAATCAAACAGATCATGGGTACAATCATACCAAAATGCACACAAGGAATATATCTGAGCATGTGTTTAGGCTGCTGAAAGCATGTTTCACTGCTTGGATTCACATTGGCATATGTCCAAAAATAATAGTGGTATGTAAAATGTTATGCAATATCATGCTTAGGAAGCAGTTACAACATGGTGGACACTTGGTGGACAAAGGCAGTTGAAGCTGGGTCAGTTGAAGAGTCGCTGGTGGTGCCAGCAGCAAGGTATAATCGTGCCAGATGGAGGCAGGTGCAGTATGCCATGTCACCAGCAAATAGGCAGCGGTTTAAACAGGCCTCTAGAACATAGTAGACATGAGTAAAGCAGATAAACTACAGCAAAAATAATGTATACAAAAACAAATGCATGCTGTGTGTGTTCATAGGCTGGACACTCTGTGTACCAGACAAAGACAACCCAAGTAATAATGTTCAGGGCACGCTTATCAGGATATGTACAGGTGAGGAAGTGAGACTTGGAATGGAATTCATTCACAGGGAAACATCTGAGTGCTAATGCTTATGAAGGCAAGATGTGCTTTTGTCCGTCTTATCAGATATCGGGGGCTTTAGCATAAAACTCTTGGAGAAAGGCCACTCTCATTAGAAGTATGTTGTATTGGTCTGTGGTGGTATGGGTGTGGGTTTGCAGGGACTCAGTATTGTGGCTTCAGCTAATGGACAGGTCCAGAGCCTGCATGGCAGACATTTCAGCATTCTATGCATGTCCCCACCCATAAGAGCTGGCTCTACCAGGAGATGCAGTGGATATATCAAAAGTATAGCTAGATGCCGATATGCTTTGTGACCAATGTTTGCTATGAGACATGCTACTGTGGTGATGGGCAAAACTGCAGGGACATCCTCTCTTGGGTGTAGCTGTCTTAATAACAGATGTTGCAGTGGAAGTGTTAGCACTGTGAGAGTGGGATCTAGGTAATCCTTGACCAGGTTGGCTACCATCTGTCAATAGCACTTGACTGGCTTAGTAGACAGCTCCTCACCCCTAGCAGGTTAGACAGTGAAGACATTGCACATTCAGATGAGTGACTGAATCTATCCAAGCAATCACACATACGGAACATGCACTGCTGTAGGTCATCATACACTCCCTGCATCACCTTCAGTGTCTCCACATTATGCCTGTAATGGTACTAGCCTGTACCGCCACAATATCCCTGCACATATTCTGCATTGCACCAATGTATCCACCAACTCCAGCGAAAGGGCAGTAAACATGTCTGCAGTGAGCACCATTACCCACTTCCCTTTGTGGACCTCTCTGTTTATGGGTGCTAGTAGCAAATTGTGACATCTGTCAGCTGGGGGCCAAAACACTTCCCTGTTTGATGGTTTCCTCATTAACTTGTCCATCCTGTGAGGTCTAGGTAACCTGGGTATCCAGAGACATAGAGTCTGTGTCAGTGGCTTGTGCTGGCAATGCCCCTTACCACATGCTATAATGTTTAAGCTGAGTTTTCTGTCTCGTTATACTCTCTAAAGCATTAGATGTGAGAACTAAGTGTGACTAACATATTTGGCTGGGTGAACATCTGTGTCACGACAATCCTTGTCAGTATACTTGTTTTCATTTACAACCTATGAGTAAAGGTGTGTTAAAGCAGCATTTTGTCTTTGCACCTGCATATTTATCTCGGACATCAGTACCATGTCTTGTGCTACTGACCCTGTTACTTTGCCTAAGTATAGCTAAGTATAGTGCACCTAATCATGAGGAACGTTCCTCATCCTGATACTTAAAATATCCATATTGAAAGAGTCTGGCACACATGTTAAGGCTTTCTAACTGATACCCATGATCAGTATTAGTGAATCGTATTAACTCAGAAAAATAATATTTTGTAAATATAGAACAATATATTTTAATCTACATGTCAACTTCCTAGTGTAAGTTTGTAGTAAGCTGTTAGCATGTTCTACATTTTCCCATTTGTTCCACATTATGAGACAGTACTCCACATTTTGGAGATGGAAGACTGAGTGCTAAGTGTCTAAGTAGCTAATCACATTAATTATTTGCTTTTATTAGAATGCAGGTTTTGGTGGCAGTGGGTTCAGATCTCACTGTCACCTGTGTATGGTAACAGCGATTTAACTTGAGAGATATGTTTGTTGTTAATTCATGTACATTAAGCATAACTTAATCAGAAGACTAGTACGTCAGCTGTATGTATTCATTCTATTTGGATATCTCTCTCTCTCTCTCTGTCTCTCGCTGTCTCCATCTTATTTGTCGACATCCTTTAAGTTACTTATATTTGTTTTGTTTATTATTTTGTTTCTATGAATTAATTTTATTATTATATGCAGCAGCATCACAACCTGTACCCATCCACCTGACAAGATCTGTTGGATCTCCACAAGTGACACCAGCAGCAGCAGCACCAACACCAGAACCACTGAGCAAATTTGAGTCTCCATGTGGCACAGTAGACTCCACACCTCCTGCCCTACCTGCCCACCTGCCCCCACACCATATGGTGGGAGTATTGTACTTGCCAGTAGCAGCTGCAGTGACAGTGACACTTTTGTTTTTTAGCAACAGGAGGTTGGATGCTAGAACTGACCAGATGGAAAACCTCCTTCAGCAACTCACTGAGTTGCTTCCCTGTTCAACACTGTCACCACCATCAGGGAATGCCAATCGTACATCTGGTGCACCACTGTCACCACCATCAGAGAATGCCAATCGTATATCTGGTGCACCACTGTCACCACCATCAGAGAATGCCAGTCGTATATCTGGTGCATCACTGTCACCACCATCAGAGAATGCCAATCGTATATCTGGTGCACCACTGTCACCACCATCAGAGAATGCCAATCATATATCTGGTGCACCACTTTCACCACCATCAGAGAATGCCAATAGTATATCTGGTGCACCACTGTCACCACCATCAGAGAATGCCAATTGTATATCTGGTGCACCACTGTCACTACCATCAGAGAATGCCAATCATATACCTGGTGCACCACTGGCACCACCATCAGAGAATGCCAATCGTATATCTGGTGCACCACTGGCACCACCATCAGAGAATGCCAATTGTATATCTGGTGCACCACTGTCACCACCATCAGTGAATGCCAATCATATATCTGGTGCACCAATGCCACTACTATCAGAGAATGCCAATCATATATCTGGTGCACCACTGTCACCACCATCAGAGAATGCCAATCGTATATCTGGTGCACCACTGTCACCATCATCAGAGAATGTCAATCATATATCTGGTGCACCACTGTCACCACCATCAGAGAATGCCAATCGTATATCTGGTGATTCCAGTTTACCACATAGCAGTGATAGAGAGACAGATCTGTCCCTTTCTTTATAAAAATGAGCTCACAGAATAAACAGACTCTGTTTGAAGAGTCTGACCACAAAGCCTACCTTTGATCTTTAGTCCAAGAAGTTGTGATAAAGAACTGTTTTGTACAATGTAAGTGTATAGAGTTATAGGTTCAAGTCTTAAAGTGGTTGCAACCAGCCTTATCTAAAGACATCCATGATTTTCAGAGAACTGTAAAAACAGCTTACTACTCAAATACAAATATGGGGGCAGGAGCGGCCTTAGGACAACTGGTGCCCTAGGGAAAAGGGCTCCTCAGCACCCCCCCCCCACCACCACCACCACGCCACCAGTTGCCTCTATCCTGGTCTATCTACATCAAATAAATACTGGAAAAGCACAACTGCTAGAGTGGCGCCCTAAGCGGCCGCCTAGTTGGCCTATGTCTAAGACCGGCTATGATGGGGGGTTAATCATCTCAATCAGACCACTTCAGGTATCTTCATTATTCAACATGAGTGTTTACAGTCCTCCAGGAAATTATCAAGTCAGAAACTGACAACCTCTTGAGCATCACATCCATCTTTTCTAAGGAGACTAAGTTTCTCTGTTGAGCTCTTCGGTGCACAGTAATATTCAGCTATCAGAATTTTCCATTCTACAAATCACAATCTCATGTAGGCAACCCTGCTATCTGCTGTTAAAATCTGTAACTGCACTACCCTTGGCCCGGGACTTTTGAGTATTTCCCACCTACATAACACGTCCCAGGAAGCAATGACTGAGACACAGAGATAGAATGAGAGAGACAGAGAGAAAATCTGAGAGTGGGACAGAGACACAGAGAGAGGCAAGAAAAGAGATAGCACAATGCCATGGTAAGAGCAAACTCCCTTACCCTGCTACAATGCAATCTCATTTTATTTATTTATTTATTGATTTTACATTTGTTGACTGGAAGTGTCCAACTGAGCCAAAGCCCTTATTCAGTGGAGGCTTGGGGAGAAAAGCTCCAGACATGTAACATTCATACAATCTAACAAAATTTAATTAAAACAAACAATGTTGACTAAAGAGAGTAATCTTGGAAATTTTTTTTGGTTTACAATAACTGTTACAGTTTAAATTTAGAGAAAATAAAGAAAAAAAATGATACAATAATTATTTAGATATGGAAATCTACAATAGTTAACAAGTTCTTTCATCAGTAAGCCGTATTGAGTGGCATGCAGGATGACAAAGGAGTAAGACTGTTACTACAGGAATGTAGGTTAGGTAGGCGTCACAATGGATACATTGAAGCTAAGAGGAAGCATTTTGGTCAAGGAGGGTATGAGCAGGGGTAGGTCCAGTATTTTTTAAAGTAATCTTTTGTAGCTATTTTAAATGTTTGGGTTTTTTTTTGATTTCTGATATCTAGGGGGAGTTTGTTCCATTCAATAGTAGGATAGTAACTATATACATTACCGCCAGTTTTTGTTTTAGGTTTGTAGACATTTAGTAAGTCTTGGGTTGCACTTCTGACATGTCTAGTAAGAGAGTAATGTGAGATGAGAGATGATAGAGCTGGGCAGAAAGATGGTTGATATAGAATGGAGTGGATCATTTGTAATTGAGATTGGAGTAGCAGGTGAGGTAGTTCAAGCCAGTCAAGGAATTTAAGGGAGAGACAATGATGAGCTTTATAAGGTTGTTGAGCTACAGACCTGGCTACTTTATGGTAGGTAGTTTCTAGCTTAGAAAGTAGAGAAGAGTTTAGATTAGTAAGTATTTGGGAGCAGTAAGTAAGGCAAGGGAGAAGATAGGCATGAGTTAGTGTATGTTGGGCTT